>NC_091289.1:13822103-14135044 GCF_032444005.1 Ranitomeya imitator | reverse complement strand
ACTGATCCTGAGTTATATCCTGTATTATACTCCAGAGCTGCACTCACTATTCTGCTGGTGCAGTCACTGTCTACATACATTACATTACTGATCCTGAGTTACATCCTATATTATACTCCAGAGCTGCACTCACTATTCTGCCTAAAGGTACCGTCACACATAACTATTTCGTTAACGATATCGTTGCTTTTTGTGACGTAGCAACGATATCGTTAAGGAAATCGTTATGTGTGACAGCGACCAATGATCAGGATCCTGCTGGGAGATCGTTGGTCGCTGATTAAAGTCCAGCACTTTATTTCGTCGCTGGATTTCCCGCTGACATCGCTGGATCGGTGTGTGTGACACCGATTCAGCGATGTCTTCACTGGTAACCAGGGTAAACATCGGGTTACTAAGCGCAGGGCCGCGCTTAGTAACCCGATGTTTACCCTGGTTACCATCCTAAAAGTAAAAAAAACAAACACTACATACTTACATTCCGGTGTCTGTCCTCCGGCGCTGTGCTTTCCTGCACTGGCTGTGAGCGCCGGTCAGCCGGAAAGCACAGCGGTGACGTCACCGCTCTGCTTTCCGGCTGGCGCTCACAGTCAGTGCAGGAGGAGTGCAGAGCACAGCGCCGAGGACAGACAGCGGAATGTAAGTATGTAGTGTTTGGTTTTTTTACTTTTACGCTGGTAACCAGGGTAAACATCGGGTTACTAAGCGCGGCCCTGCGCTTAGTAACCCGATGTTTACCCTGGTTACCAGCATCGTTGGTCGCTGGAGAGCGGTCTGTGTGACAGCTCTCCAGCGACCAAACAGCGACGCTGCAGTGATCGACATCGTTGTCGGTATCACTGCAGCGTCGCTTAGTGTGACGGTACCTTTAGTGTTGGACCTACAGAATAGACTGATCCTATAGCCCATAAATCTGTAGAGATTAGAAACAGCCTCAAGACATAAAGAAGTTACCAACTTCTCCTTCTTTCTTATTATTGACTATTTCACTAAGAAATTACATTAGATCAGCAAAAAACGAAGTCTATATGTCTTCAGCAATGACAATGGCAGAGATTAGAGATTACGCGGCGTGCACGCTGCACTTTCCCTGGTACGTTTTCCTAGTGCGTGTGGAGCTAGACCTTTATCTCCTGCAGAGTCCATAGATGGTAAGATCCAGATCACATTCCACTCAACTTTATAGCTGCAGAGTTCACTATTACTGCAAATATCAGCACGTAGACAGGAAAGGACCGCGGAGAATCGTAGACCTGGGAAAACCTCATCATAACCACATTAGGTTTTCTTGTGCAAGTTACATTCTTATACATAGGGGCAGTATTATAGTAGTTATATTCCTGTACATAGGGGGCAGTATTATAGTAGTTATATTCTTGTACATAGGAGCAGTATTATAGTAGTTATATTCTTGTACATAGGGGCAGTATTATAGTAGTTATATTCTTGTACATAGGGGCAGTATTATAGTAGTTATATTCTTGTACATAGGGGCAGTATTATAGTAGTTATATTCCTGTACATAGGAGCAGTATTATAGTAGTTATATTCTTGTACATAGGAAGCAGTATTATAGTAGTTATATTCTTGTACATAGGAGCAGTATTATAGCAGTTACATTCCTGTACATAGGAGCAGTATTATAGTAGTTATATTCTTGTACATAGGAGCAGTATTATAGCAGTTACATTCCTGTACATAGGAGCAGTATTATAGTAGTTATATTCTTGTACATAGGGGCAGTATTATAGTAGTTATATTCTTGTACATAGGAGCAGTATTATAGTAATTATACTCTTGTACATAGGAGCAGCATTATAGTAGTTATATTCTTGAACATAGGGGCAGTATTATAGTAGTTATGTTTCTGTACATAGGGGCAGTATTATAGTAGTTATATTCTTGTACATAGGAGCAGTATTATAGTAGTTATATTCTTGTACATAGGAGCAGTATTATAGTAGTTATATTCTTGTACATAGGGGCAGTATTATAGTAGTTATATTCTTGTACATAGGGGCAGTATTATAGTAGTTATATTCCTGTACATAGGAGCAGTATTATAGTAGTTATATTCCTGTACATAGGAGCAGTATTATAGTAGTTATATTCTTGTACATAGGAAGCAGTAGTATAGCAGTTATATTCTTGTACATAGGGGCAGTATTATAGTAGTTATATTCCTGTACATAGGAGAAGTATTATAGTAGTTATATTCCTGTACATAGGAGCAGTATTATAGTAGTTATATTCTTGTACATAGGAAGCAGTAGTATAGCAGTTATATTCTTGTACATAGGAGCAGTATTATAGTAGTTATATTGTTGTACATAGGGGCAGTATTATAGTAGTTATATTCCTGTACATAGGAGCAGTATTATAGTAGTTATATTCCTGTACATAGGAAGCAGTATTATAGCAGTTATATTCTTGTACATAGGAGCAGGATTATAGTAGTTATATTGTTGTACATAGGGGCAGTATTATAGCAGTTATATTCTTGTACATAGGAGCAGTATTATAGTAGTTATATTCCTGTACATAGGAGCAGTATTATAGTAGTTATATTCTTGTACATAGGAAGCAGTAGTATAGCAGTTATATTCTTGTACATAGGAGCAGTATTATAGTAGTTATATTCTTGAACATAGGGGCAGTATTATAGTAGTTATGTTTCTGTACATAGGGGCAGTATTATAGTAGTTATATTCTTGTACATAGGGGCAGTATTATAGTAGTAATATTCTTGTACATAGGGGCAGTATTATAGTAGTTATATTCTTTATTCTAAAATTAATTCTGAGCAATTGTGAAATTTTTTTAAATCAACTTTTTATGATGAATTGCTACTGGAGTCGCCCTTTAAATCCCCTCATTGTCATCTTTAGAAGGTTGAGTCTCCCTCTAATTCCAGGTGTTTATTGAGTAGATGCCGGCAATTTTATTACGACCGGCACTGCTCTATGGTAATGATATTTGGGCTTCTGACACTGAATATTACCCTGTAATTTCCCAGCTCCAGCTGTTTACAATGTAGCAAAGCCAAGACTACAATGTGCACCCCGCCATTCCATGCGCTCCAGCGATGATCTACCGTACATCTCATGCATGTGAATGAAGTTTCTGCAACTTAATTTACAGAGGAACATTTCCCCAAAGGCTGATTTTCCCTGGTGCAAAAAAAACAAGATCGAAAACCTAAGCGATCTCATGCACATGCTGGACAATATACCCATAGTGTACACTGACAGGAGCTGAAATCTGCAGCACGTCGGCTTATGTTGTGGATGCGAATTACACACTTTAAATGCAAAGGGCGAAACATGTGGCTTCTCGCTCCTCCTTTGTAATGATATCCATGGTGGTGAATGCCATTGTAGTTATTACTGCAGCAGATCCGCATTGAACATTGCAGGATTTCATTGTCTCTGGTAGGCTGTAAGACTTAGGTAGCGTTCACACAGGCAATGAAGTCTTGGTCCAACCGCGCAGCTTTTATTGCTTTCCACAGGTTGCAAAGCACCAATGCAAACCCATAAATATAGATCCCAACGTTGTCCAGCTACTAACTATACCGAATAGACCCTGGCTACTCATGCACGGCTAAGCCAGCCTTAGCGCGGTCATACTTAACCAGCTCTTGTCCATATCAACCGCTGATACTTGCGGTTTTCTGCAGACTCTTCTCTGAGGGATTTATGGCTTGTGGCTCTCTACAGCTCCAAGACACATCCAGTCTGGTCAGCTTCCCCGAGCTGAAGGTGTTAGATGAAAACCTAGCCTGGTAATATGCAGGGCGAGCCAGGTGCACTAATCAAAGCCTGCAGGGCTAGGATTTAACCCTAGCCTACCTGGCATTGCTACCACTTTCTAAGTGAAAAAAGTCATGGTAATTATTCTCACTGATCCCACATGTTAAAGTGGACAGGTAAACCAGGAGCACATTGGCCCTATTGAATAGTGCTAATCCTCTCGTGGACCCCCGGAACTGAAAACGAAAAATTTGTGACAGGGATCGGTGGTAAAATAGTGTCAGATGGACAATGCCCCTGATATATGGACGAGTGCTATGCGATAAAAAAAAAAATCGCATAGAAATCTATGGGGCAGCCCCGATCATGCGTTTTTTTCTCATCCGTATTACGCTTGCGAGTGAAATTGCAGCATGCTGCGATTGTCTGCGTACCTCAGCTGAGAAACGCCAATGCAAGTCTACGGGGGCGAGAAAAAAAACGCACAGCACACGGATCATGCGTGTGACTTGCGAGAAATTCTCAGGCATTGGGCAGGTGACAGGAATGGCTCAGCCATTATTTGCTCATTTTGAGAAAATCTCAACACATGGATGAGAAAAAAAAAGGATCCTGGCATTGTACCCGGATTACATACGGATCACCATACGGAGAACATTTGTGCGATTCTCAGCATACAAAATCGGACAGATTTTTTACACATTGTGTGTGACTCCTTTTGTTCTGGATTTACTAATCCTGCACCTATCACTGGATTAAAGTGTTGTACCATATATTGATGGAAGTAGTAAGACACTTATTATTGATCTCTGGTAGATGAAGAGTTCCACCTGGCAGCTGATTCATGGGGTACATTAATAAATAATAATCTTTATTTTTATATAGCGCTAACATATTCCGCAGCGCTTTACAGTTTTTGCACACATTATCATCACTGTCCCCGATGGGGCTCACAATCTAGATTCCCTATCAGTATGTCTTTGGAATGTGGGAGGAAACCGGAGTGCCCGGAGGAAACCCACGCAAACACGGAGAGAACATACAAACTCTTTGCAGATGTTGTCCTGGGTGGGATTCGAACCCAGGACCCCAGCGCTGCAAGGCTGCAGTGCTATCCACTGAGCCACCGTGCTGCCCATTGCGCTAAGAGGTGTGCTGGAACATTTCCGTAGTGTTATCCTGATCTAGGATGTGTAAGACATTCCGCCGGTGACATCCTGATCCCATGTTTTCTTTTAGCCATGGGATGGATTTCATCACACAGCGAGCAGGCGGGACGTCTGACCTTTCCACTGACACTTATAGCTCCAGTGGAGGAGACTTTTCAAGCCCCATCCACAATCGCCCCACTGCCATCCTCCTACATAAGGCCGGGGCTTCCCTCTCACGTGATAATTGGCCAAGAATCCATAATGGCTTATTGTTACACTTCTAAGTAGAATGTTCTAGAACATTAACCCATTCATAGCCAGAGTCAACAGTTCCGTCAGCTTCGCACAACCCCTACTGGGGTGAATATCATGACTGGACGCCGTTCATAGAGAGATCAATACTATAGACGTAACGAAAAATACTAAGACTGCGACCATGGTCAGGACTGAGATATGAAGTATAGGCTACAGTAGAGGTTTAACTCATCAATCTTATATGGATTGCCGGGTTTAGGAGTGTCGTTAAAATGTGTTTCCGTTGATTTCAGTATGCATTGTGTAATTCTTCAGGTCTCCTGTGGAGGCGCTGCAGGGAAAGGGAACACGTGCTCCTGGGTCACATCTGATCTAGTGGGAATCATTGGTTGCACCACTGGATGACTGGTCAGGGGTTTTCATTGATTTGGGGGTTAGCGAACCCTTTCTATTAGCCAGAGAGCTGATGCACCATGGTTGAGAAAAGGCCTGTTTGGGACCATGTACTACAGGGGGTATCCGAAGGACCCGCACTGTTATTACGGCGATGCCTCACATCACAGTTTAGGCTCAGTTTTTGGAAAACCGCAGCCGCAATGATGCCGCTACGTGACACCCCATCTTCACCTGCATTTCTCGAGGTCAATAACCCTGATTGCTCGGTTTCCCCTGCGGCTCAGTCTTCATCCGTGTGCTACATAGTATCGCAGTCACAAGATTCATATGTAAATCTGGAGTAAAGGCGAATATGCATCACAAAAGTCCAAAATAGAGGAAGTTTCAGTCTTCTTCCTCTTTCACAGGCCGTCCACCTGTCATGCACGAACATAGCAGAGCTGGACAAACACCGTAGATCCCCCAAGATGTAGGGACTCATATCTTTCCTGATCCCCCATACATGCTCAGCTCTGGAGAGCGGACTAAGCTGATGCCAAATACTTAGGGTACCGTCACACAGTGCAATTTTGATCGCTACGACGGCACGATTCGTGACGTTCGAGCGATATAGTTACGAGATCGCAGTGTCTGACACGCTCCTGCGATCAGGGACCCCGCTGAGAATCGTACGTCGTAGCAGATCGTTTGAAACTTTCTTTCGTCGTCTAGTGTCCCGCTGTGGCGGCATGATTGCATGGTGTAACATATATCGTATACGATGTGCGCATAGTAACCAACGGCTTCTACATCGCACATACGTCATGAAATTATCGCTCCAGCGTCGTAGATTGCAAAGTGTGACAGCAGTCTACGACGCTGGAGCGATATTGTTACGACGCTGGAGCGTCACGGATCGTACCGTCGTAGCGATGAAAATTGCACTGTGTGACGGTACCCTAACTTTCTGGGAAAACATTAGGATTGGGCATGTTGAAATCCAACTGCCTAATCCCGCTCTCCTCCAATTTGTGCTACAAAGGGAGTTAGAAGGCCCCATTACAAATCAGTTAGGTCGCAGGACCCACTAAATTCGGCAGGTTAGGCTCACCAGCTCTCCTGTATGGCCAGTTTTAGGATGTTTTTTTCTGTCCAGTTCACGTCCCCTAATAATTTGGCTCGTGAGGTTACGTGTTGGTATTTGTGGATTTACATGGGACTGCAGGTAAATCTAGAGAGGTATTACAAACGTGTCAAACTGAAACACAGTCACTTTTCTTTTTTTTTTTTTTTTTTACGAGCCACTGTCCTGTTGTGAAGATTATAAACTGCACCAATAAACCTGAACTAATAAGAACATCATACGTGGATAATGGCGGCAATATTTCACAGGGGTTCACGCATAGAGACATTGGTCGGTGGAAGTAAAGAACAAACTACAGTCTGTGCAAAGGAAATAGGTATGAAAGGCCTCGTTATACACGAATGGCATTTGCAATTTGGGCCGGGGTAGCTGAGGGGGTCCAAAAAGCCCCTCTGCCACATAAGACGTCCCCATTGCACATGGTAGAGGGGCCATGTACCAGATTGCAACTTTTTTTTTTACTAGTTGCACTCAGTGTATCACAATGCCTTCTTGCAGTCGACTATGAGGGTTTGGCAGCTGGACGACCATTTGGGGGACCATCAGCGATCACCGACAAGTCACTTTTTGGTTTTACAGGAACATGGGACCCCTCTATGATTTCTGGATACGCTGTGTGGAGCGGGGGGGTTCGTACAGATCCCGCCCGGCCATTTAAATATCAGGTATTAATAGCCTGGAATCCGCCGTGCCAGTGTGCTATGTGCTCTACTTATACGTCTGGCACTGGGACAAGCTCTCATCACTCCGTGTGTGTCCCTGGTGCCGCGCCAAGGGATTCCAGTTATAAAAATACAATAACCACAAGGCATTCTGGCTCATGTCTGCCCCATTCTCCAGGCAGGAGTTTACATCAAAGCCCAAGTAAATAACCATAAAACTAATTAACTCCTGAATCCCTGACCCCCTCCTGGAGGCACAAAGGGGAGCCCAAGGATCCGAAAACAATTTGTGGAAAGCTTCACCCTTCCTCTCCAGTGTGTAACCATTGTGTTTGCCTCGGTGTCATTACAACCTAGGAGTAGAGATAAAGGGGGACTACAAAGGCCAGCATACAGACAGATGCTTTCAGGGCAGGATGGGAGTTGTAGTGTGTCTCTCCATGGTGTCATTGTTTTTGGATGCACAGGTTACAGTCACACCCGGATTCTCTGCCATGGAGGTTGGATGGTGCTCAGTCTTGATTTTGAATAGGGTCCCGGAAGACTCAGGTTACGTCAGAAAAACATGGCTGCGTCCCTCCAAAACCAGCGCCAACGATGCCCATAATTTGTCTGGAATTGTAGTTTCATTAAAGTGAATGGGGCTGAGCAGTGCAGAAGGGAAGGGGGAGAAGCCACGATTTTCTAGTCATAGACAGGCTGCCCGATTTGCAGCTGGGGGGAGGGAAGGCCATTTCTCTAGGACCCCACCATTTTGGGAAGTGCTGGAGATATTAGACTGGGCCCTTGTTTGTTACAGCTGATGGTGAGGACCCTCAGGGCGCAGACAGCCGTATAAATCGGACCACAATACAAGGACTGGCCGGCGGCTCTCCCTACCCGAGGGTGACCGTTGCATAGAAATATATGAAACTGCCGCACTCGGGTCGGTAGAGCCGCCTGCCAGTCCGTCCGTGCATTACGGTCTGATTTATCCGGCTGTCTGTCTAAGCTTTACCGTTCAGCTCATCGTTAGGACTCCCTACAGTAAAACACAAAGACAGGTTGTCCAAATAATAGCTTTAAAGGGATCGCACCAAACTTGTAGGTACAACATCACCCAGTAAATGGAGCGGCCTGACATAGGCACCCAACATACTCAGCTTTTCCCTCATTGGTCTCTCTTGGCTAGTCAGCAATATAAGGAAGGATCAGAGGGAAGCGCATCTACCGACCAGTCAGCAGACCAAAGAAGGATCACGGGACTTGCTACCATACTCGCCCATGACCCTGCAAACAATCTGTGTCACATGATCCCTCTCAGTGTTGATGACTGGTCATGGCCCCTGTCACCACCTCGGCCTATACACCGCCCTCTGATATTTTAGTCTCTCCACTGATGTCAAGCCTCAGGCATATCACACACACCCCCCTAATATCTCGGTGACGTCCCTCGTCCTCTACCACCCATGTGTTGGTCATCGGATATCCATTCCTCCCCCATTCAAAAAAAAAAAAAAAAACTTGCCAAGGTTGATTGCCTCCTTACGAAACATATCCTGATGTAGGTCAGTGGAATTAGAGAGCAGGAACTGATGTGGGGAATAATGGATCCGACAAGTTTGGCACTTTGCTGTCCTAGACTCCTGACCGGCATGCTGTTGAGGGGGATGCGACGCTGCAGAACTTTGCAGATTTTTCAATACAGAAAAAGAAATTTTTCTTCTCTATAAAAAGGGGGCTGGGTGACTTATTTCAATAGCAAAGCCAGCCCCTTTACACTAAACACGGCTGAGGCGCCGACACTATAAAGCTAGACGTGGAGCTGCTGATCCCAGGAATAGAGAGTAACAAAAAAAAAAAAAAAAAAAGAGTGAAATTGACAAATGAGGACTTTATGAAAGCAGACATGCCCTTTAATCACTAACCGTCCAAAGACGATGCGACACTTGACCATGAGTTTACGGGGTCACATTTGCTCAATATTTTTAATTACAGCCACAAATCCATTGCGGTCGTAATGAAAATTGAACTGTGCCAATAACCCACTGACCCCAAAGTGCGGAGCAGGAGTCTATCTCGTGAGCCACATTCGATGCACTGATCGATATACTATTATCTCAGGACACAGATGGCTTTTGTTTCCCACCTACCCAATTTGGCAAGTAGCAAAAGCCCAGATAAACC
This sequence comes from Ranitomeya imitator, assembly GCF_032444005.1. Lineage (NCBI taxonomy): Eukaryota > Metazoa > Chordata > Amphibia > Anura > Dendrobatidae > Ranitomeya > Ranitomeya imitator. Next base: position 14,125,539 of record NC_091289.1, on the reverse strand, counting down.
CAAACAGGCGCAGAACTCAATGGTGGTGGGGGGAGAACTGGTGCAAAAGTGGAACAGTTTCCGGATCCAAATTTCTGCTCTGATTTCTCAGAAACACTTTGGAGAAAAAAAAATAAATAAAAGAATGGAATCCGATTGCTTGCTAAGGTGGTCTCATGTGGTGCACGCATTGTTTTTTTCAGTGTGCATGAGCATGACAGGTTCAGCATATTAAACTGGGGGTGCAATAGGACTGCAAGAGCACAATGCCACCAGGAGAGAAGAAACGGAGCGATCACACGAGCCTCTTGTGCCGGTGACATTGCCATAAATGGACCATGGGTGTAAAAATAGAATTTAGGAAATGCTCTCCCGTGATATTATGTGCGATTCAGGTATGCCCAGGACGAGGGATCTTCATTCTGTAGCTTTCCAGCAGTTGTGAAACTACGTCAAGTCTCTGACAGCACGCAGGGAGCCCTCGCTTCACACCGGCCGAAGGTTAAAGACAAACTAGAGACAATACTATACTTTTCCTTTAAGAAACACATGACTGTGTCACTTATGCAAAGCGGAGGGTGGTTAATTTTATGGCCAAAGCTTTGCGACTCATTACCCTTTTGCTTCCCACGGAGGGAGAATAAGAGACATAAAAGTTACACAACTTTAAAAAAAAGTTTGCAATAAGAAACTTAAATGACCAGTCTTATATTATCCAATATATTTTATTTACTATTTTAGGAACAGAAGGAGAAAGATAAAAAAAAAAAAAAAGAAAAAAAGAAATGCATCCATTGCTCAACATGGTTATGGGCTGTAGTAACATCATTCTCCTAGACACGGCAGCAGCGGCCATTTTTATGGATAAAATTCACTCTGACGAGAGTGCCTTCATGAATTGATTAGAGATTATGGGCATATTTGTCTGCAAATGCAAAATGCATTCTCTTCAGTCACAATTTGCCCAGCAAAATGGCAACCTGCGATGGTGATGGAGTGTGCCTACCATATAAAACCCCTCCGAAATCCTAGTGCAAGGCTCTCCGGGACCACTCCAGCGATTGGTCTATATAGCTAGACATGGCAGTAAACCAACAGCCTATAGATATCGGTTACTAGGAGACAGGCTGGCTGCAAACCCAATGTACTAAGCTGTACTAATGTACGTCATGACACCAGATATGAAGTCTGGTGTCATGACGTACATTAATGCCATCAACCAATCTATGGAAACTAGAGCCATATCTAGGGCACCTATAGAAATGGCTGACGAGAAGTAAAAAGACATCCTATGCCTGCAAATTCCACAGGTCAACCAGAGCGAAATGTCAATCGTCAAAAAAATAATATCAAACCAATCCTTATTGTACTGCATATAAAAGGAAAAAAACAAAACAAAACAAAAACACAAGGCTGCGGGAACTAGTGAAAAAAAAAATAAAAAAATACCATGTGCATTTAATTCCAAGCATTAGCACTTAAACAACAAGTACCCGTTCTACTGACACAAAGCAGATCATTGCTTTTTTTTTTTGTTCCCCTTAACGAAAACACCTATCACAAAATAGAAGTATTTGGTTTAATGATATCTTTTAGAGAAGCAAATAAAAAAGTGCAAATGACATGGAACGCATTTCGTGGTAAACTCAAGGCTTCTTATTTGATGAACGGCCCCTCTAAATTCAATACACACAGGAACGGACCCCTTTGTTGTTGGCATTTTATAGTTTTGTGTGAGAAAAGGCACATGTTCATGAAGTTACATCATATATTATAAGGATCCGCTGCTTATTGTAACCAGGCCTGGAACCCAATAAAGAGACATATTACATGGCAATGGGATCCAGCAGAGTGGAACCATTTTTTTTTCTCCTTCTAATAGTAGTATTTGCGTTTTTTTTAAATTTTATTATCACATATTAAATGACTGATATTATGATACCACGGTTGTAGTTTAGGCAAATATTCTATGTAACAGAGGGCCGAGCACCAGCGCATGGAACACAGTCCACAAGATTTCCATTGTTTGGTGCACATAAGGCACCATACAAGAAAAAAAGAAAAAAAAAAAAAAGGGGGGGAATAAACACAAACATACACACCGGTGTAACAGAGGTATCTGAATCATCAAAAATGGAATGTTTTAGAAATATTTAAAATAAATAAATTATAACAATATTAATCAGTGCTCTGTCCAGCACAGCCTTGTAAATGCCCTCTTTGTCTTTAGTCGTTTGACAGGCGAGGCCCATCCCATCCTGTAATGATTTCTACCACCACAAAGTGGCCATCATTTTGGAATCAGACATAATTATTCTAGTGCTTTGTACGAATGTTTTTTTTCTTTGCATCTCCTTTATTCATTGCTGTCGTCTCTTATTTCTTTAATAATATCTATTAAACTTTGGAGTCCGAAAATGTAGCCCGTGTCCTGGCCTTCGTGTACCACACTGTCCTCCCTGTAAAATTTGCAGGTTGTGTGCGCAAAGTCTATCATGCGGACATCCACGGTGCTGGCTGTGTGTTTGTTGCTGGAAGGTTTGTAGGCGAATGCTCCTGCAGATTCGTCTGAAGACTCCTCCGATAAGTCACCGAGGTCTTCCGAATCAGAGTCCAAGGGAACGTCCGGTAATTCTTTCCCGTCGTATATAATAAGCAGTGAACTGGAATAAAAACGGTAAGACTCCTGTTTTTCTAAAACCATTTTCAGTTCTGTCAGTTTTTTGATTACAGGGTCAATCAGTTCCCGTCGTAAGTTTTTCCCATTGTGAAAGAATTGGTAAAGTGCTTCTTTAAAGCCCTGGACTGAAAGTTTCCTGCCGTGGTATTTGTTCATGAACATGAGTTGCCCCGTGCCTGTCTGGTAGACCTGCGGACAGAGAAGATGATACTGTGTGAGATGCACATTTATGGATACACAGGAATTAAGCTATATCTAGATGTTGCATAATTTTTTTTTTTTTTTTTAACAATTCGATGCAACCTGATCTGCCGTCAGATGATCATTGGAATTAAATCCAGTCATTTCCCTATAAACCCACAGCAGAAATAAGCCGGCTACTTCCAGGAACCGTGTGCTAATCACGATGCCCATGAAATAGTCGTCGTCTGCACCTTTGGTCACTTCTATTTCTTAAATGCACAACCACTAAAATTAAAGGGGTCAGGCAAACCTTCCCGTTTGACCTGACTCATGGCAAATACCCAGTGTGTATCGTACTTGAGTCCTATTTTAGTTAATAGGACTCGCGTCCAAATTCTCACTGGGAATCAGATGCATCCTAGCAATTGTACTTGGACATCTCTGCAAACCCAGTGTTAGATCAGGAGGGAGAGGACAACGACACCACTCCTTAGATAGTTTCCATTCTAAGACATGTCTAATAGCCAGTACGAAGGCGGAGGGTGACTGATCATTGGAAACATACAACATGAGCTGTGTAAATGGCAATTAGGACGTAACATCATGTGGTCTTTCCATAGCTTTAAATTACACCTTACTCAGTCGTCACCAGACTTTAGGATCTGAAATATCGCAGCGTGACACTTTGCAGCCGGCTAAGACTGCAGAATAAAGGTTTACTGTATTTAGTATTAGGGGCCTTAGAAGATTCACAAGGTAGAACCGATCCGGTAAGTTGTATTTTCCTAAAAGACCTTCCCGTATTTACACAAGAGACTAATTAATTCCTCTCCTCATATCCAGGCTGCCATCCGCCCTGCACAAACACGATAGCTAATTACTTCTGAGATCCTCCTTGGATAAACTAAGATCTAATCAATCATTTCACTACACATCGACTCTTTATGACCTATAAACAATACTGCTCTCCTCCCACGCTGTCTGATCAGGGTCTTCATTTATTTAGTGAATGTAAGCGCCATTGCCAACAAGTCTTCACTTTAAATCCTCACCTGCATGCCGCACACCCGGACCCCAATAATCGCAGACGTGCTTTGCTGACACTTCTGGATTTGATTGGCTTTCTTTTCTTCTGATGCGTCGTCGCCATGTTGCCGCGTTCCCATCTTTAGGTCTAGGACACACGGCACCTGGTACCGACAAGTCAGGTTTTCCAATAAGATAAATTCTGACTAGTTAAGGAAAATAGGCACAAAGCTTAAAATATTAATTAGCAATGTGTAAATGATTGCAAGTAAACTACTATCATTAGGAAAAAATAAATAAATAAAATGAATGCCACTCTGCTGATGGGCATTACCAGACACCAATGAAACCAGTTATTTTTCACTTGCCCTAAGGCGTCTGGTGTCTGAAGGGTACGTTGAGGAGACGCTGTAATCTTTGTCTTAGAGAACAAGATGAGCATTTGATGCTGGGCATTTAGCATTAATCCGCTTTCACCTACTAGGACACGGCTAATCATCAGATGCCTAAAATATGATAATCTTAGATTAAACTGACTGCAGTGTCACCTTTGTGCGCTACACGTAATTGCTATGTACTGAGGAACCTGCCACAAGCAGCAGAGCCCGGCATAGAGTCAACAGTTAGGAGACTATGTGTGCCCGACATTGGACCTTTTCATTTGTCAGCACCACGGAGAAGAAGGACACAATCTAAGGCTAGGTTCACATTGCGTTAATGGCAATGCGCTGACGGCATCCATTACATAGCGGCACTAACGCTATGTAACGGATGCGTTAGCGCATCCATTGACTGCCATTATATAGCGCATCGCTGACGCATGTCATAATCGGCATGCGTTAGTGATGTGCCACCATTCTGTGACGGACCCTCGGACGCGGTCTGCAGCGTTTAGGGGTCCGTCACCGCTAGCGCAGATGGAGCATAACGCAATCTTTAAAAGGCACTTGCGTTGCGCAGTCCTTTCAACGGACTACACTAATGCAATATGAACCTGGCCTAGCCAACATCATGGAAACAACTGTTTGCACAATACGGGAGAGGTCTGGAGGGTTTGTTAAGCATCTGTAGTAAAGGATACTGTATTGGTTCCTGTGTTTGGCGTTTTCCTTCATGCGCTGGAGTTGCTGCTGGTGACATCTCATACTCCATGGGTTGTGCTTAAATTGTGAACTGACGTTCCCCTTCTTCTCCACGCTGTAATACAGGACTTCAGATTTCTTTAACCACTCAAACTCTTCTCCTAGTTGGTGACTGAAGGGAGAAGAAAGGCGAGATAGAAGTTACATTGAATAGTATGAATATTGACAATTTAACATCAGCAGTATAGACAAAGAGGCAATAAATCTATGAATTTCCTCCGGTGACTAAGAACGGGTGCATCTCTACCCCAGTGTTACCGCTGGAAGGTCCAACTTTCAGACCCATCAGCATCATGTGGTCAGTGATGATATAGTCTTGTTCACTCAACCTGCAGTTGGGCCAAAACTTACTTTCTATAATACAGGCGCAGAAATGTGTCCGTATTAGGCTAGGGTCACACGACAATCGGGCCTATTATGCTAATCACTCGTCTACCCAATTTTGTCAGTCCATGAAAATTGGACCGAATTGAAGAGGTCATCCAAGTGTAGTTTGATGTTTTCCACGAACTCATTGAGTTGCATGGCCGAGTGCGGTCCAAATACTGGATGCAAATTGTGCACGCTTCATTTTTTTTACTCAGACACGAGAAAAAAAAAACATTTAAAAAAAAAGGGACATGTGCGCAGTCTAAAGAGAAAACCATTGGTCCGATTGCGATCTGATGTTTTGTCGGATCTCAGTCAGAATAAAAATACGATCGTCTGCACCTGCTCTTACACTCCTGTGAATTTCGCCTAATGATGTATTCATATTGAGTTCTGTAGGTCGGGAACAGATCTCAGCCCAAACGAGAAGGGAAACGCTCCATTGAGGACAGGTTTCACTTCTCGATAAGTTATCATTTACAGAGCTCATGTATATGGAAGGCGAAATGCAAGCAGGTTTACTAGTCCTCTAACGATACATTTTTTTATTTTATTTTTACCAGGAGATTATCAAAACTACAGCAAACAGCCCAGTAAGTATCACATTGCTGGAATCAGGGTCTTTGTCTCTTTGTCGTACTGCTCTCGAGTTTAATAACTGATCCCCTTTAAAAGGCAGACTGGCTTTCTTGTAAGCGTCTCTTGTCCCCTGTAAGATTTGGACACTCACCTTTTCATTTTCTCTTCCTTCCTATGCTGCCGAACCCTTTCCTTGGTGAGGTTATCATTCTCCAACAGAAGACCTTTCTTATTAGACCATCTAAGAAATTTACTTTTGGCCTCGCTGCAGTCCGACATGAAATCGACATTCTCCAGGTTGTCTTGGTCCCGGGTTAAAGGGTAGGCAATAAGGCATAGATTCCCATCTTCATCTTCTTCAAAGCTTACAGATACCACACCTGTGGAGGTAGAGATGACGGCCGGTTTAGAAACAAGAGATGGAAGGCAAAACGCAAGATAACGCAAGGCGACTTCAGGATCTGTGTTGTATCTTACCCAATCCTTAGCATATATCTTGTACCAGGCCAAATCTCATCTGCCAACCTAACAAATATCAAAACAGCTAAACATAGGCATGCCTGACACAGAAACAAGGCAGAAGAAATATATATATATATATATATATATATATGTTAAGACACGTTACTTTATGGATCGGCTTTACTGGAGCAACACAACACTGACAAAATAATAACAGGAGACAAATTTCCATTCACAGAAATATTTATTGGAAGAAAATAAATATTCTTTATTGATTGCAACCGAGAAAAATGAAGATGTAAAACAATTCTTATTTACATCTTGGCAGTGAAACATCAGATGTGTTTCTGTTATGCAAAAAGCATTCAATATCACAAAACTATGAAGGAAGGAAGGGTTTATGGCATCTGATTAGGAGATGAGCAAGCATAGCAAAATAAAAAAGCAAACGAGACAAAACAGCACAGTGAACGCTACTTGAAACGCTTCAGATCTGTCATCTTTGCCTTTAGGTATTTAAAACCACTTTCGCCATTACTAATTAGTAAGCAAACTTGGGTAACGAGACAGAGGTAAGTCTTCGTGGTGAACTCGTTAAAGGCACTTTCTCTCGTCTGCTCGTACCAGAGTCTCTAATGCACTGATAGCTGAATAGTCTTTAGCAATACTTCAGCTGATTTCCAGGAGCGCCATAAAAAAGTTCTCATAGTCCTGAACTGTGCCTTATTCCTAGAGGCATCGTGAAACAGGCGGCAGACAGATCTAGAACTTTTACGGGACCTCGGGCGGAAGCGCAACACGGGGTCGGACAGTCTTTGCTTTTAAGCATAAAAATAGGAAAGGCCGCTAAGGACGTGAACTAGAAAACAGCCTCCAGCTTGGTCTGAATGTCCACCCTCCACCATACTAAAAACTAGAACGAAGAACACCACCAAAAAACATAGAAGCCACAATAAAAAAACAAAACAAAAAAAATAACAGCTCATAAGATGAAACATAACATTTCTCAGACGATCAGCTGACTTGCATGAATATTTCTCCATTATTACCTGGGAGCGCACGGCTGACAGCGAGACGGTGACAATATTCTATTACACATCCTACGTCTACGGAAACCTTTCACTTGCATTTAAACCAAATTACTTGGGACAAAGAATATGGACTCAAGAATGTAATGCCCTTGAGAACCGGGATTTCCGCTCGCATATTTCAGGTGACTCATTCCGGTGTTTTAACATAACCCCTTAATCCAGAAGATAAAGTTTCATTTCCTGTGAAAGGGAAAGCTCCCGGAATATAAAAGACGTTCCTTTTTCATACTTATCCTCCTCCCCACACCCCCCCAACATCTTAGACAGAAGATTTTAAACAACTTTTTTTTTTTTACTTAACCCAAAAATATAAAACCAACCTCTATTTCCATAAGGAAAGGAAAAAGTTTAAGAGGAAAGAGTAGAAAAATAGGAGAAAAGAAGAAAAAAAAAAAGGGATATATATCAAGAGTCTATATCAGACCAGGTGGCTTTAACCACTGGTCTTCTTCCACTTACCTACAGGAGTCTAAGGGAGCCTTAAGGCCACAAGCACAGCTTGTCTAAACGCTAATGCTTTTTAGCCAGCCAAGAGACCCAATGGTGATCTCCGACACCCGCCTCACAGCCTGCCCCTGACAACATCAAAATAGGTGAAAAAAAAAAAGAAAAAAAAAAAAAAAAAAAATAATAATACCCAAAACAGCTTTAGGGTAAAACAGATTAATGAGACATTTGCACAAGACAGTATTTTTGTCCCCCCACAAAGAATCTGAGACTTACCTTTATACTGAGGTGTAAATTTTCGGATTTCTGCAGGGAGTGTTTCATAGAACAAGTGCTCCCTTTGAATGAGGGGCTTACAGATGGTCTTCTCGTTAAAGCGAAGGACACAAGAGTGCCCCCCGACCTGGTGTAAAAAAGGTTCGAGCAGAACTCCCTTTGCGTAGTGCTCCACTTCCATAGCTCCGAATGCTGGGCTCATCGTTCCTGCACATTAGAGGATGCACGACACGGCGGGTACAGGTCTGTCCAGTAAGGTGGCTTACCCGGTCTCTGTTAAAGCAAAGAAACAAGGATTCCTTGGGTTACACCGGGGCAAGACAGTCCATACTTTTTTAAAAAAAAAAATGTCTTCAAGGAGTACAATCCGCAGTGTCTCTCCTCCGCCAGGCAAAATCCTCAACTGAGATCTCAGGCGTACAGCAACGAGACAAATAGAGTGATGTCACATTGGAGAAGAAAAACAAGCTGGATCACCCCTCCTGCCAAGATGCCCGAGCCAATCAGAGACGTAACTGGGAGGATCCCAGCAAACAGGCCAGAGAGACAAAAGAAGGTGGAGGAACAACCCTGCAGCTGCTGCTCTCAGCTGTTTTTGTCTTTCTGACCCGCAAAATACTGTTACCCCAGAGAGGAGAACAGCAGCGGTGGTGCACATGTAAGGGCGGCGGATCTGCCCTACACCATGCACATTACACAGCCACCAGAAACTGTTCATTCAGATATACGGCAACCATCACCTCTATGGCCATCTAGGTAAAACCCTTAACCCTTGTGGTTCTGCAACACTACAACGCTCAGCATGCCAGACAGCTATTCTAATCCGCCACAAAATACTCGAGTATCGAGAATCATATCGTTAATGCCTGCGACCGCAGGATGTAACAACACGTTTCCGACCTGCCTCAGACACGTGAACGCAGCCAGCACCGCACACGCTGCCGCATATCATTATACCAGAAAATATACGCGCATGTGCATGAATCAGCGCCGGACTGCTGTATGGGAAAGCATATATTGTATTGGTCGACTGAGAGGAACATAATTCCACAAAAAACATACATATTTAACACAAAGAAATGCATCCCACATATCAAGGCATACAGGTCCTGGGCACTAGGGGGCGCTCTACGCTGCAGTATAATTAGCGGCTCGGTAACACGCCTTTGTTTACTCTCGTTTGTATAGAACTCTCAGATTACAGACATTTTTTTTTCCTGTAAACCAACATGAGAAAAAGAGATGGGAACATTCAGATCATTTGCTAGTCATTTCCATTAAATTGGTTTCCTCCACAAGCAGGGTTTTACGTGAACATTTGCTATTCACTGTAAAACACGAGTCTGTTCCTCATCATTCTTTTCTTTAAAAGATCTCTACTTATTGTCAATGAATAGAAACATTCCATACAGATGCTGCAAAAAAAATGCAAACCCACAAAAACACATAATGCAATAAGGGAAAATGCTGAAGAGAATAAAGCCAGGATGAAAGTCAAGTATCTCTGCCAGATGGGAAGAAGTAGGGAACAGACAGAGGAACAAGTGAGGAAAACACAGCCGCACCCGGCGATTCTCGGATGAGCTCATGAGCCGATCCAGGATGACGCGGCACTCCGGAGATTTCCCGGCACACTTACGTTCATTGCCATCTCTTATTACTTCAAGCTGCAGCTTCATGTCGGAGTAAACTTTTCTCCAAAAGAACGGAAAATACACAGAGTACAATTTTATGCTAACTAGCCGTTCCCATCAGGATTGCATCCACGCTGAGTCGTGGCCAAAAGTTTTGAAACGGACACAAATCTTGGTTTTCAAACATTTTGCCGCTTCAGTATTTTTAGATTTTATAGTCACTGAAGAATAATTATATGAATTTCATATGGGTTTACGCTTTGATTGACAAATCCATGAAGTTTTTGTAAAGCCTCAATATTTCCCCTTATTTCTCCAGACTTCTGCCCTTCCAGACAGCTGGATATCAAATTCTGGGCCAGATTTTGACTGTCGCTCGTTCTTTTCTTATCAGAGCTAGGGGATCATCACAATTTCTGGGTTTTGTTCATTGCTTTTTAAGGATTGACCACAGGTCAGGGAGATTTCTGTCCATGGACCTAAAAAGTCAATGTTTTGTCCTTTTGCTTTGTGACGGTCTCCATCATGGTGGAAAATCATTGCTCATCACCAAATTGTGCGTGTATGGTTGGGAGCAGTTGCTCTTGGAGGAGGTTTAGATCCCATTCTTTATTCATGGCCATGTTCTCAGACAAAATGGCGAGCGAGTCCCCTCCATTGATGAACGGTCTCGGGAAGCTTTACTGTAGCCAGTACTCAGACACAAGACTCATGGAAGCGCTCATTTGTTCTTCTGACACTTGCAGGACTTTAGTGGGCGCCTCGAAGTCTTCTTCCCAGCAAGTGAACTACTATCTGAGTGGGTGTTTTCTGATCAGGTTAATTTTCATAGGGAGAAGTTACTTTATCACTTATCTGACCCCTTTTCATGACACTCTAGAGTTAATGCAAATTGCCAGTATAAAAACTGAAGCAGCGACCTGTGCGAAAATCCAACGTGTGTCAGTCTCAAAAATAGTTTGGCCATGAATGTAAATGCTTGAAAATATAAAAGTATATAAAACTTTTTGACTAGTATTCTTCAGCGTGTCAATTGACTAACAGTTTTAAAGAATATACTCCTGACTACATTGGACCTTTATATTCCATCATACACTTTGTTCATGCCAAAGAAGCTATGAAAGATGGGCATTAATAGCAAATTTCTAGGCTACTTGGCACAGGGAGTTTACTAAAAACCAGTTCTAAAAATAACAAGTGTAAGATGTATAGAAAGCCAAAGGAAGACAGTGATGCAATTCTCACATCCATTCCTGAGCTATTCTCTCTTGTATAGGTACATCTAGAGATCTATCAATACTAGACTACTTAGCAGATTTTCATTGCCTTGGGCAGAAGTAGCGTCGGCACAGACTGGAGCCCACTCTTGTCCATCTTGCCCACATGCCAATTACCAGCGAGAAAGATCTATGCATCATCCAGTTACATGATCAGCTCCAAAATAACAGTCGTCTTCCCGAGTCAGAGATCATTTCTGGGGATATTTTGTACAAAACCTAAAAAAGCTGATCTGGAAGCCTCCCAGCGTCAGAGAGAAATAGAGGCTGTCGGGAGAACTTGGCCGCCACAAGTCAACAAATCTAATTCACGTAAAAGCTTCGGGATGAAAAACATCAAAAGAGGCCGGATTATGAGGCCATGTAACCAGACCAATTCAGGCACATATGCTTTTAATTTGTGGCCTGAGATTTGTCTACATCAAGAAATGTTGTGTAAAAAAAACAAAACAACACGTCCAAATGTTGGGATTATGTTTCACAAACACCTAATGCTGAAGAAGATGGAGCAACAGCAAACGCCCAACAATGCAAACGATACCATGGAAATAGTGATGAGCAAATATACTCATTACTCGAGATTTCTCTAGCATACTTCGGGGGTCCGCCGAGTATTTTTTAGTGCTCGGAGATTTAGTTTTTCTTGCCGCAGCGGAATGATTTACATCTGATAGCCAGCATAAGTACATGTGGGGATTCTCTACCAACCAGGCAACTCCCACATGTAGTTATGCTGGCTAACAGATGTAAATCATTCCGCTGCGGCAAGAAAAAAAAAAAATCACCGAGCACTAAAAAAAAAATACTCGGAGGACCCCCGGATCATGCTCGAGAAATCTCAAGTAATGAGTATATTTGCTCATCACTACATGAAAATATTTAAACCAGTAAAAGCAATTTAGTGGAGGTCTCATTTACCACATACAATGCATTGTTTCAGCAATTCAAGGGTAGTTTCTCATCGAAAGTATTGCAATGCAGATTTACCACAGCGAAGGCCCCACAGCGGCAATTACTGATGAGGATATCACTGCAGAAAAACAAAAAAAAGTGTGAAGGAGCCGACTATTTCACTCTCATTGCAGAGGGCAATATTAGCACTCCTGAACTCAAAGCATTTTTTTTTTTAATGACTGGCATCATAAAATGCAGTTGAGTTAATATGAAGAGTAAAATCCTCTGCATTTTTGCTAAGTGGGAACGCAGCTTCAAGAAAAACGCATGAAAACAACCAGGGCTGTGGAGTTGGAGTCCATTTTGGTGGAGGCAGAGCAGAGTCGGTATAAAATGGACCGACTGACTTCTAATGTATATAATAAATTGGGTACAATAGGATGTGCTGTAAAGGCTTTCATAAGAATTTGGGAAAGTTATAAATTGTCCTATGTCTGTTCTGTTCCTGATCTAAGGCCATCGGCTTTTAGTGGAGATGAATCTGTGCTGCACTTTATGTACATGCTGAGTAGTGACCAATACTGTGGAGCCGGAAGTCGGGGACACTGAGGAGTCAGTCGGTGGTTTGGCTTTTTTCCCCACAACCCCACTTCCCAAAGAAAAAAAAAATGGTGTGAATAAAGCCTAATTGGATTGTACCGGGTTTCTTCCAAAAACAGCACCACTGTCTATAATAAGGCTATGTGCACACGTTGCAGATTTGACTGTGGAATTTTCTGTGCAGATTCTGCATTTCTTGGCAGAAAACGCAGGTCAGAATCTGCACGTTGCAGATTTTTGTGCAGATTTCTTCCTTTTTTTACCCCTGCAGATTTCTATTATGGAATGGGTGCAGAAATGCAGCATATTTGCAAAAAGAATTGACATGGTCCTTTTTTGAATCTGCTGCGTTTTCTGTGCAGATTTTTCTGCACCATTAGCACATCATTTTTTTTTTGCCATCGATTTACATTGTCCTGTAAATCACTTGCAGATCTGCAGCGTTTCTGTGCGAAAAAAAAAGCTGCAGATCTGCAGGAAATCTGCAACATGTGCACATACCCTAGGCTATGTGCCAACGATAATCAGGAAACATTAAAGCTTTGGATACAGCGTATTTTCGCTGAGTCCAAAACACAGAGCTCAATCACGCAGTTGAATCCGCATGTGTTCATTGAAGAGTGGGATTTACTACATCCAATACATTCTAGTGTCCCAACAACTGAAATTGACATGCTGCGGCCTGTAACCCCACGCTGCGGTGGAGTTTATGCAGCCTCAGACAGAAGCACAGTGGGCATGGTATTTCTATAAATCCCATCCAATCCCATTGTATCATAGAACGTAGTATTTTGGAAGCAGCGCTGGTGAGCTGCGTCCAAAACACTGCCATTTCTGATTATGGGCATGTAGCCTAAATTGTGTGCTATATTATGTATAGAATGTACACTGAAGTAAATGGGGTTGAGTTACAAAATCACAAACCCGTGGACCTGCGTTTTTGGAAGAAAATCTACACGGCAAAACGTTTTGAGTGATTATACAGCCTGAACATGATCAGAAATATTCTAACAGTTGAAGGAACACTCAGGGATACTTTCTCAGGGATACTGTGTCTCCACAATGCAGTCTGAACAGGGCCATACCCTGCAATATGCTTAGTTTTGTAACAAAGATTAGACACTTCTAATGGGTCATTCCGCACTTGTCGTAGCTTTTCCATTGCTTTGACTGTATATAAAGTCTGGAATCAACAATCACTGGCGTAGTGGAGAACTATGAGGATTCCGGTGTACAATGGTTTTATGTCATTTCCATGTCATACAATATACTGTCTTCATGCAAAACAATCTACACTGCGTCCTGCCAGGTTGCAAACACTCTTGCCTGACATGTAACACACAGGACTTTCCTGATATCCTGCGAAATGTCACTTTACAATACACCACACACCTCAAATATTAACTTCCAGCTATTCAGGGACATGGGATTACTACATATGGGAACTCGAACCGTCCTATATCCAGACCACCATCCAATCACAAGCCATCGTTCAGTGCTGTGACGTCAGCGATCTGCTGGCTGTGACATCATCACCATTCCATTCTGCTTACATCATCAGCATGGAATGAAACAAGTCATGGTGTTACCCATCAATCACTTACAAGTGATGTAACACAAATATTGTGCTTGTCGGGGAGGTAGTAATGTTACGCAGATAATTATGCTGGGTAAACATCACCGCTATGGACAAGGAGGGTGGAACAATCTACAATAGATGCAGTTTGGATATCTGCCAGTATGGCATGTACACAGTATGACCTCACATAGGTGTACTCACATTGATCAATCATTTCAAAAATGTCAGTAGTTTTAGCTATTGAAGCCAAAAAGGCCACTGGCAAAAAATAGCTAACGACGTTACTTGTACCCCTTTGGGTCATATTCCCAAGTAGCGCAAACGCAGAGTTTAACAGTTCATGCAAAGTGGATGAAAACTCATGCCACTGTCTGTGTAAGGACGCTGTTGAACTGTGCATGTTTTGGTACGTCTTTTAACCTATAGACATCTATGGAGAGCCTGAAAAAAACAACAAACTATTGTGCTTAACAGTGCTGAATCCCAGCATCAAAATAAGAGAAGAATTCATAATCAGGAGTAATTACTGCTGCATATTTTGATGCAAATAGGTGGAAATAAAAGCAGCATTACGATCAGTGATGCCATAAATATCCTGAAGAACAGAGAAACTTACTGGTAAAAAGCTAAATCCTAGCACCAACAAGCCACTTAAAAAGCAGGGATGCAAGAGACGCTTTTGACGTTAAAGGGTTTTTCACATATTTTAAGAAAAACAGCCCACAAGGAAGAGAAAGTATAGTATACAAAAGTAACGGACAGTCACCCCTTTACTGCCTCTACCACTTCAATTGTCCTTTACCTTTTTAATCCACTACTGGGAGGTAAAAACAAAATCCTTATACACTATGGTAATAGTAATTACAGTTCTACAGGGAGAAATACCGAAAAACATGATCATTTAATTCCGATTTCAGGCGATTACCCAGTCACAGCATATGGATAGGCATCAATATGAGAATGGTGGTGGTGGTCCAGCCCCTGGCAGAACCCAAACTGATATTTGCTCTGGCAGCAACCAGATGTGAACACTCACTGAAGCGGCAGCGCGGCACCATTAACGTGCAGCACCGCTGCCAGGTACTGCAGAACAGCTCCAAAGTGTTTACATATGGCAACCGGCAGATACCGGCTAATTTGTGCGGACACGGACTGTCACATCCTGACAGATCTCAGATTGATGACCCATCCTAAGGGAACATTTCAGCAACAAACCCAAGCATACACTTACTCCCATATGGATCAATTTTCTGCTGTCCTTGTTTTCCTACATGTTTACAGCTGCTAGGATACAGAGCTGTCAGGACCAGTTTTTAACTTGCGCTAATACACCTTTGTATGATCTGTGTCCCTACAAGAGCTGCTTCCTACCATGAATAACATACGGCCATCCCCGGTGACAGCAGTGTGGAAACACCTGTAGATAAAGTAATACTGGATGCGACAACTACACAGCTTTACACAGACCTGATAGGATGACTTGTACGAGAACGACACAAAGTAAACCAAATTACACGATCTTAAAGGGGTTGTCCAAGAGTCTGACACCAAGCAGATTCTGCCAACATTTCTGAACAGATCACAGGAGGGAAATTCTACTAAACTGAATTGGTTCCATAGGGCGTCATTGACTTCCATCACGCGACGGTTCCAGCAATGCTATCATTTTTGTTTTTTCTTTTTTAAAACATGGAATAATGGAAATATCAACATTGATGTAATAGCCTAGACTCAGATGGATTAAATTAATGAATATGTTATTCAGCCTGGCAGGTACTAGAGTTTACACCAATTGTAGATCTGAGTGACTAATTAGAGCATTGCACACCTTGTTTAGTTAATGACTCTGTTAAATACTTAAGTTACTTCCTTCTGGGTGTGGCAACTGCTTAATACTTGTCATGTGCCGAGAGCTAAACCAAGCAATGACCCTCCACATCTCTGACCCTAGGCTGCCGTCACACTCGCAGTATTTGGTCAGGATTTTACATCAGTATTTGTAGCCAAAACCAGGAGTGGGTGATAAATACAGAAGTGGACCATATGTTTCTATTATACTTTTCCTCATATTGTTCCACTCCTGGTTTTGGCTACAAATACTGATGTAAAATACTGACCAAATACTGCTAGTGTGACGGCAGACTAACAGGATACAATGTCAGTCACTGACTATGGTGATATATAATAAACTACTTCATTTTCTATTTAGCCAGTCTTTAAAATGAGCAACTATTTTGAGTATGGGGATTAGGATCCTATACTTATAATGTAGGCAAAAATCCTAAACTGGTCATATTTTTAGCAGTTGGACGACATCTGTATAAAGGGCGATGGCTTTGAGAGCAGCAGGGACACAGTGTTACATTCGACCAAGGCAAGAACGACTAAAATAGACCCTCTTTGAGGCGATATTACACCGCCAAACAGTGCACCAGGATTGGAATCTCATCACAGCGGCACAATAGGGATCCTGAAACACTTTTCATCTGAGATTTACGGTACTTTACCAGTGGATCTCTCCCTTCACCTGATTAAGGCTCATTAAACAGGCGACAGCTATACGTTATCTGCAGAAGATATGCGAGAAAAAAAAAACAACAACCTAAAAAAGGAAGTGTCCACACCTCCTGCAGTTTTGTCTGGTAATGATACCAGCAGACAGCTTAC
Organism: Ranitomeya imitator; assembly: GCF_032444005.1. Lineage (NCBI taxonomy): Eukaryota > Metazoa > Chordata > Amphibia > Anura > Dendrobatidae > Ranitomeya > Ranitomeya imitator. The sequence goes on along the minus strand of NC_091289.1, from coordinate 14,108,654 downwards.
AGGAAACTAGGGACATCATCGATTTGCATGCTTAGTGACCTACTTAGAATCTAACCTACATGGAAGTGATGTCTTCATGTTAAACAAGATTATATGAACACCAAACAATCACTTAAGGGACAGATCACCCCAGAATAAAAATTCAGCTGCAAGTGGAGATCTGTGTTTGTTGTGGCAATTCACACATTTCGGCAGGTCACCTGGAAGAAGTGTTTGCCCTCCTTGCTCCTCTTAGCGCCATGAAGTAAAAGAAAGTGCAACCATTTACAGCAGCCTGTATTCTGCACGCATTCTTGCTGTTTTATGAAAGCCTGCATCTGCGACAAGGCTTGCTTCCCCATTCTTTTGGGTATAACTACATGTCCTATGTAAGGAGGTTCACCACTGGAAGATAATGATCGGTGGTTCCGGTATGCAGCAAGGCTTTTCCACCGTGATCCCTCCTATAAATATCCATTAATGTTTTATTGTCTGTTTCCTTTCCTACTCAGTAACGAGATATACTGTATCTTGCAGCAGGATCAAAGGCAATTTGTAGCTGCTATGTGTATTGTCTGCAAGGTAATTTTAGAAACACGTGATAAATATCTCTGCCAAGCAACTAAGAATCAACAGAGGGCAAACACTTGTGTGGGTCAATAGCAACCGCTCATATGTCTGCTGCTCCCACCGTCCATCCCATTTGCATTTATTTCCATAGGTGACCTCAATTGGCCATTCATGTTCGCTTCATAGAAAGGAGAGAAAGTAAAGGATCACTGTGCAGCAAACTTGGCTTTAGCAATTTTGTTTGAGGAGTCATTTGCCTGTGCACTGAAGGCTTCAACAGATTAGAAACAGGAAACCACAGATCCCTTCCTCTGGTGTTAACCGTTTCACAGCAAATAAGCTTTTCGTGTAATTCTGGTGAATTACCTACAGCAAGCCTGTCTGTGCCAGTTGTATAATGACATGTCACCCCTTCCCCATCAGTATGAAGGAGCAATGACATTTGACTCCTCAGTGAGTCGGCAGCGAACTTTGCTATATTTATGAATACTCCCAGGCCAAGATGAAGCCTATGCAAGCCAGCCACTGTCATCTTAGGCTATGTTCAGATTAGCGTTGTGCGGGGCAGCGTGGGGCGCAGCCGCGGTGACGCATGCGTCATACGCCCCTATATTTAACATGGGGGCGCATGGACATGCGTTGTCTTGCCTTTTGTGACGCATGTGTCATTTTGGCGCAACTGTCAGGGCGCAGAGGACGCTGCATGATGCAGTTTTTTCTGCGCCAAAAATCATGCAAAAATGAACGCATCCGTCACAAAAAGCTGAGTTTTTGCATGCGTTGCGTCACCGACGCTGCTACACACAACGCTAATGTGAACGTAGCCTTAGGCCATCTATACACATAAGGTGATCAAGCGATCTGAGCCGATTTCTACAAATTAGGAACACAATCTTACATCGCTCTCATAACAGGACAATATACTGTAGCTATCTGTGACCAGGCAGGAGGCCAAACATTTGGACCATGTTCCCAAGTAGCTTAAATGCTGTGTTTTATACCGGCTGCTTTTTTGTGTGCAGAAAACCTGCATGTGATTTTTTGAAAACAAATGCCTCTGTGTTCAAGGACCCCATTGAAGTGTTGGTGCGGTTTTCCCCCCTATAAGGCTGCTGTCACACTAGCAGTATTTGGTCAGTATTTTACATCAGTATTTGTAAGCCAAAACCAGGAGTGGGTGATAAATGCAGGAGTGATGCAGATGTTTCTATTATAGTTTTCCTCTGATTGTTCCACTCCTGGTTTTGGCTACAAATACGGATGTAAAATACTGACCCAATACTGATAGTGTGACGGCAGCCTAAGGGTATGTTTCCACGATCAGGATGGCCGGCGGTATCGCCGGAGCGGCTTAGCCGCTCTGCGGTAAGCCCCGCCCCCTTTCTGGGACGCGATGATGCCGGATGTGTTCACAGCACACATCCAGCATCATCGCTCCCCACCATAGGGCCCTGTGCTATATCTTGCGGCGACGCAGCGTCGCCGCAAGATATACGGACATGCTGCGATCTGAAAAGACGCGCAGCATGTCCGGAGTCGCAGGGTCGCCGCGTGCGTGTTACCACGCATAGTGGAGACGGGATTTCATTAAATCCCCTCCACTATGCTGTAACATCTGGACGCTGCGTGTCTGACGCTGCGGCTCTATGCAGCGTCAGACACGCAGCGTTTCCTGATCGTGGAAACAGACCCTAAGGGTATGTTCACACGTTCAGGATTTCCATCCTTTTTTTTTCAGGACAGTTTTTTTTTAAAACTGCAGCTCTTGGCAGAAAACGCAGGTCCTTTTTTTGTCCTTTTTTGATGCGTTTTTTGATGCGTTTTTTTATCCTTTTTTTACTGTGTGTTTCCTAGGAAGCTTTTTAGGGCTAAAATGGCTGAAAATACCCTAACCCTACCCCTAACCCTACCCCTAACCCTAACCCTACCGAAAAAAAAAAAAAAAAAAAATTCTTATTTTTTTTATTGTCCCTACCAATGGGGGTGACAAAGTGGGGGGGGGGGGGGGGGTGTCATTTACTATTTTTTTTATTTTGATCACTGAGATGGTTATATCTCAGTGATCAAAATGCACTTTGGAGCGAATCTGCCAGCCGGCAGATTCGGCGGGCGCACTGCGCATGCGCCCGCCATTTTGCAAGATGGCGGCGCCCAGGGAGAAGACGGCCGGACGGACACCGGGTAAGTATAAGGGGGGGGAGATTAGGGCACGGGGGGGGGGGGGGCGCATCGGAGCACGGGGGGGCGGGATCGGAGCACGGGGGGGCAGCCACACTCCGCCCACGCACTTCCGCCCGCTCCCCCGCACTTCCTGCTGCAGCGGTTCTGCACATCAAATCGCAGTAAAACCCGCAGATATATTTTTGATCTGCGGGTTTTACTGCGATTTTGACCTCACAATGGAGGTCTATGGGTGCAGAACCGCTGCGGTTCAGGAAGAAGAATTGACATGCTCCTTCTTTTTTCCGGGAGCTATTCAGCGCGGCTTTTTTTTTTACAATTTCCGGACCATGTGCACAGTGTGTCCTGTTTTCCATAGGGTACAGTGTACTGTACCCTGCATGGAAAACAGCTGCGGAACCGCAGCGGCAAAACCGCCGCGGTTCCGCGGTAAAAAACGCACTGTGTGAACATGGCCTAAGAGTTCTGTGCGCAGCCTAGAAAATTGTATGGGAAAAACCGAAATGGCAATATCCACACATTTCTGCACAGAAAAAATAAAAGTGTTAAATCTGCACCAAACTATAGAAAAGGGGCAGAACACACCAAAGCTGCAGTAATCACTTAAGGGTATGTTCACACGTTCAGGATTTCCATCCTTTTTTTTTCCTGACTGTTTTTTAAAAAACTGCAGCTCTTGGCAGAAAACGCAGGTCCTTTTTTTGGTCCTTTTTTGGTCCGTTTTTGATGCGTTTTTTGATGCGTTTTTTGATGCGTTTTTTTGATGCAGTTTTCTAGCCAGAGTCTGTGTGTTTTCTAGGAATTTTTTTAGGGTTAAAATGGCTGAAAATACCCTAACCCTACCCCTAACCCTAACCCTACCCCTAACCCTAACCCTACCCCTAACCCTACCCCTAACCCTAACCCTACCCCTAACCCTACCCCTAACCCTACCCCTAACCCTAACCCTACCCCTAACCCTACCCCTAACCCTAACCCTACCCCTAACCCTACCCCTAACCCTAACCCTACCCCTAACCCTACCCCTAACCCTACCCCTAACCCTACCCCTAACCCTACCCCTACCCCTATTCTAACCTTAGTGAAAAAAAAAAAAAAAAAAAATTCTTTATTTTTTTTATTGTCCCTACCTATGGGGGTGACAAAGGGGGGGGGGTGTCATTTACTATTTTTTTATTTTGATCACTGAGATAGGTTATATCTCAGTGATCAAAATGCACTTTGGAACGAATCTGCCGGCCGGCAGATTCGGCGGGCGCACTGCGCATGCGCCCGCCATATCTGCCGGCCGGCAGATTCGGCGGGCGCACTGCGCATGCGCCCGCCATTTTGCAAGATGGCGGCGCCCAGGGAGAAGACGGCCGGACGGACACCGGGACGCCGGGTGAGTATAAGGGGGGGAGATTAGGGCACGGGGGGGGCATCAGAGCACTGGGGGGGGGCATCGGAGCACTGGGGGGGGGCATCGGAGCACGGGGGGGCGGGATCGGAGCACGGGGGGGGCAGCCACACTCCGCCCACGCACTTCCGCCCGCTCCCCGCACTTCCTGCTGCAGCGGTTCTGCACATCAAACCGCAGTAAAACCCGCAGATATATTTTTGATCTGCGGGTTTTACTGCGGTTTGGACCTCACAATGGAGGTCTATGGGTGCAGAACCGCTGCGGCTCCGGAAAAAGAATTGACATGCTCCTTCTTTTTTCCGGGAGCTATTCAGCGCGTCTTTTTTTTTACAATTTCCGGACCATGTGCACAGTGTGTCCTGTTTTCCATAGGGTACAGTGTACTGTACCCTGCATGGAAAACAGCCGCGGAACCGCAGCGGCAAAACCGCCGCGGTTCCGCGGTAAAAAACGCACTGTGTGAACATGGCCTAAGATTGTTAGTGTACTTTGGTACAGACACCTGTAAAGGGGAGAAAAAAAAGCTTTTTTTTTTCATTTGTTTAAGGAAATTGTATGGTAAGTTTCACCAGCCATGGATATAAGTCTTGTCAAAAGAAAATCATAGATCTTGGGGTGTGAAGATTAAAGGAAACCAGACATTCATGCTCCCTGAACCGCAGGCAGTATGTCACACAGATGCACAATTGCAGCCAGGTTTGTTTTACTCTGAAATGCTGCAGTGAGAAAACATTAGAAAAGCAGGCCAGGGACTATGTTATGACTGACTAGTCCAGGCAGGTCCTTGGCAGTGCCTTCTCTCCTTGCTTTCTTAGGGTACCGTCACACAGTGGCACTTTTGTCGCTACGACGGTACGATTCGTGACGTTCCAGCGATATCCATACGATATCCGCTGTGCTGTGCCTTCACTTTACGGCCGGCAGTCAGTGAGTGCGGGAAGCAGACGGCAAGGGACAGACACCGGAATGTAAGTATGTAGTGTTTTGTTTTTTTTACGCTGGTAACCAGGGTAAACATCGGGTTACTAAGCGCGGCCCTGCGCTTAGTAACCCGATGTTTACCCTGGTTACCCGGGGACCTCGGCATTGTTGGTTGCTGGAGGCACTGATATTTGGCCAGCACTCGCCTCGCTAGATTTATATGAATAACACTACTTTGCTGCCAAAAGTATATTAAAAGCATAATAGAGGAGTAATATGCTCAGACAATCTGGTTACAGCATCAGCTGCAAGTGACAGGTACAAATAAACTGCTTAAAACAGGTGTGCAGTCTGGTAGACAACCTAATCCCCCCTATAAAAACAGGAGAAAACATCACTTTGCATACGTCGCCAAATAATACACAGAAATGCACAATGATCCTGCAGGACTTCCATATCTACTGGAGTCACATCCTCAGCAGAATTCACACTGCGGTCTCTGAAGCCATTCATAACGCCTGAATGCAGAAATTGATTATCCAAACAACCACAGGGCTCCTTACATAATAATGTATGTTCTGCACAGTTCAAACACAATGCTACAAATACCAGTGTTTTCATTAACCAGCCGAGTCCCCCCCCCCCCTTATGTAATAGCATCCTGGGACATTGATAGGTAAAAGCTGTAAAACACATCATCTAGATTGATGGCTCTATGGAGCAGTGGTTAATGTTCTCTAGTCAGAAGCATACATGGCCGCTCCCAACCCCTCTGTTCAAAGCTTAGCCAGTGGGCTGGCGCCCAGGACAGGGTTAGGACAGGTTACGGTGAGATGCGTTATCATTATGGACTTGCTTGGCAAGACTTATAAAACCTGGAATACACATCAGGACACAGACAGAAGCGGCCATTATCACCCCTGGAGGACAACTCTTAGAAGACCGTACATCTGAGACTTGACAGGAACACGGGGCCAGGACATGAACCCATAATATAAACCTGAAGGGAAGACTTCAAAAGCAAAGAGTTACATAAAGTAAGGATTTATAACAAATCCAATAGTCACAGCACCATGCTCCCTATGCGAGTTATATAATCGTTCATTGAAGTCACTGCTGTCTCTTATGCGACATGCAGATATTTATATCGTGCCATCGCGATGTGTAATAGCCGCCCATCAGTAATTACTCAGCCCTGAAGTATTCCATATTGTTCCCACCAGTTCATCTCCAGCACAGCCATAGAGAATTAATGAATAGGTGGGCGACTATGCGCCTCTCTACTCTAACACGAATATAAGGGGGTTACAGTGGTTGATTACTCACCAATCTATGTTATCCTCTCTTTCACTGGACAATCCTTTTAAAAAGTTTGAATTATTAATTAATACTGTCATTTGCTGAGCAAATGATGTTGACATCAAATGTCTAAATAATACCGCTATACAGTAGTCAAATAATACTACCATAAAGTGATCACATAACAATATTCTACATAATACCACCATTCACTGCCCAAATAAAACCACCTACAACAACAACAACAGGCCTGGCAGCCTCGACCAATCAGCAACGGGCACAGCGACGATGATGTCATAAAGGACGTAGACATCTCACGTTTCTGATTCAGCGACGGGCACAGTATCGACGTAGATGTCATAATGGTTGCCATGGCGACGATGATGTCATGAAGGTTGCCTCGACCAATCAGCGACGGGCACAGTCTGCCGCGAATTCTGGAATCATCATTGTCCATATACTACGGGGACATGCATATTCTAGAATACCCGATGCGTTAGAATCGGGCCACAATCTAGTGTCTAAATAATACCGCTATACAGTAGTCAAATAATACTACCATAAAGTGATCACATAACAATATTCTACATAATACCACCATTCACTGCCCAAATAAAACCACCTACAACAATACAATGCAAAACTAAGATAGTGAAGTGGTTAATGATAAAGTCTCTGGTGGGCTAGGCTATGTGCACACGTTGCGGATTTTGCTGCGGATTGGCAGCAGCTTTCCATGCGTTTACAGTACCATGTAAACCTATGGAAAACAAAAAAAGCTGTGCCCATGCTGCGGAAAAAAACGTGCGGAAATGCTGCGTTGTTTATTCCGCAGCATGTTAATTCTTTGTGTGGATTCCGCAGCAGTTTACACCTGCTCCATAATAGGAATCAGCATACTGGTTTTCAGCAGCGCATCGTCCTACGTAAAGACAGGACCTGTGCTGCCAAGAACAGTGACAGCTTGTGCACACAGAACTATTCCGGATTGTTCTGTGCAATGGGAAATGAGGCCTGCTCGTCTAAACAGGCTGACGATCAGTAGACAAGCACCTATTGGTGGTCATTAAACACTGCAGGTCGGATAATGTAAACCCGCTCTTAGGAGACCCTTTGGTCAAATGGTCCCCAGATACAGTGGTTCGATTCCATTGCCCTGATCCATCACCCTGGCATTTACTAGGCCACGAGATGTAACAGGGTCTATCTACTAAGCTGTGGAGGCATCCAAAAACCGGGTGCCATGGAGAACTAGACGCCAGACCAGGGTAGAATGAATCAAACTGCCAAATCTTTATGTATTTCTACATAAAGTCCACTTGGACCGTGATCCACAGCTGCAGGTCTGCTGACATGAGCTGCACAGCCTCCTATAGGTCGGTGCCTGCAGAATACAAGACACCAAACAGAGGCACAAACTGGATGGATTTAGGTCCTCTTCCAAAAGAAACAAACAAAAAAGCTATGTTAACGATTACGTGCCACAAATTCCTGACACTGCCTTCCCCTATAAGGAAATGTGGAACAATCTCTCATCCTTTGTACATATGATCCTAGGCCAATAGCATGAGCATCGTTATGTCCCAGGTTTCCCGGCTATCGGGCTATAGAGTGAGTAGATGTAATAATGGGATCTCACATATTAACCTGTGCAACATTGCTTCTTCCCCTGTAGAATACAATGGCCATGCGGTGACAGGTGGAGCAGTTATACTTTAGATAAAACAATCACAAATAAGAAATAGTAAGGGCAGGAGAGTGGGGACATTGCAGGACCTTAGGTATCCATGGTTACCACCACTAGCAACCAGCTGTCACTGTATCAGTGGTTGTAACCATGGATACTTAAGGTCCTGCAACGTCCTGCATGAAGTAAGCGATATAGCCAATCAGAAAAATTATACTACATTTCTAATTAGCGGTATTTACTAATAATATTATTGCACCTACTACGTATTGGGACATATCACACGGTGTCAGTCGGCTCCTGATGTTTTGAAAGCTGAATTAAATGAGAAATCGGAAGGATGTGAGCGACCGACCGAAGATGTCCGACATCTAGACAAGTGGATCAGGACATCTCCACATCAGCAGGTCTATGCGGCAGGCCCTGTGGTGTAGGGTTCTGGTATATTGCAAGCCTTGGGAGTGAGGTGTTGTGGGGGTTCAGTACCAGTCTACAGCCAGTTTTGTAGAGCGGGAGGGGTAGAATTTAGGTCTATGGCTAGTCTGGGGGGGTGGGGGTGCGCTGTGGGGGTTCCTGGTAAACAGATACCGGGGATGGGTCCCATTACACAGCAGGCCCTGGTATATGGCAGGACCTGGAACACGACAGAACCTGGGGGTTGTGGAGGGTCCTGGTATACAGCAGGTCCTGGAGAAGGGAGCCCAGTATACAACAGGCCCTGGTGGCAGATACTGGAGATTGGAGGGGGGGGGGGGGTCCCAGTATATGGCAGGTCCTGGTGATTGGGGGAGGTGGTCCTGGTACACAACAGGTCCTGGGGATAGGGACCAGGTATACAGCAGGTCCTGGGGATGGGGGGGCAGTATACAGCAGACCCCTGGCATGGGGGACCCAGTGTGGGTCCCAGTATACAGCAGGTGCTGGGGATCTGGTATACGGCAGGTCCTGGAGATGAGGGGTTCCAGTATGGGTCCCAGTATACAGCAGGTGCTGGGGATCTGGTATACGGCAGGTCCTGGAGATGAGGGGTTCCAGTATATGACATGTCCTGGGAATGGGGATCCTGTATACGGCATGTGTTGTTGGGGAGGTCCCAGTATATGGCAGGGGATGGGGGGCTCCTGGTATATGGCATATACTGGGGATAGGGGTCCTGTATACAGCATGTGCTGTTGGGGGTCCCAGTATACAGCAGGTCCTGGAGATAGGGGATCCGGTATATGGCAGGTCCTGGACATAGGGGGTCCGGTATACGGCAGGTACTGGAAATGGGGATCCTGTATACGGCATGTGTTGGTGGGGGTCCCAGTATACAGCAGGGGATGGGGGTCCTGGTATATGGCATGTCCTGGGGATAGGGATCCTGTATACAGCATGTGTTAGTGGGGGTCCCAGTATACTGCAGGGGATGGGGGTCCTGGTATATGGCATATCTTGGGGATAGGGGGTCAGGTATATCGCAGGTCTTGGAGATAGGGAGCCTGTATACGGCATGTGTTGGTGGGGGTCTCAGTATACAGCAGGGGATGGGGGGTCCTGGTATATGACATATCCTGGGGATAGGGGTCCTGTATACAGCATGTGTTGGTGGGGGTCCCAGTATACAGCAGGGGATCGGGGTCCTGGTATATGACATGTGTTGGTGGGGGTCTCAGTATACAGCAGGGGATGGGGGTCCTTGTATATGGCATATACTGGGGATAGGGGTCCTGTATATGGCATGTGTTGGTGGGGGTCCCAGTATACAGCAGGGGATGGGGGTCCCAGTATACAGCAGGTGCAGGGGATGGGGGTCCTGGTATATGGCATGTCCTGAGGATAGGGGTCCTGTATACAGCACGTGTTGGTGGGGGTCCCAGTATACAGCAGGGGATGGGGGTCCTGGTATATGGCATGTCCTAGGAATAGGGGTCCTGTATATGGCATGTGTTGGTGGGGGTCCCAGTATACAGCAGGTGCAGGGGATGGGGTCCTGGTATATGACATATCCTGGGGATAGGGGTCCTGTATACAGCATGTGTTGGTGGGGGTCCCAGTATACAGCAGGGGATCGGGGTCCTGGTATATGGCATGTCCTAGGAATAGGGGTCCTGTATATGGCATGTGTTGGTGGGGGGTCCCAGTATACAGCAGGGGATGGGGGGTCCTAGTATATGGCATATACTGGGGATAGGGGTCCTGTATATGGCATGTGTTGGTGGGGGTCCCAGTATACAGCAGGTGCAGGGGATAGGGGTCCTGGTATATGGCATATCCTGGGGATAGGGGGTCAGTATGCGCGGAACATCGCAGCTTTAGCTCCCGATCTGATGTACATTACATCCTGCCTGTACTACAAGTCCCAGAATCCCGTCAGATTCACCACCTCAGGACCATGCTAAGACTTCTGGTTCTACAACCATATGTAACATCCCTGTAAGCTATTCATGGCATGCTGGGAGTTGTAGTCCCTTACGTCTATTAGAATGACAAGCTTCAATTCTCCCAATGTCACCTCCCGCCCTGTCATACACGGCCTCCTGCGGTTGTGGGTGAGGCGCTACCCAGCCACAATATGGCCGGACAGGACTGGTTTCTTTTTACCTCAGCTTCCCCTCCGTCCCGGCCTCTCTGAGCTGCGGAGCGTCCTCTCTTTTGTCTGGCGGAATCAAAATGGCGGCATCGTCATCTCGGGCTGAGAGTAGAGCCTTCTTCCTATTGGTGGGATACATGAGGCGCTCGCTGATTGGATGAAGCTTCTGCTGTGTTGCTACGGAGCGCGAGGTTACCATGGTAGAATGTGCCAGAATCAGATCCTCCTCTGAGGCTGAAGAGTGAGGAGGTGGGTGAGGGGCGCTCCGTGCACTGTGTACAGAGACATGGCGGCTGCTCAGCTCAGTGTGTGCAGAGACATGGCGGCTGCTCAGCTCAGTGTGTACAGAGACATGGCGGCTGCTCAGCTCAGTGTGTACAGAGACATGGCGGCTGCTCTGCTCAGTGTGTACTGAGACATGGCGGCTGCTCAGCTCAGTGTGTACAGAGACATGGCGGCTGCTCAGTGTGTACAGAGACATGGCGGCTGCTCAGTGTGTACAGAGACATGGCGGCTGCTCTGCTCAGTGTGTACAGAGACATGGCGGCTGCTCAGCTCAGTGTGTACAGAGACATGGCGGCTGCTCAGCTCAGTGTGTGCAGAGACATGGCGGCTGCTCAGCTCAGTGTGTACAGAGACATGGCGGCTGCTCAGCTCAGTGTGTACAGAGACATGGCGGCTGCTCAGTGTGTACAGAGACATGGCGGCTGCTCTGCTCAGTGTGTACAGAGACATGGCGGCTGCTCAGTGTGTACAGAGACATGGCGGCTGCTCAGCTCAGTGTGTACAGAGACATGGCGGCTGCTCAGCTCAGTGTGTACAGAGACATGGCGGCTGCTCAGCTCTGTGTACAGAGACATGGCGGCTGCTCAGCTCAGTGTGTACAGAGACATGGCGGCTGCTCAGCTCAGTGTGTACAGAGACATGGCGGCTGCTCAGCTCAGTGTGTACAGAGACATGGCGGCTGCTCAGCTCAGTGTGTACAGAGACATGGCGGCTGCTCAGCTCAGTGTGTACAGAGACATGGCGGCTGCTCAGCTCAGTGTGTACAGAGACATGGCGGCTGCTCAGCTCTGTGTACAGAGACATGGCGGCTGCTCAGTGTGTACAGGGACATGGCGGCTGCTCTGCTCAGTGTGTACAGAGACATGGCGGCTGCTCAGCTCAGTGTGTGCAGAGACATGGCAGCTGCTCAGTGTGTACAGAGACATGGCGGCTGCTCAGTGTGTACAGAGACATGGCGGCTGCTCAGCTCAGTGTGTACAGAGACATGGCGGCTGCTCAGTGTGTACAGAGACATGGCGGCTGCTCAGTGTGTACAGAGACATGGCGGCTGCTCAGCTCAGTGTGTACAGAGACATGGCGGCTGCTCAGTGTGTACAGAGACATGGCGGCTGCTCAGCTCAGTGTGTACAGAGACATGGCGGCTGCTCAGTGTGTACAGAGACATGGCGGCTGCTCAGCTCAGTGTGTACAGAGACATGGCAGCTGCTCAGCTCAGTGTGTACAGAGACATGGCGGCTGCTCAGCTCAGTGTGTACAGAGACATGGCGGCTGCTCAGTGTGTACAGAGACATGGCGGCTGCTCAGTGTGTACAGAGACATGGCGGCTGCTCAGCTCAGTGTGTACAGAGACATGGCAGCTGCTCAGCTCAGTGTGTACAGAGACATGGCGGCTGCTCAGTGTGTACAGAGACATGGCGGCTGCTCAGTGTGTGCAGAGACATGGCGGCTGCTCAGCTCAGTGTGTACAGGGACATGGCGGCTGCTCTGCTCAGTGTGTACAGAGACATGGCGGCTGCTCAGCTCAGTGCGTACAGAGACATGGCGGCTGCTCAGTGCGTACAGAGACATGGCGGCTGCTCAGTGCGTACAGAGACATGGCGGCTGCTCAGTGCGTACAGAGACATGGCGGCTGCTCAGTGCGTACAGAGACATGGCGGCTGCTCAGCTCTGTACAGGGACATGGCTGCTCAGTGTGTACAGAGACATGGCGGCTGCTCAGCTCAAGTGTTTGCTTGTCACTTCCTCATGATTGGAGAGGAGGGAAAGCAAATAACGATAAGAAGACACCACAGGCCGCGGTCTGTCCTCTTATCTGTCCTATATAGCATACAACTGACCACACAATAGTTTACATTATGCCCATTTTTCTTTTTTTTTTTGCAAAATTTGATTTTTTTTCAGTAATTTTTTAATGTGCCTTTAACAGTGTACGGAGACTGTCAGCCTGTAGTGACCCTGATTTTACCCCTAATTGCCCACTGAGGTATTATGGGGGATTCCCTCTAGATCAGGGGTCTCCAACTTCACACATTCAGAGCCACATTGAACTAGAGACGGTCGTGAGCCACAATCTACACCAATACATCCTAGAGACCCCCCCTGCGTGTTCCTATTAAAGGGTATAAATCCCCAAAACATCCCACATACGAAGTAATAGTGCCCACTTCCCCCTTAGAAACTAATATTGCCTGGGTACCCCCATATGAAAGTGTTGCCCTCGGTGCCCCTTTTACAGTAGTGACACTTTTGTGCCCCCTTAAAAAGTAATAATGTCCCTCCAATGCCCCTTTCACAATTAAGCCCCAAGTGCCCTTTGTCGGGTAATATTCTAATGCCCCCTTATAAAATATGTTCCCTGCGGGCCCATTTACTAGATAAAAATGGCCCACTCTAATAATGTCCTGCATTTACTTTAAAAAGTAATAATGCCCCCCCAACGAAATTATAATTTGATTAATAATACACCAGAGTGCCCCCAAACAAGCCACAGAGCCCAGAATGTTCCCAAAATTAAATGATGCCCTTAATGATTATTTATGCCCCATGGGGCCCACCCAAAAGCGTAATGATGCCTCGGAGTACCTCTAAAAAGTAGTACTGCCGTCAGGGTGTCTCCTTTAAAAGTAAAAGTGCCCCAGAAGAAAAATATAAAATCTATCCTTTTAGGTCCCCAACAAACCCACCCGCCCAGTCTGTTTCTTTTAGAGTCTAAGTGCCGGTGGTGACGGGGTAGTCCTGCTTCTTCCCTGTCGGCTTTCCCAGTGCCTTTTCGGATTGGTAGACCCGTCGCAAAACGATGCCTATGTCACATCACAATTATGATCTCGCACCGGTGATGCAAGTGGAAACGTTCACAGGGTCAACATGGCAACTGAACCAGGGTCCTGCGAATCTTTTCCGTCATCTCCAGTTATAATACAGTATTCACAGCACCGCTCCATACTCTGTAGTGGCCGTTCGCCGATACTGCAGCTCAGCTCCTATTGAAATGAATGTGATCCAAGCTGCGGTACCCTTGAATGGCCACTACACGGCTCCATCCACTACATCCTGCCACTGGCGGAGCTGATAGCAGCTGATTGGGGAGGCTCACCCCTTCAATTTCATCCTTATGCCCTATGTGGATAGCAGATAACTCATCTTAAAGGCGTATTCCCATCTTATGGCTTATTTACACAGGCCTCAATTTAGTTGAGCAGCGATGAGGGCAGAAAGATAGATAATGTGATTGTCGTCGCCCCATACAGTTTCATGTCATCTCCTAATTACACCAGGCGATGCATTGCTGATAACGATGACTTTTGTGCATTCATAAAAATTACCGTAAGCGCTTGCTAGTCCCATAGGTGATTGCTGGTGTGTTTACATTGGCTTCCTATGAACACTTTTTCGCCAAATGGTTCGTGTAAAAGGTCCAGGTAGATGGAGGTCTGGAATCACTGCCAACCCTGAATATGAAGGGGATGCAGGTCCAGTATTACGCTGCTCATTCGCTTCCCTTCACAACGGTGTCCCAGCTAACTGCAGGCATCACTTGAATGGAGGTGTGCTGCAGCTCCCCTACCCAACAGGTGGTGGCGCTGTGCATGGGTGACTGGGCCGAAGCTTTCCGCAGTGCTACCCCAGCATAATTAGGATCGATGGGGGTCTCCACCAATCATGAAACGATTAATGTCATATTCGAGCAAAGTGACTTCATCAGATGGGAACACACCTAGTGCAATTAGAAATCACAACTAAAGTGTCTTCCCGGGTGGAGCCTCACGTCTTGATCGGTGGATTCACATAGGCTCGGTTTACTCCTATGTGTAAGCTGAGCACCTCATCATAATATAAGCAATTAGTTATGGTAATGTGGGACAAAGTGCTATTATTATGTTTTATAGCTGTGTTATTGCTGACAACTTATTTTGTGATTGCTTCATAGTAGAAACCGGGACGCAATACCATAATATAGACCAAGGGATCCAGTACTCTGCTCTCGGTGAAGGCTGCCGTCTGCGTCTCGAGTGTCGCCCACCAAGCTTGTCCTATGATACTAAGCAGCGGCCATAATGTGTTTGACCCCCCCCAGCTGAATTCATTATGAGAAATTCATCTAGTAATTGGTCAAAATAGGCTTTTGTTGGAGTCATTTGCATCCGTCGGAGGGGGGTAAGGTGCAGCCTCAGCCGTGAGGTTGGATATTTATGGGAATCTCGCATACAACGCGAAGACTACATAAGCCTACTGGTCTGTCGGTATCTAGTTCTCTCGTACGACAACATCTAACTCTTACAAGGAATAAGAATTATTATTCCCCCACAACTCCACCCACAACAAACCAGCACCCACCAAAAGAAAAATAGAGAATAAAAAATCAGATCTGAAAGTTTCCAAATTTGATGAAACGACGATGAGCAACTTCATTCAATTTTCTATTAACTGCAAGTATTTCCACCCATATTTGTTGTGAGTGATGACACCGGCATTGCAGACACTTTTTTTTTTTTTTTAATTCATTTTGTTCGTTGAAGTCACACGACACAAGGCCGCCCGGCCGTAATGAACCATACAATTATCTCCTTGTAAACCAATTTGAAACAAGTTCTTAAAACAATACTCAAGGGTGTAAACAAAACATGTCCGTCACCCATGAGTTATACAACAGGCCTGATCCACTACCCATGCGTGCAGCTAACCACTACAAGTTTACACCTTGATTGCTGTTTTTGGACATTACTTTTCATCCACGCCCAGGCATTATTTTTCACTTACAGTGTAATTCATCCTTCCTTACCTTTGCGCTGACACCTAACTTCTTAAGGAGAGTTTGTCAGCAGTTTTGACCCTACAAAGCTGCTGATAGTGTTAGATAGAAGAGGTGTAGGGGTGATCATACCTTGATGTACTGTTTAGGCAGCAGTATTAATAAGAAAAGTACGTTTTATTTCAATTTGCAAGACTGTCCCTAGAGCTGGCCATACACGTGATAGCTGTCGGTGGAAGGTTCATTTGACGGACCACTATCTCTCCCAGACCCTAAGGGTACCGTCACACAGTGCAATTTTGATCGCTACGACGGCACGATTCGTGACGTTCGAGCGATATAGTTACGAGATCGCAGTGTCTGACACGCTCCTGCGATCAGGGACCCCGCTGAGAATCGTACGTCGTAGCAGATCGTTTGAAACTTTCTTTCGTCGTCTAGTGTCCCGCTGTGGCGGCATGATCGCATGGTGTAACATATATCGTATACGATGTGCGCATAGTAACCAACGGCTTCTACATCGCACATACGTCATGAAATTATCGCTCCAGCGTCGTACATTGCAAAGTGTGACAGCAGTCTACGACGCTGGAGCGATATTGTTACGATGCTGGAGCGTCACGGATCGTACCGTCGTAGCGATGAAAATTGCACTGTGTGACGGTACCCTCAGATACATGAGCGCTCCGCTTATCTCCCCTGTAAAGACAAGGATCTGGAATTAAAATTCCAACTACTCGGACCTTCTCTCCCCTGACAGATATGGAGGCCTCTCAACACATCACATCTGTCGGATGGTCCTACTGAAATCGGCAGGTTCAGCAACTTTCACTTAATGTGAATTGGAGCCTTTAGGCTAAAATACTCTCCGCTCTGCAACTACTCCCCCCCCCCCTAGTCTTGAGTGACAACTCTTGGGAGCTCTATAGCCAAAGAAAGGGGGTCTTGTGTCCCCCATCTGAATGGAGCAGTAGTGTGCATGCAGGATCTATAGACGCATACAAGTTAGTGGAAAGGTGTTCATGTACATGCAGAAATATTGGGGCAGTGATCCAATCTTTGTGATTTCAGCTCTACATGCCACTATTTTTTATTGAAAATGAAACAACTGAGATGCAATTAAAGTGTAGAGTTTCATGTTTAATTAAAGGGGTTAAACATCCTGTGAAACATTTAGGAATTGCAATCATTTTTCCACAAAACCTCCCCATTTCAGGGGCTCAAAAGAAATTGGACAAATTAACTTAACTATAAATAAAATGGTCATTTTTAATACTTTGTAGAGAATCCTTCGTAGGCAATGCCGGCCTGAAGTCTGGAAGCCACGGATGTCCCCAAAGAATGGGTTTCTTCATTTGTGAGGCGTTGCCAGGGCTTTACTGCAGTCGTTGTTACTTGTTTATGGGTCTTTATGATTTATATTTTGTCTTCAGCATGTGAAATAATGCTTGATGGGGCTGAGGTCTGGCAGTTGACTTGGCCATTATAGAATATTTCACTTCTTTGCCTTAAACTCCTGGTTTTCTTTTGCAGTATGTTTTGGGTCATTGTCCATCTGTATTGTGATGCGCCGTACAATCAATCTTGCTGCATTTGCTTGACTATGAGCAGAAAGTCATCTGGCTACTTCTGTCACATCATCAGTAAAGACTAGTGACCCGGTGCCATTGGAAGCCATGCTTGGTCCCTCTTGCAGCTCCCTGCTCCTAGCCATTGTCAATCCCAGATTCTCCTCGTTCCGTCTTCCTTCCTTTTGGTACCCGTGTTCACTTTTCCTCGATTTTACCCCAGTCGTCCCTTTGGCTCCGGCAGTTGTGGTTACATCCCCCTTGGGCCTGCTCCTAACACTCCCTGTATAGGGGGTGGATCCATCTGGTCCGCTTGTCCTCGGGGGCTCTGCAGCCATGACCCAGAGGGTCTACTTTTGTTTTTTTTCCCCTTAGAACCTTAACATTCATTATATGCCTCCTGAGCATAATAACCATGATTTTTAATCACAGCTTTCATGCGTCTTGGCATGCTTTCCACCAGTCTTGCACACTTCTTCTGGCGCAAAAATGTAAGCAGTTCTTCTTTGTTTGATGGCTTGTGACTATCCATCATCCTCTTGATTACATTCCAGAGGTTTTCAATGGGGTTCAGGTCTGGAGATTGGGCTGCCCATGACAGGGTTTTCATGTGGTGGTCTCTTAAGTTTTGCCAGAGCTGTATTTGTGAACCTAACTGTATGTGCGCTGTTGCTCCATTTACATAGGCGAGATCAGGACTCCTATTCTCAGGATCTGTGGGGTCCCACCATTGTGATTCGATAATGTTATTCATGGGACAGCCCCTTTAAGACTGGACAGCACTTCACTTTTGATCAGTTGTGCAGAATCCAACTTCATTTTTGTCATTATAGGAGTTGTACCAAGTTTGTAAGTTAGTCCTTCTCCATAAGATGAAGGATAACTTATCACTGGGGGTCTGTTCTTTGAGAACCATGGCGATCCCTGTTATCTTCAGCGTTCCATTGACAATGAATGGAGCAGAGGTACACATGGTCACCCTCTGCTATATTCAGACCAGGATCGGTAAGGGACCCAGTTGGAGATATACATGTCAAGTTTTCTGTTTTGTTTTGTTTAAATCATCCATCTGTTATTGGCAGGATAGGCTATATATGGGACTAAATCAGGTCCTTCGATTTATGAAATCAGCATCAACGTTTACTACAGGAGCTTGAAATCTTTCCTAGAAGACATGTAATCATTCAGTCTCTTGTATGAAATCTGAAAGATACAAAATTCTCTCATTGCCTCCCCTTTATGTAAACATCAGATGTTCTTCCTTTATTGAGATGATATCAATTTTACCATTTTGAGCCATTAATCACAACATGGATTTGAAGCTGGAGATGCAGAAGGTATTCAAAGGACAGAACAAAAGATTCTCTGAAGAAATCAAATCAATCTGCAATCATCTGAAAAATAGAAGATGCAGTGTTATCCTGAGAAAGCGGGTTGATCTTCTGGGAAATGTAAAGTACAAGTTGTTTAACTGCACAAGGACGGTGATAGACAGATAAGAAGCGAGGAATTACATCTGCGTCTTACTCCAAAGTCCATTTAGTCTTAAAAATGGCCATTAACGATAGGCAGAAATAGGTTGATGGTTGAACTGCCAAGGAGCGAATGATCGTTCCGAAATATTCTGTAGCCGTTCTTTTGGAAAGATCATTACTGGACAAGAACCTATCGGATGGCCAGTTGGTAGTTCTCGGATGTTATAGTTGACAGATATATTTTTATATATTTTTACAAAATGACAACTTTCACAGATCAGTCGGTGACAACAGAAAATTATTAATTTGTGGCCAACCTACAGGCCAATGCAAATTAAGGTGGTCATATACATTGTCACGGCTGATCAAATGTGCATGCTATTTAAAGGGGCTGCCCACTATTGGACTATTGGATTGTTAATAGGTTCTGCACAAATTAAAAACAAAAATCTATACTTATATCCTGGACTGGTGGTGTTTTTCATTTCCGTGTCCCTTGCCGGTCTCTTGACGTAAACGATGTCATGTGACCACTGCAGCCAATCAGCGGAAATGCTGACTTAATTGTGAAGATTGCAGCCAATCAGCAGCTACTGATTGTCCGCAGCAGGCATGTAACATTTATGTCAGAAGTCAAGTGAGGAACACAGGATTGGAGGAGTGGCACCAGTCCAGGACATACGTGTAGACCTTTTTATCATTTACGTAGCACCATGGGAACATTAATAAGGGGTTATCCACTACTGGATCCCCTTATCAATAAACATAAGTGGAATGCGATTTGTAATAAAACAGCATCAAGTTTATCGTGTCTCCTGAATTTTTCCTTTGTGTTGCTTTAGGGGCACAGGTGAGTGAGGACTAATGGGCCATGTGCCTGAGGGGTATGAATAATCCACTCTGTCTTATCTGGGGTATTTAAATACATGGCTATGATAGTGAAATAACATTTTATCCAGGGAGAACGAAACCCTAGATAAAGCCCTGATTTGCCATGATAGATTGTATTCTTTAGGATTCTGTCCAGTCCATGCTTCCCCCCAACTTGAGGCATCAGGGGACATTTAGGTGTCCCTCATAGACATTATATTGGTCATAGATGGTGGGATACATCAACCGACAATGCATTCGATATCATCGATGTGTTGTTGCATGATGTTAAAAAAAAAAAAAAAAAATCAGATTCCAGTCCATGTTTTGCAACCAAATGTACGAAGATAAAATTATTCCTTTCTTTCCATCCCAAGCCTTCCTAAGATATTATATTATGCGAACAAAGGATTACTATAATTTTGCCTTGAGCGTAAATTATTTTTTGGGACCAACTCTCACATTGTGCACTCAACCAAAGGACAAAGTATCCAATGTTTAATGCTAGTATCTACTAATCCGTGTACAATAAGAGACATTATTTAATAATTGACGTCTCCTATTGCGGGTTGTGGAATCTCGCTCGTTTCTGTCTGTCATGTTAGAAGTTTGTTTCCTATTGTATGCCTATTAATGGTATATAAATATCTCACAACAGTTGATGAATGAAGCCATTCAAGGTCATGTCAGTAGCCCAATGATTTAGGAGGAAAGGCACATTTTAATAAGCCCGGACTAGTTTCAAAACAATAAACAAAGACTGAAATGAGTTGGCTGCAATACGGTTACGCAAGAGTGATATTCGTTCCAATGCTAATATTATGACACCTATTAAGTGGAGAATTTCACTGCTTTATTATCATCGCCTTCAAATCATTACTATGCTGATATAAAAACAATAATGGGTGACGCCTGTAATGTTATTTCTCAATCCTGCAATGATTTGCCTTTCGGCTCTAAATGTCAATGCCAAAAATCGAAGTGACGATCAAAACAAGCGGCAAAACCATTCTTATTTAATGATAAAAAAATGTATACTCCTAGTACTATTAAGCTCATATATTTGGCTACTGAATGTGCTGTTCTTAGGGCCCAGGCTAGCTTTGTCTAGCCATGTTTCTGTCAAGATTGATTAGCTCTGTCTGTTCGTCTTAGGGTAAATGTAGGCTTTCAGTGGAAATATGTCATCCATGTAGACCAATTTGACAGATTGATCACAAAGGAAGGATCAATAAAGTAAATGTGGATCCTGTGTGCCACCGGACATAGATGCAGAATTCTTGAGATATAGAGTAGACATGGCTCATGGAAGGTGCAATGGACTTGTGTGTGTACTATCCTAAAAGCCATGGCTCTCGGGTTATTCCTGGTTTTTGCAACTGTTGAGCTCTTTGTCAGATCCAGAGAGCCAACTCTCTGAAAGGGGGAAGATAAATATTAGATATTAGAAAAAACTTTTTGATAGTGCGATCAATGAGTGGAACAAGCGACCATGAGAGGTGGTGAGTTCTCCTTCAATGGAAGTCTTCAAACAGAGGCTGGACAGACATCTGTCTGAGATGATTTAGTGAATCCTGCCTTGAGCAGGGGATTGGTCACAAGGACCCCGGAGGTCTCTACCAACTCCAACATTCTATGATTCTATGAACTCTCCCGTATAGCTGTTGATTAAAATTCTGGTTGCTCAAAGCCACCATTTAAAGCGACTCTCTGATCCTGGGACCATGAGCAGAACATAAATATGTTTGCTATGGAGAGGGTGGAATAAGCCATTGCCAAATCCTCTTGTGGCAAACTATCTCCAATGATAACATGCTCAACATGAAATCTAAGATACCCAATTCTTTTATCTTCTAAGTCATCAGTCATCACCATACACCATTTACACAGAATGGAGCTGTAGTTGCACAGTGCTCTGCTTTCTCCAACAGTCATACAGACAATGACTATGGCGATGGCCGCAAAGTTCTGCTTTCTCCAGAAATCCTGCAGATAATAGAGCGTTGGCCACAAAGTGCTCTGCTTTCTCCAGCAGTCCTATAGACAATGGAACGGTGGATGCAAAGTGCTCTGCTTTTTCCAGCAGACATTGAATGGAGCAGTGGCTGCAGTTCTGTTAGCTACCATTTCATAGACAATGAATGGAGTGGCAGCCACAAAATGCTCTGCTTTCTCCAGCAGTTCTATAAACAATGAATGGAATGGTGGCCGCAAAGTGCTCTGCTTTTTCCAGCAGTCCTGTAAACAATGAATTGAGCAGCGTCAGCACAGTGCTCTTCTTTCTCCAGCAATCCTATAAACAATGAATGGAGCAGTGCATACATTGCCACCTAGGAAGACGGGAGACAGACTCAAGGCCTGACTGTACCTTTAGCATATTGGCAGAGCATGTAACTTGGGGTATCCCTGGGCCAATTGGGTGAGATCAAGCATTTTTTCCATTTTGATACCCGGGACATATATTGGTGTCTTAATTTACCCATTTAATATAAGGATAAATATGGTCCTACAGACCATCCTATGGTGAATACAGGGAGCACTGATTGCTTTATGCTGCAAAATGACATACTGGAATGATTATTAACCCACTGTTTTTCTGATGTACCTTACAGTAGATTTGGGGCTATACAGTGAACGGGGGGTCACATACATGACTCACCTACACCCCTACCCACTGTATTCACTTGATACACCAAGCACTAAGAGCACTTTATGCCATAAGATCTGAAGAATGAGAGATTTGAATTATCACTAGGATCTGCAAAAAATATAGTAAATAAATGGCTGTAACCAAAGAAGCACAACTTGGTATCTACTCATTGAAAGGAAAAAGAATAAGGTATTCACTTTTAAGTCCCTGGGCAATTTGGACTATGTCTTACTAATATTTTGTGTGCTGAATACAGCAACTAAGACATTTTTAGGTACTACACACTCCACTGTTAACCTGTTGAGGGCACTTGTGTGGAAACACATTTTCTTTTTTTTTTTGTTATATTTTTTAATTGATTTTACATAATTAAAGGTTAAGTTTTAATATCCCCATTTTGCTATACCAGTTATTCATTTCATGGGTTGGATACACAGTGGGTACGGAAAGTATTAAGACCCCTTTAAATTTTTCACTCTTTGTTTCATTGCAGCCATTTGGTAAATTCAAAAAAGTTCATTTTTTTCACATTAATGTACACTCTGCACTCTATCTTGACTAAAAAAAACAGAAATGTAGACATTTTTGCAAATTTAATAAAAAAGAAAAACTGAAATTTCACATGGTCATATGTATTCAGACCCTTTGCTCAAGAAAAATATTTAGAATTGAGAGTCCTCAGTGGTTGATGCCTTTTAAAGGGAACCTGTCACCTGAATTTGGCAGGACAGGTTTGCGGTCATATGGGCGGGGTTTTTGGGTGTTTGATTCACCCTTTCCTTACCCGCTGGCCGCAATATTGGGTTGAAGTTCATGCTGTGTCCTCCATAGTACACGCCTGCGCAATGCAATCTTGCCTTGCGCAGGCGTGTACTACGGGGGACACAGCATGAACTTCAACCCAATAATGCAGCCAGCGGGTAAGGAAAGGGTGAATCAAACACCCAAAAACCCCTCCCCTATGACCGCAAACCTGTCCTGCCAAATTCAGGTGACAGGTTCCCTTTAATGGCTAACTGAAAAGATGGTAACAAATTACAAGCTTTCGAGACTACTCTGGTCCCTTCATCAGGCATAGACTAATAGAAATTCTGGAGAATCGCATATTTATGCACAACACAGCACAAAAAAATGCCATAGATAAGACTGGTGACGTGTAGCAGAATTATCAATATCTGAGTGGAAAGATATATATCTTGGTACCATGTTAGCCAGTGGATAGAAAAATATTTAGAATTGAGAGTCCTCAGTGGTTGATACCTTTTTAATGGCTATCCACTGGCTAACATGCTACCAAGAAATATATCTACCCTTTGCTCAGACACTCATATTTAATCCACATGCTGTCCATTTCCTTGTGATCCTCCTTGAGATGGTTCTACTCCTTTATTGGAGTCCAGCTGTGTTTAAAGGGAACCTGTCACCCCGTTTTTTCAGATTGAGATATAAATACTGTTAAATAGGGCCTGCGCTGTGCGTTACTATAGTGTATGTAGTGTACCCTGATTCCCCACCTACGCTGCGCAATACATTACCAAAGTCGCCGTTTGCATCTCGGCTTTGGGAAAATGGCCGCCGCGATCTCTTGTGCGCACGCGCGGCATCCCGCGGCCATTTTCCTGAAGCCCCGTGCAGCAGAGCACTCCATCTGCGCACGCGCGGCCCCAGGAAGATGGCCGCCCCCACCGATGACAGGGGGTGATAGCGCAGATCGCGCGCTGCTTCTTCACGTGCCCACAGTGGATTAGTCACCTCAACATGCGGACACCACTACGCCACCAACGTAAAGCTGAGGAAGAAACAGCGCTGTGAACACGCCCACCTGACCTGACCAGCCTGATTGACAGGCGAAAACGGCGACTTTGGTAATGTATTGCGCAGCGTAGGTGGGGAATCAGGGTACACTACATACACTATAGTAACGCACAGCGCAGGCCCTATTTAACAGTATTTATATCTCAATCTGAAAAAACGGGGGTGACAGGTTCCCTTTAATTAAACGGATAGGACTTGATTTGGGAAGGCGCACACCTGTCTATATAAGGCCTCACAGCTCACAGTGCATGTCAGACTAAATGAGGATCATGAGGTCAAAAGAACTGGCCAAGGAGCTCAGAGACAGAATTGTGGGAAGGCACAGATCTGGCCAAGGTTACAACAACATTTCTGCAGTACTCAAGGTTCCTAAGAGCACAGTGACCTCCATAATCCTTAAATGGAAGAAGTTTGGGACCACCAGAAGTCTTCCTAGGCCTGGCCGTCCAGCCAAACTGAGCAAACATGGTAGAAGAGCCTTGGTGAGAGAGGTAAAGAAGAACCCCAAGATCACTGTAGCTGAGCTCCAGAGATGCAGTAGGGAGATGGAGAAAGTTCCACAAAGTCACCTATCACTGCAGCCTCCACCAGTCAGGCCTTATGGCAGAGTGGCCCAACGGAAGCCTCTCCTCAGTGCAAGACATATGAAGGCCCACAGAGTTTGCTATAAAACACATGAAGGACTCCCAGACTATGAGAAATAAGATACTCTGGTCTGATGAGATGAAGATAGACCTTTTTGGTGATAATTCTAAGCGGTATGTGTGGAGAAAACCAGGCACTGCTCATCACCTGCTCAATACAATCCCAACAGTGAAACATGGTTGTGGCAGCATCATGCTATGGGGGTGTTTTTCAGCTGCAGGGAAAGGACGACTGGTTGTCATTTAAGGAAACATGATTGCGGCCAAGTACAGAGATATTCTGGATGAAAACCTCTTCCAGAGTGCTCTGGACCTCAGACTTGGCCGAAGGTTCACCTTCCAACAAGACAATGACCCTAAGCACACAGCTATAATAAAGGAGCGGCTTCAGAACATCTCTGGACCATTCTTGACTGGCCCAGCCAGAGCCCTGACCTGACCTAAACCCAACTGAGCATCTCTGGAGAGACCTGAAAATGGCATCCACCATCCAACCTGACGGAACTGGAGAGGATCTGCAAGGAAGAATGGCCGAGGATCCCCACATTCTGGGGGTGAAAAACTTGTTGCATCATTACCAAGAAGACTCATGGCTGTACTAGCTCAAAAGGTGCTTCTACTCAATACTGAGCAAAGGGTCTGAAGACTTATGACCATGTGATATTTCAGTTTTTCTTTTTTAATAAATTTGCAAAAATTTCTACATTTATTTTTTTCAGTCAAGATGGGGTGCAGAGTGTACATTAATGAGAAAAAAAATGAACTTTTTTGAATTTTTCAAATGGCTGCAATGAAACAGAGTGAAAAATTTAAAGGGGTCTGAATACTTTCCGTACCCACTGTAACTCCCTGCAGTACATTATTGAAAAAGTTAGGTATTCAATAAGGTTGAAATCTCCAAATATTGTTCTTAGAGCTTACGAGAACCCCCGCATACATGAAATTATTGCCATGAATTAAAAAAAAATACAGATACAATGTTCTCTGTTCATGTTTTTAATTTTATTTTTGACAGCTGGACGATTTTAATGCTTTGGTTGGAAAGCTTCAAGCAGTTCAGCTTTGGAGCATCTCCAGACAACTAATATAATAAAGGCCGACTAATCACTTGACTCAGCAATCTAATTTGGCAGAACTGGTAGGTTTCACATTAATTATTTTGTTTTTCTCTCTGAATTGTGACCCTTAGCCCTCTTCCTTAACCAGATGATAAATAAGTAGCTCTTTCATTCTGTAAGCTCAAATTAATGCAGCACTGCTTCAAGAAGTACACGGGGCAACTCGGGAGTGTAACACAGTACTGACACTAATAATGTCAACGAACCGGGTATTTCATAGATTCTGGGTTTACCAAATGGATAGACCGAAAGATACTGACCGTTGGATGTCACATAGAACCCATGATCTTGTAAAAATATAAAATTATGGTCTAGAATTTAGATGTAATCAGATGTATTAGTCATAGACAGGATAGACAGCCACATGTAGCACAGCCTCACTCCACAAATGAGTTGTTACACATTGCTTGTACTTCCGTCAAGATCTCAAAATTGGCAGATTGGGACCATTGGATGACAGATTAGACTAAATGAGGGACTGAGCACTGTCCACCTTGGTCATAAGAGTCTATATTGTAAAATTCGGGGAAAAATATGCCATTTTATCACCAATGACCGACACTTTATGTAACACTGACTCACCAGGGACTATGCACACTATGTACCATTATGTCATCGGGGACAGTACATACCTTTTGGTCACTTGGGTTTGTGCACATTATGTATTGCCGAGTCACCAAAGTGCAAAATGTACTACTAGGTCAATAAAAACTGGTCATTGCCTCTACAACTGGGTCAGTATGGACTTTAATCACCAAAAAGATGGCATAACATGTGCCTGTAGGTTATAGGGTCTAGAATTTTTATATATAACTGAGTTTTTGAGGCCACAATTTGATATAAATAGAGGAAATTAGTACTTCTTGTGATGTTTTATGAATTTTTTTGTATATTTATATATGCGTTTTACATTTTAAAAAAATTGATTGAAAAAAACAAAATAGCTTTTTAATGAAACCTTAGTGCACTCTTACCTATAGAAATACATATAGCTCCAAAGTCAATGTTATTTATGAACTATTTTGAAGGATTAGAGAAATGAGATGTTACTTCTCCATAATTGACAGGTAAGTTTTCTTGCCTATCCAGATTCTAGTTAACACCGCTATACCAGCTGAAAACAACCCCCATTCCGGCCCCTTAAGTTGTTATTGTAGAATTTGGAGAACTGTTGAGTGATATTAGAAGACAAATGCATGCATGAGCAGATATATGTGATGTATGTGTTCATGACCATGTGCTATTAATCTTGACAAACCGGTTTGCTCACTGGATGTGTTTACAAACAGGCACCTGTGTGGCTTGAAGCTTACTACTAAAATTTCCTTGGCCTTTTTACTGCAGTATGCAGCTATTGCGTCATTGAGCTTTAGCTTTGCAACAATTTACCAAAAATTGTCATGAGCGGTAAATGCCATTAATATAAGGGATAAAGTTCTATTTCCAAAATGCTCATTATAGCATGAGATTCAATTGGTTTTATGAGATTTATTGAAATCCTGAAATTTTGCAATTTTCACATTTGGCAGGATTAAACTGAAGAAAATATTTTTTTTTTCTAAAGATGGAGAAAGATAACAAGATCACACAATGTGATAGATTTTTATTTTCTTGGGATCCTCATATTTTTGTTTTATAAAATACAGTAATTTAAGTTTTGGGGTTGAATTTGTGCCCACTACTGTTCCTCAAGGACATAGATTTACTTTTTGGGATTTTGCACAAATTTGCAGCGAATTGTTGTTTCCCTTAATGTATAATCACAAATGTACCACTTTGGAGTCAGATATTACATTATCCCACAATTTTACTAGATAACAAGGACAACAAAGGTTTGATATGAAACCTATTAGTTTATTGGAACACCACTTCAATTATTTAACTATTTACTGTGATATAAGTGGGGGGGGGGAGGGTTAGGATCTTTTGGGGATTGATCATATACCCACTAATGTTCCACAGGTAAATTAGATTTAAGCAATTCTTAATATTTATTAATTAATTCACTCCATTATCCTGCAAGTCCGCCTGCGAAATGCCTGTTCTTGAAAATCGGATTGCTAGATTTTCATTCCAAGAAATTAGGTATTCTCTTACTATCATAAAACACAGAAGTGGGTAAACTTCATAGTAGGCAAATTTTTTTTTCAAATTTGTATTGGGACCCTAGGTCTGTTGACCTGATTACAGCCCTGATGCCTGAGAGGGTTCAAAGACCTATTGGCTGCATAAGAAGGCAGCAGTGTTATTAATAGCACATGCAAAGTGGGGCCCTTGCTCCAAATGTTGCACTTGGTCCAAGCAGCTTCCGCTACACCTCCGCCTATAATCAGGACTAGCCATGAAATCCCTTCTGTAGTGTATTAGCCTAGGTTCCCCTAATATAAACTTGCACTGCCAAGTAAACAATAAAACATATACTAAATCTATTCATGCGCGAGCCATGAAATTTTACGACTTCTGTTTTACCTTTTGCTTGTGATTCTTGGCGCCGTCTCTTCATACTTTCCTCACTGTTTTTCCATCTTTGGCTCATAATCCAGGAAGACAATTTTGTTTTGCTGCTTTTTTTTCCCCGAGAACATTTCACAATAAATAACATTAAGAAATGCACTAAAAATTCATGAAAAACTCTTATTACTCCTTTTAATTGCTTTATTTTGTAAAGTTTTTTTTTATGACATACAGGCTGCAATTCACAAGTGTAGGAAAGCTGCCAAGATGTCGCACAGCTGGGAATCGGCGCACAGTCGCTGGTGGACACTTTGTTGACTAAAGCAACTATTGTCAGTTCATACTAAGTCGATGTCGACTGCACATTTACAACACGGGTCATTTTTTGGGTTTTTTGATAATGGTGTATCCACGGGTGGGCAACTGTACCATAACAGTACAAACTTCAGTCTGGACAAAAGGAGGGGAAAAAAAACAATATACAGATCTCCATAAATTTCTCCTGTGTGTTAGATGTGACCTCACAGCTCTCTGTGTCCTCATATTACCCCATGTTACTTGCTGCTGCAAGCTAAAATATGCCGTCCTCTACCCGGAGAACACAGTTGTTTTGTTTTTAGCTGAAGGTAGGGTCTGTGATTGAGTTGGACTCTGGATTTAATTAAATGTCCCATCTATAAAGTAAACGCTAAACCCCAGCAAATAGGAAATAGTAATAACAGTCGTAAGAGTTTGCATATTTACGCAGCATAAATCTTAGGTAGGCTGAAACTCTGCTTTTACAGCTGGTGTGCTAAACTATCAATGGTGCTAATCATTGGCTTTTCCATGCAGAAATAAAGTATCCTACTCCAGTTTTCCATGACTATTTATTTTCCTCAGTACAGAAGTAACAAGCCCATGTGCAAATTTTCTGTAGCATGTACTGGGATCCTGCAATCCCATTTTATACATAGGACGTGGGATTAAGACCATATTTGATCCAACACGTGTGTAGTAGAAGGCCCGGTTGTTACTGATAAGTTCCCACCCGCTTTATTATGTCATCAATAAGGGATAAAGGGTCATTTGTGAATCAAAGGAACAAATGCTCTATAATGACTGAGCATGGACAGTCCAGGTCACTCTCTGGTGTCAGTCTGACTCTAGGCGATACCGGTAGAATGCAAGCACAGTTTGACAGTACGTATTCTGGCATTATGTGGTCCATTGGCACATTAGATTTGCATCTCGGAGCTATCCGTCCGCAAAATAAAGTGCATGCTGCATTACAATTTCTTCAGGAAATGTGCTCCGTTGGCACAGTTGACCACTGAATGTTTCCTGTTGACCACCGCTTTGCATTAAATTTGAGAATCTGTAGATCATATTTCCTGTATTACAGGAAAACCTGGGGGTGTGAGTCCTTGGTGTCTGATAGCAGCCTAAAATCCCATCTGTCATATAAAAAGACCCCCCAGTATTATATTACTATCTATCTACCTAGCTATCTAAAAAGGCAAGCGGTATGAGCAGCACTCAGTAGCAAACTCCATGCAAATAAATGTTTGTTTTTTTGGTCCATGTGAACAGGTAGCAATGTTCCATCTCAAGAGGAAGTGAGCCTTTGTCAAGCTCTTGCACCAAAACTTTGCCACCTGTTCACATGGGCCAATAAAAACACCACCCGACCAGTCTAGGAAGGGGCGTAGCTAAGCGGCTACCTGGTTTTTGCTGGAGCGCCTGATGGTGGAGACAGACTGGGCTGCAGGTAGCCGCCAGGTACCACTCCTAGGCCTAGTCGCACTAGGAGCAGGAACAACGGACACAGGACTGGCCACATCGGGACCTGGACATAAGGTATATGGTACCGCAGACGCGTTTTCAGGATTAGGATACCTCTGAAGTGGTCACAGGAACACGGACAAAGTATGCTATGCTAGCGTGGACGCGGGATACGGGAATAATTATAACAGACTAGGGACGGAGACTTAGCAACATACAGTTGCACACACCAACACCACTAAGACTAAATGGGTTGCTCAGGCACCACCCTGTTGGGGAGGGTGCCTTTTATACAAGATGCCTCCCAGCTATTGGCTGGGAGATAACTTGTAGGGAAGTACTTTAACAAGATGAGGAAAAGGTGTGTACTCCAGCTTCTAAAATCTTGAAATTTATTGGCGCATATAAATATAGCGTGATTAAAATCCTTGCTCAAAGGTGGATGCAGTCATTAGGATAGACAACTCGTTTCGATCTATGCGATCTCACGCTTCTGCAACACTACACACTGTTCCATTTTTTTTAGCTACCGTATCTATTGTCTATCTATATGTATTATCTATCTGTCTATTATCTAGCTATCTGTAATCTATCTATTATCTATTACAAGTGCTTCTCACAAAATTAAAATATCATCAAAAAGTTAATTTATTTCAGTTCTTCAATACAAAAAGTGAAACTCATATTATATAGAGTCATTTCAAACAGAGTGATCTATTTCACGTGTTTATTGCTGTTAATGTTGATGATTATGGCTTACAGCCAATGAAAATCCAAAAGTCATTATCTCAGTAAATTACCAGTAGTATAATTAACAAAAAACACCTGTAAAGGCTTCCAAAGCGTTTATAAAGGTCCCTTAGTCTGTTTCAGTAGCTCCACAATCATGGGGAAGACTGCTGACTTGACTAATGTGCAGAAAGCAGTCACTGACACACTCCACAAGGAGGGGAAGCCACAAAAGGTCATTGCTAAAGAAGCCGGCTGTTCACACAGTGCTGTATCCAAGCACATTAATGGGAAGTTGAGTGGAAGGAAAAAGTGTGGTAGAAAAAGGTGCACAAGCAACCGGGATAACTGCAGCCTGGAAAGGATTGTTAAGAAAAGGCCATTTAAAAATTTGGGTGAGATTCACAAGAAGCGGACTGCTGCTGGAGTCATTGCTTCCAGAGTCACCACACACAGACGTCTCCAGGACATGGGCTACAAGTGTCACACTCCTTGTGTTGAGCCACTAAAGACCAATGGACAACGCCAGAAGCCTCTTACCTGGGCCAAGGAAAAAAGAACTGGACTGTTGTCAGTGGTCCAAGGTGTTATCAGATGAAAGTAAATTTCGCATTTCATTTGGAAATCAAGGTCCCAGAGTCTGGAGGAAGAGTGGAGGCCTCAATCCAAGCTGCTGGAGGCCTAGTGTGAAGTTTCCACAATCAGTGATGGTTTGGGGAGCCATGTCATCTGCTGGTGTAGGTCCACTGTGTTTTATCAAGACCAAAGTCAGCGCAGCCGTCTACCAGGACTTTTTAGAGCACTTCATGCTTCCCTCTGCCAACAAGCTTTTTGGAGATGGAAATGTCATTCTCCAGCAGGACTTGGTCCCTGTCCACACTGCCAAAAGCACTATACCTGGTGTAAAAACAACAGTATCACTGTGCTTGATTGGCAGCAAACTCACCTGACCTTAACCCCATAGAGATTCTATGGAGTATTGTCAAGAGGAAGATGAGACACCAGACCCAACAATGTAGACGAGCTGAAGGCTGCCATCAAAGCAACCTGGGCTTCCATAACCCCTCAGCAGTGCCAGAGGCTGATCGCCTCCATGCCATGCCGCATTGATGCAGTAAGGCTACGTTCACATTAGCGTTCCGCTAATGTGCGTCGCTGTTGCGTCGGCGACGCAGCGGCGACGCGCCCCTATGTTTAACATGGGGGACGCGTGCGTTTTTTTTGGTTGCGTTTTCCGACACGTGCGTCGTTTCCGACGCTAGCGTCGGACACAAGAAAATGCAACAAGTTGCATTTTTCGTGCGTCCGATTTTCGTCAAAAAACGACGCACGCGTCGCAAAACGCAGCGTTTTTGCGTGCGTTTGCGCGCGTTTTTTGGTGCGTCGTGCGTTGCGTCGCCGACGCACCGGCGCGCAACGATAATGTGAACGTAGCCTAATTGATGCAAAAGGAGCCCCGACCAAGTATTGAGTGCATTTACTGATCATACATTTCAGTAGGCCAACGCTTTGGATTTTAAAATAATTTTTCAAGCTGATGATATAAAGTATTCTAATATACTGAGATAATGACTTTTGGATTTTCATTGGCTGTAAGCCATAATCATCAACATTAACAGAAATCAACACGTGAAATAGATCACTCTGTGTGTAATGACTGTGTATAATATAGGAGTTTCACATTTTGTATTGAAGAACTGAAATACATTTAACTTTTTGATGATATTCTAATTTTGTGACATGTAACTATCTATCTAGAAAATCAGAAAGGTTTGGAGATTGGAGGTTTGGACATCACTTTTACAGGTTTTAGTGTACCCGTTATTTTTGATAGATAGATAGCAGCACTATCTATCTATATCTATCTATCTATCTATCTATCTATCTATCTATCTATCTATCTATCTATCTATCTATCTATCTATCTATCTATCTATCATCTATTATCTATCTATCTATCTATCTATCTATCTATCTATTATCTATGTATCTATTCATTTCTCTATCCCTATTAGAGATGAGTGAATAAATTCACACTACCATGCACTGGAGGCCAAGTAAGCATCCCTGACGGAATCCTGCATGTTTCATCTTTCTATAAAAGTATATATACTGTATATCTTCTGTAAAGGCACTTCTTTACTGATCCTGCGATCTCAGTAGTATTCATAGCACAACCTATTTCTTTCTCGCCACCTTTCTAACAACACAGTTGCCTTAAGGGCTATTTGCCTTTTAGATCAGTTCCAGCCTTGATGTGATGAAGTTTTGTTTACTGTAAACTGCTTTGTTTGACGTCTCGTCTGCTCCTCATTATACATCTTTTTTTCACACACTTGTCTCAGCCTTTTACCTCTGAATCAAACATTCCTCTTGTTTTGATCTTCTGGTAAAACAAAAACAACTGTCAAGTGCAATAGAGGTCAATGTGGATCCCGAGCGCTGGGTATACTGTTATGTAATGCAAAATATAAAGTATCTATGTGAAACACTGCACTCTAATCGTTAGACAATGTTATTTCGTAATCATTCCACGGTTGTAATAATTAAATTGGACTTGTCACTAGGTTAATAGAGGACCGTGTTTGGTCCTATTTTATTCCAATATGGCGAATTCTGATGGCGATTCTCACTTTGCTTGAAATTCTCCTCAAAATTTGTACCAAATCGACACAAAATGTCACACATTACAGCACATATTTGTTACAGATTTAAAGCAGAAAACATTCACATCGTGGTGACCCTTAAGGAGCCTGTCTCATCTGGATAATCACGTTCCATATTCGCACTCTGAGAAGCCCTTCCCCGTGAGCCAGATTTCTGGCAGGGACAGATCTGTTGCATGACAGACCCTATCATCACCTGCTGATTACGCTGACATATATGGGTTCTGTCAGGTTTCCATTATTTTAATGAGAAAAATAGAGCTGGAACCTGTGACGCAGAATCCAACAGCGGAGAAAACCATTTTCTCTATGGCCAATTGTGGTGTTATTCCCTTTTTCCTCCTGGTACTGACTTCAGCCAACAAGGTCATGGGACTCCCATCCTTATGACGGGAGAGGATCCCCATGTGCTGCAATACCAAAGGGGCACCATCATAGGAAATGCTTGCAAAAAATAAAATTTCCTATAAAAACTACTGTCATAGAGAAAAACAAATATCCTTAAAGACATCTCCTGAGAGGGGAGATATCAATTCAATTCAATTCAAGTGAGCTTTATTGGCAGGACTAAGTACATGTTAGCATTGCCAAAGCATATGGTAAAAATACTGGGGTGCGGGAGGGGGGCATATAGAGGTCCAGGGAATATCAAATTCCTTTTATAGGATAGGGGATGTTGAACATTGAACATATGGGGTTAATTATAACTGGGGAAGTGAGAACAATTCAAATTCTATTGATGTACAGACCTCCTGCCGTGAACAGGTAATTACAGCAGAGATCTGCTATAACAACTAACTACAAAGACTTGGATTTGTTTATTCAGAGGCGGAGAAGTACACTTTGAAGGCAAGAGCCTCCTCTGTTGAAAGTACTGGTTCTCAGACCTTCTGGAGCCAGTGGTCAGTGATGAATATTAGGGTTTGCATCAATCCAATATTTATGGAGATATATTTTCATTTGCTACAGCAAAGGGACGAACAGAACATTCACTCACATTACCGTAAGGTCATTCTAACCACTCCAACTTAATATCCATCTGATGGATGAGGCTATTCATGCTATGTTTTATCTTTATAGAAAGGTAAAATCACGAAACACGATAACAATGTCTACCACCTGGGAGCTCCAGGGGCAAAGATATCCTGAAAGTTGTTGATCTCATAAACTTCTAAAAGATCTAGCATATCCCACAACCAACCCCCAAACGAGCACACCAATGGGAGGTATGTGGACGTAACCTTGATCTAATAAAAATCAGAGGTTGGGTTCCTGTCATTCATTTTTGGAAGACACAGTTTTCTGTGAGAGTTTTCTATTCTTTTAATTGGAGTGCTTCCCTCCATAAAAATAAGAGCCATTTCTGCAACATCAGGTTTAGTACTTCTCTTTTGTTATTCCTTTTTATCTTATGTGATTGTACATATCGTATTGGCTTCTTCCCATTTTGTAACATCTTATATTTTTTATAACCACCGCCTACCTTTCCAGATTAAATATATAACATTTTATATCTCTGTTCCTCTTGCTCTGTAAACCGCACCCCTGAAGACATACGCTACCTGTAACAAGTATCCAATAGGCCTGTATAAACGAAAGGTGGTGGCAGCTAGTAGTCACTTTTGTTATTGTAGAGTTGGCCTTGACCATATCGGGATATATATATTCCATGTGTTGGAATTGGATGTGTATATACCATACGCTCACTGTGAGCTCCCCAATAATTGGCCTGTCATCACTCGGCAGTCAATTGCGTAATTGTCCTGATGATTGGAAGCGGCAGCGTTGCGTCCCATGACAATAACAATTGCAGTCTTATCCTAGGTGAAGTAAATAGCAATATGGCACCTCTAAGTCGTATGTGATTTCAGATGCACCAAAGTCTAGAAAAAACATCACCAAAATGCAAAGAGTAAATGCAACAAAGAAATAAGAAAAAAAAAATGGGGTGAAGGAGTTTGAGATTCAATATATCTGCAGTTATGGGTCCGAATGGCTACCTATGCTACTTTTTTTTTTGCATTCTCCCCTATTGGACACTGGTGTAGGATTGTTTGTGCTCAACTCCACCATCTCACTGTATATATGACTAAAAGGCAAAACAGATGGAGAATGCCGCTTGTCCTTTCTTAAAGATTTAGCAGGTATGAGGAGTATGTGACTTCCCGCAGGCAGCAACCACCGTGCACCAAGGCAGCTCTTATTTAGAACTGGTTTTATGCTAAACGCCTATTTCAATTCAATCATCTTAAACACATGATAGAAAATGTTACTCTATAGTTCCAAAAATGTGCATTTTTCACATGAAATTCCTCTGAATATCATAGAGTTCCTTTTCCGAGCACAAGCAGAAACCCGCAGACGATCACCTACCCCTTTCTTAGCCATAGCTGCATTTCCTTGGAGACCATGCACAGCGAGACCATAAATCAGCTTGTAGAGGTGACCAGGGGGCTTTGCAGAGGTAAGTTATTCTCCTATTTCTGTAACCATGTAAACCCCAGTGGTCAGACACCTTCCCTTTCTGCTTTCCTATCCAGTAAGTACCACGTGGATGGCGAACAACTACAGTTGTCAGTTGGTGAAAGGGTGTAAGAGTTGGTGGAGGCTTAAGCCCAAGAGGCAGGAAAATGGGCACTGCAGAGGCCAAAGACAAAGCTGCGGTGACATTGGCTTTGGCGACTGTTATTTTGGCATTGGCCTCCGCTTTACCCATTAGCCCAATGTAAAAGTGGCATCAGGATATTGGGCTCTTCGGAAGCAGAGCCAAAATTGTAATTGACGTTATGATAATGACCATTGTGTTGGTCTGACCCGTATAACAAACAGTTAGTGGACACTGCGGGGGGCCAAAGTCAAAATAACAGAGGCGTTAGGGCACTGGACACCACCGAGATCAAAGCCGAAGAGACCCTGTAACCCAAATAATAGAAAAGTATTATCTGGACACCTCTTAGTCCCAAACTTTGCCTTCAAATTAGGACACCGGTTCCTTCACCTGCCGGTATTTTCAAGTGTTTTTATTACTGTCAATGGAATTGAACTTTTCCTATCACCGATGCCATAATTAGTCCTCCTGACTGTGATTTTTATCATGAATGTATTTGCAGATCATTTATTTCAGGTAACATAATGGACGGTTATAAAAAGCATCACACGCTGAATAATAAACCATTTAGGAACACTAATCCCTCACTGCATAATCCTGATAGGCGGCATAGTCCCCATGTAATCCCTGCCCCCACTTTTCCTATCTCCATACTGTACTCCATGACTCAACGAACTGCAGTATATGAACCTTCTTCCACTGAAAAGAAGAGCTGACGTCACATTCTGCAGCAGAGATTTTCCAACCTTCAGTCAAAGCCTCCGGTGGAGAATAAGTTCAGCATGCCCATTAAAGTTAATGGAGGTTACTGAAAGTGTCAAGTGGCTGGAGTTGTCATGTCACAGAACTGACAGGTTGGAATTTTATGTTTTGATCCTTGCTTTCCCAAGATAAGCAGCATATTAGGTTAATAGTAGCCACTTATCTCTCCATAGAAATAGCAAGCACATTAATGGAGGCATGGTAAATTGGGGAGGGGGTGTCCTTCCAGATTTTCATTAATTTCCATGTTTACACATGTGACTACTACTAAATTGTGGGAGATTTCAGAGCATCATTACTCTGGGGGATCACAGCTTATCAGACACTCATTGACTATCCTGTGTATACAGTGCATGTATATCTATCTATATAGATAGATGTTGGTACATCCCAAGTCATAGTTTTCTCATTGGAAAACCTTGAATAATTAAGGACCCCATAACCATTAGAGAAAAGGAAGTTGATTCAAGAGCAGACCACCTATTGTATATCGTGGCCTTCCACCCTTGAAAATCGACTAAAATATGTCTTAGTCAAAACTGAGCGATCAAATTACATATGCCTAATAAACGCTATGGAGAGTAACATAGTAACATAGTTAGGCCGAAAAAAGACATTTGTCCATCCAGTTCAGCCTATAAGTAGAGAAGCAGAGACAAGGATTGTGCTGCTGCCTTCTAGTCAGTGTTTATCTCACATTAGACCTGGATTCACAGTTACACTGCTCGGTACTTTGTACCCTGTTAGCCAGTAGATAGAAAAATATTAACATTTGAGAGTCCTCATTGGTTGACACCTTTTAATGACCAACTGAAAAGATGGTAACCAGACTACTCGGGTCTCCATCAGACATGGTATAATTCAAAGTCTGAAGAGTCACATATTTACACACAACAGGACATAGGATAGTGCAGTAAACAAGACAAGTGACGGGAAGCAGAACCATCAATATGGGAAAGGAAAATGCTCATGGCAGTAAATTTTGGAGCAGTTCATAGATTAAGGAGTCTGAAAGTTTTAGGTCTTGTCACTTTTAAGTTGGCTATGGATTGTGTTCTTGCTAAATTCAGCATTTCTGTAATTTGGCACCTGGCAGGACCGTCTTGATAATAAAGGAGTCAGACTTAAGACTGACATATTTTTGAAGCCCCCATATGTTGCGGTGCACAGGAGTGTGAGAAGTCCATCATTATAAATAGACAGACCTTTCGTGATCTGCATTTACACAAGGTCTCTACCCTTTACTCCTGGAGTCCTATTAATAGAAAACAATCGGTCAGTAAATCTGTGAGGCTTCAGCTCCTGATGAGGTTGTGCATTGTCATGACAGGTACTCGCTGCAGCAGCAGGAGCAGATTCTACGGATGTCAGTGTGAAGTGCTGGATGCGCTTTATGAAGTCCCTGACTGACAGCGATACACTGGCACCTTGTCACTACACCAGCACACTATACATAAAGACCTCTGCTAACTCCCTGTCACTTAATGACTGTGCTGACAGCAGTCCTGATTATGTCTCGTTATGTAACTCCGCTCTCCGATTCTGCACAGTATTGTATTACCCTCCATCTCTGCAAGCGTGGACTAAGTGTACTAGAACAGTCCTGGAATTTACATACACACATATATATATATATACTAGATGGTGGC
Source organism: Ranitomeya imitator (assembly GCF_032444005.1). Taxonomy (NCBI): domain Eukaryota; kingdom Metazoa; phylum Chordata; class Amphibia; order Anura; family Dendrobatidae; genus Ranitomeya; species Ranitomeya imitator. The sequence continues at coordinate 14,070,236 of NC_091289.1, read as the reverse complement.
CCGATTCTAACGCATCGGGTATTCTAGAATATGTATTTATGTATATAGCAGCCACATAGTATATAGCACAGGCCACGACATATTATAGAACACCCAATGCGTTAATACAGGCCACACAGTATATAACAGTGGCCACGCAGTATATCACACAGCACAAACAGTATATAACATTGCCCACGTAGTATATAACATTGCCCACGTAGTATATAACACTGCCCACGTAGTATATAACATTAGCCACGCAGTATATAACACAGCCCATGTAGTATATAACACAGTCCAAACAGTATATAACAGCCCACGCAGTATATGACACAGCCCACGCAGTATATAACATTGCACACATAGTATATAACACTGCCCACGTAGTATATAGCAGCCATGTAGTATATAACGCAGCCCACGTAGTATATAACACTGCGCATGTATATAGCAGCCATGTCGTATATAACACTGCCCACGTAGTATATAACGCAGCCCACGCAGTATACAACACAGCCCACATAGTATATAATGCAGCCAACGTAGTATATAACTCTGCCCATGTAGTATATAGCAGCCATGTAGTATATAACGCAGCCGACGAAATGTATAACAGCGCACATAGTATTTATAACACTGCCCACATAGTATATAGCAGCCATGTAGTATATAACGCAGCCGACGAAATGTATAACAGCGCACATAGTATATAACACTGCCCACATAGTATATAGCAGCCATGTAGTATATAACGCAGCCCACGAAGTATAGCAAAATACTGAAGATAGAGGGCACCATCAACAATAAGACTTTATGTGCTCAACCTGCAGCAAGTCAAATATTGAGACAGTACAAAAAAGCAAAGAAGACATGCACATACGCAGGGTCCACCAAGAAAGATTAACAAATTTTATTAATTCCAAAGTCATTTAACCCACATACCGCACACAAAATTTTTAAAAACATTTAAAACCAAAAATCACAGAATATACCCAAAAAAAAGGGGTCGGGGGAACACAGAGTAGGGAGCATGGGTCCAGTCCATCATCAAGTTACATCACAGGCAATATTGTACGCAGTATATTGTCAGTTAAATTCAATTTATACTGTGCAAGAAAAAATAGCAATCCTATTATAACAGATTGGTACCCAATATAAATATAGAAAGTGCAAAATGCAGTCTCTATAGCAGCCTATGAAGACAAAAATAAATGCTCTAAATGCACATGGAATAATTAATGCTCAAAAAATAGAAAACATCTTAGCCATAGTAATTTCCAAGTGGTAAATGCCAGATATTTTTCAAAAGGATAGAATTTATACAATATACACCTAATGGTCAGCCCACGCGGTATATAACACAGTCCACGTAGTATACAGCAGTGTGGGCACCATATCCCTGTTAAAAAAAAAAAAATAATTAAAATAAAAAAGTTATATATTCACCCTCCGGCGTCCAGCGAAGCTCTGTTGATGCGCGCACGGCTGCCGCCAGCTTCCGTTCCCAGGATGCCTTGCGAAATTACCAAGATGATGTAGCGGTCTCTCAAGACCGCTAAGTCTTCTGGGTAATTTTGCAATGCATCTCTGGGAACGGAAGCTGGCGGCAGCCGCGTGCGCCTCTGCAGACGACGGAAGGTGAGAATAGCAGGTTTTTTTATTTTTAACATTAGATCTTTTTACTATTTTTTTTTTTTTTTACTTTATTGCATAGGCAGCATCAATAGTAAAAAGTTTGTCACACAGGATTAATAGCGGCCTTAACGGAGTGCGTTACCCGCGGCATAACGCGGTACGTTAACGCTGCCATTAACCCTGTGTCACTGCTGACTGGAGAGGAATATGGAGCGGCACTGGCTGCAGGGGAATAGGGAGGGACTAATTCTCGGCCGGGCTGTGCCCGTCACTGATTGGTCGCGGCAGCCAGGACAGGCAGCTAGCGAGACCAATCAGCCACGCGGGATTTCCGTGATGGAAGTTGCAGACAGAAGGACAGACAGAAAGACGGAAGTACCTCTTAGACAATTATATAGTAAATATCTACTCTAGTAAAAAAAAAAAAAAACACCAAATATATTGAAACTTGAATCAGAAGTAGATTTGGGTGTATATATATATATATATATATACTAGATTGTGGCCCGATCCTAACGCATCGGGTATTCTAGAATATGCATGTCCCCGTAGTATATGGACAATCATGATTCCAGAATTCGCGGCAGACTGTGCCCGTCGCTGATTGGTCGAGGCAACCTTTATGACATCATCGTCGCCATGGCAACCATTATGACATCTACGTCGATACTGTGCCCGTCGCTGAATCAGAGACGCGGGATGTCTACGTCCTTTATGACATCATCGTCGCTGTGCCCGTTGCGGATTGGTCGAGGCCTGGCGGCCTCGACCAATCAGAGACGCGGGATTTCTACGTCAATGCTGTGCCGGTCTCTGATTGGTCGAGGCCTGGCGGCCTCGATCAATCAGAGACGCGGGATTTCCAGGACAGACAGACAGACCAATCAGCGACGGGCACAGCAACGATGATGTCATAAAGGACGTAGACATCCCGCGTCTCTGATTGGTCGAGGCCGCCAGGCCTCGACCAATCAGCAACGGACACAGTATTGACGTAGATGTCATAACGGTTGCCATGGTAACGATGATGTCATGAAGGTTGCCTCGACCAATCAGCGACAGGAGGGAGCAGCTCCCACCGCTAACATGTACTACCCACAGTCACCACAGGAGGGAGCAGCTCCCACCACTAACATGTACTACCCACAGTCACCACAGGAGGGAGCAGCTCCCACCACTAACATGTACTACCCACAGTCACCACAGGAGGGAGCAGCTCCCACCACTAACATGTACTACCCACAGTCCCCACAGGAGGGAGCAGCTCCCACCGCTAACATGTACTACCCACAGTCACCACAGGAGGGAGCAGCTCTCACCGCTAACATGTACTACCCACAGTCCCCACAGGAGGGAGCAGCTCTCACCGCTAACATGTACTACCCACAGTCCCCACAGGAGGGAGCAGCTCCCACCGCTAACATGTACTACCCACAGTCACCACAGGAGGGAGCAGCTCTCACCGCTAACATGTACTACCCACAGTCCCCACAGGAGGGAGCAGCTCTCACCGCTAACATGTACTACCCACAGTCCCCACAGGAGGGAGCAGCTCCCACCACTAACATCAGAGACGGGCACAGCGACGATGATGTCATAATGGACGTAGACATCCCGCGACTGATTGGTCGAGGCCGCCAGGCCTCGACCAATCAGCAACGGGCACAGTATCGACGTAGATGTCATAATGGTTGCCATGGCGACGATGATGTCATAAAGGTTGCCTCGACCAATCAGCGACGGGCACAGTCTGCCGCGAATTCTGGAATCATCATTGTCCATATACTACGGGGACATGCATATTCTAGAATACCCGATGCGTTAGAATCGGGCCACAATCTAGTGTATATATATATACACTATAATATACTATACACTATAGTATACTATACACTATAATATATACATATTAGATGGTGGCCCGATTCTAACGCATCGGGTATTCTAGAATATGCATGTCCACGTAGTATATTGCACAGCCCACGTAGTATATTGGCCAGCCACATAGTATATTGCCCAGCCATGTAGTATATTGCCCAGCCATGTAGTATATTGCCCAGTCACGTAGTATATTGCCCAGCCACGTAGTATATTGCCCAGCCACGTAGTATATTTCCCAGCCACGTAGTATGTCGCCCAGTGACGTAGTATATTGCCCAGCCACGTAGTATATTGCCCAGCCACGTAGTATGTCGCCCAGTGACGTAGTATATTGCCCAGTGACGTAGTATATTGCCCAGTGACGTAGTATATTGCCCAGTCACGTAGTATATTGCCCATCTACGTAGTATATTGCCCAGCCACGTATGTAACAGGTTAAAAAATAAACATATACTCACCTTCCGAGGGCCCCTTGTAGTCCTGTCGAATGTGTGCGGTGCACGCGGCAGCTTCCGGTCCAAGGGTTGGTATGAGCGCAGGACCTGTGATGATGTCGCGGTCACATGACCGTGACTTCATGGCAGGTCCTTCTTGCATAGCATCCTTAGCATCGGAACCTGCCGCTTGCACTGCCGAGGACAGGACACGACGTCGGAGGGTGAGAATAACCTTTTTTTATTATTATTCTTATTTGTAACATTAGATCTTTTTACTATTGATGCTGCATATGCATCATCAATAGTAAACAGTTGGTCACACAGGGTTAATAGCTGCGTTACTGGAGTGCGTTACACCGCGATCCGGTAACGCTGGCATTAACCCTGTGTGAGGGCTGACTGGAGGGGAGTATGGAGCAGGCACTGACTGCAGGGAGGAAAAAGCGGCCATGTTGCTGCCGGACTGTGGCCGTCGCTGATTGGTCGTGGGCGTTTTGCCACGACCAATCAGTTGATTCCTTGACAGACAGAGGCTGCGACCAATGAATATCCGTGACAGACAGACGGAAGTGACCCTTAGACAATTATATAGTAGATATACAGTGGGGCAAAAAAGTATTTAGTCAGTCAGCAATAGTGCAAGTTCCACCACTTAAAAAGATGAGAGGCGTCTGTAATTTACATCATAGGTAGACCTCAACTATGGGAGACAAACTGAGAAAAAAAATCCAGAAAATCACATTGTCTGTTTTTTTTATCATTTTATTTGCATATTATGGTGGAAAATAAGTATTTGGTCAGAAACAAAATTTCATCTCAATACTTTGTAATATATCCTTTGTTGGCAATGACAGAGGTCAAACGTTTTCTGTAAGTCTTCACAAGGTTGCCACACACTGTTGTTGGTATGTTGGCCCATTCCTCCATGCAGATCTCCTCTAGAGCAGTGATGTTTTTGGCTTTTCGCTTGGTAACACGGACTTTCAACTCCCTCCAAAGGTTTTCTATAGGGTTGAGATCTGGAGACTGGCTAGGCCACTCCAGGACCTTGAAATGCTTCTTACGAAGCCACTCCTTCGTTGCCCTGGCGGTGTGCTTTGGATCATTGTCATGTTGAAAGACCCAGCCACGTTTCATCTTCAATGCCCTTGCTGATGGAAGGAGGTTTGCACTCAAAATCTCACGATACATGGCCCCATTCATTCTTTCATGTACCCGGATCAGTCGTCCTGGCCCCTTTGCAGAGAAACAGCCCCAAAGCATGATGTTTCCACCACCATGCTTTACAGTAGGTATGGTGTTTGATGGATGCAACTCAGTATTCTTTTTCCTCCAAACACGACAAGTTGTGTTTTTACCAAACAGTTCCAGTTTGGTTTCATCAGACCATAGGACATTCTCCAAAAACTCCTCTGGATCATCCAAATGCTCTCTAGCAAACTTCAGATGGGCCCGGACATTTACTGGCTTAAGCAGTGGGACACGTCTGGCACTGCAGGATCTGAGTCCATGGTGGCGTAGTGTGTTACTTATGGTAGGCCTTGTTACATTGGTCCCAGCTCTCTGCAGTTCATTCACTAGGTCCCCCCGCGTGGTTCTGGGATTTTTGCTCACCGTTCTTGTGATCATTCTGACCCCACGGGGTGGGATTTTGCGTGGAGCCCCAGATCGAGGGAGATTATCAGTGGTCTTGTATGTCTTCCATTTTCTAATTATTGCTCCCACTGTTGATTTCTTCACTCCAAGCTGGTTGGCTATTGCAGATTCAGTCTTCCCAGCCTGGTGCAGGGCTACAATTTTGTTTCTGGTGTCCTTTGACAGCTCTTTGGTCTTCACCATAGTGGAGTTTGGAGTCAGACTGTTTGAGGGTGTGCACAGGTGTCTTTTTATACTGATAACAAGTTTAAACAGGTGCCATTACTACAGGTAATGAGTGGAGGAAAGAGGAGACTCTTAAAGAAGAAGTTACAGGTCTGTGAGAGCCAGAAATCTTGATTGTTTGTTTCTGACCAAATACTTATTTTCCACCATAATATGCAAATAAAATGATAAAAAAACAGACAATGTGATTTTCTGGATTTTTTTTTCTCCGTTTGTCTCCCATAGTTGAGGTCTACCTATGATGTAAATTACAGACGCCTCTCATCTTTTTAAGTGGTGGAACTTGCACTATTGCTGACTGACTAAATACTTTTTTGCCCCACTGTATGTATATATATATATATATAGAGAGAGAGAGAGAGAGAGAGAGTTATATGAAAAAGTTTGGGCACCCCTATTAATATTAAGCTTAATGTTTTATAAAAAATAGTTTTTTTTTTTGCAACTGCTATTTCAGTTTCATATATCTAATAACTGTTGGACACAGTAATGTTTCTGTCTTGAAATGAGGTTTATTGTACTAACAGAAAATGTGCAATCTGCATTCAAACAAAATTTGACAGGTGCATAAGTATGGGCACCCTTATCATTTTCTTGTTTTAAATACTCCTACCTACTTTTTACTGACTTACTAAAGCACTTTTTTTGGTTTTCTAACCTCATTGAGCTTTGAACTTCATAGCCAGGTGTGTGCAATCATGAGAAAAGCTAATTAAAGTGGCTACTTGCAAGTTGTTCTCCTGTTTGAATCTCCTCTGAAGAGTGGCATCATGGGCTCCTCAAAACAACTGTCTAATGATCTGAAAACAAAGATTATTCAACATAGTTGTTCAGGGGAAGGATACAAAAAGCTGTCTCAGAGATTTAACCTGTCAATTTCCACTGTGAGGAACATAGTAAGGAAATGGAAGAGCACAGGTACAGTTCTTGTTAAGGCCAGAAGTGGCAGGCCAAGAAAAACATCAGATAGGCAGAGAAGAAGAATGGTGAGACCAGTCAAGGACAATCCTCAGACCACCTCCAGAGAGCTGCAGCATTAACTTGCTGCAGATGGTGTCACTGTGCATCGGTCAACTATACAACTTACTTTGCACAAGGAGAAGCTGTATGGGAGAGTGATGCGAAAGAAGCCGTTTTTGCAAGCACGCCACAAACAGAGTCAGCTGAGGTATGCAAAAGCACATTTGGAGAAGCCAATTTCTTTTTGGAAGAAGGTCCTGTGGACTGATGAAACCAAGATTGAGTTGTTTGGTCATACAAAAAGGCGTTATGCATGGCAGCCAAAAAACACAGCATTCCAAGAAAAACACTTGCTACCCAGGTATTCATGCAGAGGAACAATTACACTGTTCTGGAATGGCCATCCCAGTCCCCAGACCTGAATATCTGTGAGATCATTTGAAGAGGGCTGTCCATGCTCGGCGACCATCGAACTTAACTGAACTGGAATTGTTTTGTAAAGAGGAATGGTCAAAAATACCTTCATCCAGGATCCAGGAACTCACACCCATTTAGCACTGCTGATCACACTGTTTCATAAACAATAATTCTGAACAAAAAAAATATGGCCACACATGATGCTCCATACTGTATAATGGCCACACATGATGCTCCATACTGTATAATGGCCACACATGATGCTCCATACTGTATAATGGCCACACATGATGCTCCATACTGTATAATGGCCACACATGATGCTCCATACTGTATAATGGCCGCACACATGATGCTCCATACTGTATAATGGCCGCACACAGTTCTCCATACTGTATAATGACCCCACATGATGCTCAATACTGTATAATGGCCGCACACATGATGCTCCATACTGTATAATGGCCGCACACAGTTCTCCATACTGTATAATGACCCCACATGATGCTCAATACTGTATAATGGCCACATAAGATGTTCCATACAGACATTTGCCCCATATAATGCTGCACAAATGCTGATTATGGCCCCATAAGATGCTCCATAGAGATATTTGCCCCTTATGCTGTTTCTGCGATTAAACAAAAAAATCACATACTCTCCTCTCGTCGCTCAGGCCCCCGGCACTTGCTATAGTCACCTTTCCCCGTTCCACCGCCGGGCGCCGCTCCATCTTCTACTGAAGTTCAGGCAGAGGGCGGCATGCACACTAATTGCGTCATTGTGCCCTCTGACCTGAGCGTCACTGCAGATGACTCGGAAGACGGAGCCCGGTGGTGGAACGCGGACAGGTGAATATCGCACAATACCCCCGTTATACTCACCTGCTCCTGGCGCAGTCCCTGCACTTCCCTGGTTCCCCGGGCACCGGCAGCTTCTTCCTATGTTGAGCGGTCACATGGTACCGCTCATTACAGTAATGAATATGCGACCCCTATGGGAGTGGAGTCGAGTCCATATTCATTACTGTAATGAGCGGTACCATGTGATCGCTCAACACAGGAAGAAGAACCAGGGACTGCAGGGACCGCGCCAGGAGCAGGTGAGTATGATTAGACAGCTCCGCTCCCCCGCCGACCCCTGGGAATGACTCGATTATAAGCCGAGAGGGGCAATTTCAGCCTAAAAAAATGGGCTGAAATTCTCGGCTTATACTCGAGTATATACGGTATGTACAATGTATCTTGTATGTTCCTATATGCCCCCAAGTGTGGATGCACCAAAAATAAAAAAGCCATTAATAGTTTGTTTTTACATTTCCACCTCCTGAAGAAAACGACTTTTTGTTGTCGCCTAAAGAGTATCTGTCGCCAAATTCTCAATGTTATTTTTCTTACTGTACATAGGACATTGTGTTTTGCCATAAATATGTAATTTTTTTTTAGCTGTTCTCCTGAATCCGGCTTTCTTCTTTTGTTTCTGCTCCTCTCCGTTCCTGAGATACTGCCCTCTTTCCTGAATATAAATCTAGTTGTTATCCAAGTGGGTGTAGTCATCCACTCTTTTCTGGGGGTGTCACCTTGTGGATCACGCCCAGTTGGATTATATTAGTAGATTTATATACAGGGAAGAGAGGGCCTTATCTAGGGAACATAGAGACCCTGGAAGAAAAGAAAAACATTGCCGGATTCAGGAGAACAGCAGCATTTACACCAGGTTACAAAACACATATAAACATATTTATGGCAAGTGACAGGTCCTCTGTAAAGAATCGAGATAGTCACAATATCCCACAAAATCCACCACAGTGAAAGTTACCTACAGACCTGAACTTTTATTTCAACGCATGTAACTAATTGCCAGTTAGGTTGTTTATCTCTTTACCCTGCCATTTATAAGCTCCATAAATAGTGCATTTCTGGCAGGAGATAAACCGGTGGCTGATTATATAGCACTTTGTTTTCAAGAACACATTATATCAGTCCGGGAGGTGAAAAACAGAGTCATTAAGTGGCGCTAATAGTCCTTGCAAGACTTGGGTAGCGCCATTATGGCACGTACTTGTGATGCTGAGTCACTGCTCAAGCCATGAGACAGGGTAATCTAGAGGTCCGAGATCAGATACCAAGTGTCATGGACGTGGCTTGTGGAACCCCTGTGCCACGGACCGTGGAGAGCCTGGAGGGGCGTGACGAAAAAGCAAGCACCGAACTGTTCACTAGAGCCTCTGATGGTGAGGTTAGGCTTGGCTCCTGATGAACGCTAGGTGCCACTCCAGGACAGACCAACGAACGCTCAGCAGCTGGACCCAGTAGGACAGACTGGATGGTTGGTCTCAGTTGGTATCAGAGTGCAGCAGGCAGAGCTTGAATCAGAGTGCAGCAGGCAGAATTCGTATCAGAGTGCAGGTGGCTGGATATGCACCAGAGTGCAGCAGGCAGGATCTGCACAAGAGTGCAGCAGGAACTGGTACGCAACCTTACGCAACTTAGACTGCAGAACAGGCACCTCCCCAGTGAGGAGGAAGCAATATAAACATAATGCCCCACAGCCATTGGCTGGGGAGAAAATAGCAAGTGCACACGCTTGCCCTTTCAGCGGGCGGGAGCACGTGCGCGCCCTAAGGACATGGCTGGGAGCCCTGCTGCAAGCTCTGCTGGATGCATGCAGAGAATTGGGAAGGAAGGAACCGGCTGCAGCGTGGGTGAATGAAGTGACACACCGGAGATCCTGCATGTCAGAGCAGGGATCTGGCGTGGTGCTAACACCAAGAGAGCTCATCATAAGCAGAGGGGTAAGACAAAGGCGTAGCCAGGTCAGAATTTTAGGAAGGTAATGGATCAAGACGAAGGGGCTAGGCAAACGGATGGTCAAAGGCAAGGTCCAAGGTTGGACAGCAAAAGATCAGAAGCAGAGCACTGGAAAACAAGTCACAAACACACCACCAAACTAAAGCTACGACTGGCAATAACTTACACTGACTGCCAGCTAATTAGCGAGGTAATCACCCGGAATGGGAGACACCTGGAAGAAACCCAGCACGCCCCTGCCCTGATTGGCGCCTGGACTGCCACTCACAATACTGGCAGCTCAGAACGTCCCTGATTTTATAGGGCGGATAAGCTGTCACTCACTGTGTCCGTGACAGTAATAGGCTGTGCTGACAGGGAGGGGGGAGATGCTGGTGCAGCATCATTGGGCACATAGCTGTAACTATGGCTGGTGCAGTTGCAAATTCCAGGGGAACAGTTTATTATACAGGAATACCTGCCTGGTTAAGGTTCAATAATTGCAGTGTCCTACAATCACATATAGTAGAGAGTCTGAATCTGGCTACACACATGGTCGGCTTCTGGTCATGCACAGGAACTGTATACACAAAATGCTTCATTTATAAAAAAATGCATCATTTTTTTTATTTTACGTTTATTAGACCACAATAAAATATATTGCAAAGGTGCACATACCCTTTTATTCCATAACAAACATAATAGTAATAATGCTCCTTCTGCTGACCCAATGTACAACCATCCTTGGGTTCTCTGCCAGTCATGTACTTGGGCAGCAAGGTCACTAAATCCTTGTACTTCACCTTCTCAGCCTCTATAAATCAATCCTTCGCCAAGGGCTAATTTCACTTGAGGTCAAACATGGCTGGAAAGTTTTAGATTTGTCATTAAATTGGTCCATCCGTCTTTCTATCTATTTATCACATATCTATGTGTCCTCCATTCTGCAGTCGCTGCCTCCCTCTTAGTATGTCTGTTCTTACCTCTCCATTATGTCCTCTGCAGAGACACGGGGAGCAAACAATAAACCATTTTATTGCTCCTTAGCATACGACATCTTTGACAACCGAATATATAAAATAACACACTTCCAGAATAATATTGTGCAATAGAAGTATTTTTATTTCCAGCTGTTTCAGTGGCCAAGAATTATACACATTGGGGGAAACCACCTGCATCAAAAAGCGCTTACATGGTGCAAAAATGATGATTCTCTATGTTTAATAAATCATCAGAGAGAGAAAGAACCTGCTGACCTCTCCGCTCTGTGTGTAACGTATCCTCCAAGATCTGGTCACAAAGGGAGCGAGGTCTATACATAGCCTGTTAGATCTCATTGTAAGGATTATCAGCACCTGGCCGGCTTGTCCCTTGATAAATATGAAGCTTAGCGAAAAACCTCTTCATAATGACTTGTTTTTAGCGCTGGAGACGTCCCAGAGAAGAAGCTTTTGCATGAGCTCATAAACACTATGAATGCATTATACCAAAGGGTAAAAAATATATATATTTTTTTAGCATTGTTGGTATATAAAGATCACTTTGCTAACCTCTATGGATTTGCAATAACTTCCCAAAAGAGAGGGTGTTTGGGTTAGATGTAGGGCCTTCTAACATAAGGGAAGTTGGGATCTTCATTAAAGGGGTTGTCCAGGACCCAGTTATCATTGGTGGGGGTCCAAATATTTTTTGAAGTGAATAAGATCTGAGCTGCAATACCCGAGATCGGCCACTAGTCAGGGTACGGAGCGGAGGTGTTTTGGCTCCGTCCGCTATATACACTGGTCAATTTCTATTTAAAGATCATTTTTGTATATTACGTTTTGTTTGAAGACCTCTTTAAGAACATATTGGAAAGAGCTTATATCAGCCTTTATCTTTCTCCCCTTATTACTTATAAGTGGCCAAAATAATGCTGGGCTCTTTTTTTTTTTTTTTTAATCGCGTATCACCTATCTACTAGATCATTGGGGGTCTGACCCCTGACATTCCCACCAATTTCACTCCCTATATAATTGGAGTAATGATTAAGCAACTTACATTCATCATCTATGGGACTTCTGGAGATCCCTACCTAACCTATGGATGGGTGAGGGCTTGGTCGTTATGAAATATTCCATTAAGGATGAAAATAGGTTTCTTCCTTCTGTGTGAAAACTAATCTCTCTAGTGTTACCTATAAACAGAATTTTTTTTGTCCTTCCGGAGCAGAGCTAATTTGCATATTTTATTCTGTATGGAGCACTATCGTTTGGAGGAGAACTAATTTGCATACTTTTTCTTAGAGAACCTTGCCTTCTGGAAGAAAGCTACTTTTCCCAGGGGTGCATTGCCTTCTCGAAGGGAGCTAATTTGCATACTTTTAACTAGGGAGTATTGCCTTCTGGAAGAGTGCTAATTTGCATACTTTTGACTAGGAAGCATTGCCTCTTGGAGGAGAGCTTATTTGCATACTTAATCATATGGAGCGCTGTCTTTTGGAAGAAAGCTACTTTTTCCTAGGGGAGCACTGCCTCCTGAAGGAGAGCTAGTTTACATACTTTTTCATAGGGAGCACCGTCTTCTGAAGGAGAGCTAATTTACATACATTTCCATAGGGAGCACTGCCTTCTGGAGGAGAGATAATTTACATACTTTTCCTTAGGGAGACTTGCCTTTTGAAAGAAAGCTACTTTTTCCTAGGGGAGTATTGCCTTCTGGAAGAGTGCTAATTTGCATACTTTTGATTAGGAAGCATTGCCTCTTGGAGGAGAGCTTATTTGCATACTTTACATTTTGGAGCGCTGTCTTTTGGAAGAAAGCTACGGTAATTTTTCCTAGGGGAGCACTGCTTCCTGAAGGAGAGCTAATTTACATACTTTTTCATAGGGAGCACCGTCTTCTGGAGGAGAGCTAATTTACATACATTCCATAGGGAGCACTGCCTTCTGGAGGAGAGATAATTTACATACTTTTCCTTAGGGAGACTTGCCTTTTGGAAGAAAGCTACTTTTTCCTAGGGGAGTATTGACTTCTGGAGGAGAGCTAATTTACATTATTTTCCTATGAAGCATTGAGTGCTCAAGGAGAGCTAATTTGCATACTTTTTCTTAGCGAATCGTGCCTTCTAGCAAAAAGCTACAAAAAGTAGGGAGGGGTGCATTGAATTCTGAAGGAGAGCTAATTTGCATACTTATTCATAGGGAACCCTGCCTTCTAGAGGAGAGCTAATTGGCATGCTTTTTCCTAGGGGTGCATTATCTTCTGATGGAGAACTTTTTCATAGGGAACCTTTCATAGTGGAAGAATGCTACTTTTTCCTAGGGGTGCATTGCCTTCTTAGCTAATATGCATACTTTTCCTAGAGAACATTGCCTCCTGGAAGAGAGCTAATTTGCATCCTTTTTCATAGGGATCATTTCATTCTGATGGAGAGCTAATTTGCATACTTTTCACAGGAGCCTTCCTTGCCTACTCGCTACCCCAATTTGATCTCCATAAAGAGAGCCATTATTCTCAAGAGCTTTCATCACCTTATATGAAGAAGAAATGTTTCTCAATGTCATAACTTTCCAAGGGTAGCTTATTAAAGCCTGGATGTTTTCTTATAAATCTAGGGACCATGACAAATATATTAGGGTCAGTTTTGCAACAAACTGGCCAAACGGACCCCCTCCCTTGCATTGCACACGCAGCTATAGTTAGATTCCTCCAGTGAATATCTTGAGTATATTAATAGGTGCCTATAATTTTTACTGACTGCCCTTTTAGAGATGCCGTGCGGAGCTGATACACACAATTCGGGCTACAGGAACAGCTTCTTCTAATTCCAAAAATACTTAATGTTTGAGTGATCGCCATCAGACTGAATGCTGAAAGGATATACGGTATATGATGTTTAATGGTAGACTGGCAAGGCGAGCGGCGACTGATCGAGCATCGAGAGACGACTTCCAGAAACAATTATATAAAATACTTCTCAGTTTGCTTACAGAATATCCTGTCTAACCTGAGTTTTTAAAGGGGTTGTCCGGGTAAAAACAAAAAGTAATTAAAAAAGCTTAAATTAGGAAGTTATGCAGCTTATTAATATACTTTACTTTGGCCTCACACTCTGGTTCTGAACCCATGATATCGACTGCTGGATTGTGTCCAATATAGGACAGCAATTAATGTGTTGGCACATAGTCAGTGCTTTATTGGAAGGGGCTGGAGGAGTGCTCATATCAATAGCTATGGCAGCCTCCTTCTCTAACTGTATCGGTAAGGCCTGTCGTATACCAGAAACTCCTCAGAAAACCTGACGTACATTGGTAAAACTCCACAAGACCTGACATTCACCAGGAGCACTCCACAAGACCTGCCATATACCGGGAACACACAACAAGTCATGAGGTATGCCACCAGAAACACCCCACAATACCGGCATGCCCTGGAAACATTCCACAAGACCTGTCATATACCGAGAACACCCCACAAGACCTGTCATTTCCGTCTCGAAATACGAGAATCTAAAATCTTCTCCACCACATACTCCAACTCCCCCTCGACCAACACCGGGGCAGGAGGGTCAACGGAGGGAACCATAGGCACCACGTATCTCCGCAACAATGACCTATGGAACACATTATGGATGGCAAAAGAAGCTGGAAGGGCCAAGCGAAATGACACAGGATTGAGAACTTCAGAAATCTTATAAGGACCAATGAAACGAGGCTTAAACTTAGGAGAGGAAACCTTCATAGGAACATAACGAGACAACCAAACCAAATCCCCAACACGAAGTCGGGGACCAACACAGCGACGGCGGTTAGCGAAACGTTGAGCCTTCTCCTGGGACAATGTCAAATTGTCCACTACGTGAGTCCAAATTTGCTGCAACCTGTCCACCACAGAATCTACACCAGGACAGTCCGAAGGCTCAACCTGCCCTGAAGAAAAACGAGGATGGAAACCAGAATTACAGAAAAAAGGCGAAACCAAAGTAGCAGAGCTGGCCCGATTATTAAGGGCGAACTCAGCCAAAGGCAAGAAGGACACCCAATCATCCTGATCAGCAGAAAGAAAGCATCTCAGATATGTTTCCAAAGTCTGATTGGTTTGTTCGGTTTGGCCATTTGTCTGAGGATGGAAAGCCGAAGAAAAAGACAAATCAATGCCCATCTTAGCACAAAAGCACCGCCAAAACCTCGAAACAAACTGGGAACCTCTGTCCGAGACGATGTTCTCCGGAATGCCGTGCAAACGAACCACATGCTGGAAAAATAAAGGCACCAAATCAGAGGAGGAAGGCAATTTAGACAAGGGTACCAAATGGACCATCTTAGAGAAGCGATCACAAACCACCCAGATGACCAACATCCTCTGAGAGACAGGGAGATCTGAAACAAAATCCATGGAAATATGCGTCCAGGGCCTCTTCGGAACCGGCAAGGGCAAAAGCACCCCACTGGCACGAGAACAGCAGGGCTTAGCCCGAGCACAAATCCCACAGGACTGCACAAAAGAACGCACATCCCGTGACAAGGAAGGCCACCAAAAGGATCTAGCCACCAAATCTCTGGTACCAAAGATTCCAGGATGACCAGCTAACACCGAACAATGAACCTCAGAGATAACTCTACTAGTCCATCTATCAGGGACAAACAGTTTCTCCGCTGGGCAACGGTCAGGTCTATCAGCCTGAAACTTCTGGAGCACCCGCCGCAAATCAGGGGAGATGGCAGACAAAATTACCCCCTCTTTGAGAATACCAGCCGGCTCAGGAACGCCCGGAGAGTCAGGCACAAAACTCCTTGAAAGGGCATCAGCCTTCACATTCTTAGAGCCCAGAAGGTATGAAACCACAAAATCGAAACGGGAGAAAAACAGCGACCATCGAGCCTGTCTAGGGTTCAACCGTTTGGCAGACTCGAGATAAGTCAAATTCTTGTGGTCCGTCAAGACCACCACGCGATGCTTGGCTCCTTCAAGCCAATGTCGCCACTCCTCGAATGCCCACTTCATAGCCAACAACTCTCGATTGCCAACATCATAATTGCGCTCAGCAGGCGAGAACTTTCTAGAAAAGAAAGCACATGGTTTCATCACCGAGCCATCAGAACTTCTTTGAGATAAAACAGCCCCTGCTCCAATCTCAGAAGCATCAACCTCGACCTGAAACGGGAGCGAAACATCTGGCTGGCACAACACAGGGGCAGTAGAAAAACAACGCTTCAACTCGTGAAAAGCCTCAACGGCCACAGAGGACCAATTGACCACATCAGCACCTTTCTTGGTCAAATCAGTCAATGGTTTAACAACACTAGAAAAATTAGCGATGAAGCGACAGTAAAAATTAGCAAAGCCCAGGAACTACTGCAGGCTCTTCACAGATGTAGGCTGAGTCCAATCATAAATGGCCTGAACTTTAACAGGGTCCATCTCGATAGTAGAAGGGGAAAAAATGAAACCCAAAATTAAACCTTCTGAACTCCAAAGAGACATTTAGACCCCTTCACAAACAAGGAATTCGCACGAAGGACCTGGAACACCATTCTGACCTGCTTCACATGAGACTCCCAATCATCCAAAAAAAAAGACCAAAATATCATCCAAATATACAATCATGAATCTATCCAGGTACTTTCGGAAGATGTCATGCATAAAGGACTGAAACACAGATGGAGCATTAGAAAGCCCGAATGGCATCACCAGGTACTCAAAATGGCCCTCGGGTGTATTAAATGCTGTTTTCCATTCATCGCCCTGTTTAATACGCACAAGATTATACGCCCCTCGAAGATCTATCTTGGTGAACCAACTAGCCCCCTTAATCCGAGCAAACAAATCAGACAGTAGCGGCAAAGGGTACTGAAATTTGACCGTGATCTTATTAAGAAGGCGGTAATCAATACAAGGTCTCAAAGAACCATCCTTCTTGGCCACAAAAAAGAACCCTGCTCCCAACGGTGATGACGACGGGCGAATATGCCCTTTCTCCAAGGACTCCTTTATATAACTCCGCATAGCGGCGTGTTCTGGCACAGATAAATTGAACAGTCGACCCATAGGAAACTTACTACCAGGAATCAAATTAATAGCACAATCGCAATCCCTATGAGGAGGTAGGGCACTGGATTTGGGCTCATCAAATACATCCCGGTAATCTGACAAAAACTCAGGGACTTCAGAAGGAGTGGAAGACGAAATTGACAGCAATGGAACATCACCATGTACCCCTTGACAACCCCAGCTGGACACAGACATTGATTTCCAATCCAATACTGGATTATGGACCTGTAGCCATGGCAACCCCAAAACGACCACATCATGCAGATTATGCAACACCAAAAAGCGAATATCCTCCTGATGTGCAGGAGCCATGCACATGGTCAATTGAGTCCAGTACTGAGGCTTATTCTTGGCCAAAGGCGTAGCATCAATTCCTCTCAATGGAATAGGATACTGTAAGGGCTCCAAGAAAAAACCACAGCGCCTGGCAAACTCCAAGTCCATCAAATTCAGGGCAGCGCCTGAATCCACAAATGCCATAACAGAATAGGACGACAAAGAGCAAATCAGAGTAATGGACAAAAGAAATTTAGGCTGTACCGTACCAATGGTGGCAGACCTAGCGAACCGCTTAGTGCGCTTAGGACAATCGGAGATAGCATGAGTGGAGTCACCACAGTAAAAACACAGCCCATTCTGACGTCTGTGTTCTTGCCGTTCAGCTCTGGTCAAAGTCCTATCACATTGCATAGGCTCAGGCCTATGCTCAGAGAATACCGCCAAATGGTGCACAGCTTTGCGCTCACGCAAGCGCCGATCGATCTGAATGGCCAAGGACATAGACTCATTCAGACCAGCAGGCGTGGGAAATCCCACCATAGCATCCTTAAGGGCTTCAGAAAGACCCTTTCTGAAAATTGCCGCCAGCGCACACTCATTCCACTGACTAAGCACAGACCACTTTCTAAACTTCTGACAATATACCTCCGCTTCATCCTGACCCTGATACAAAGCCAGCAAGATTTTCTCTGCCTGATCCACTGAATTTGGTTCATCATAAAGCAATCCAAGCGCCAGAAAAAAACGCATCAACATCACGCAATGCAGGATCTCCTGGCGCAAGGGAAAATGCCCAGTCTTGAGGGTCGCCACGCAACAAAGAAATAATGATTTTTACTTGTTGAACGGGGTCACCAGAAGAGCGGGGTTTCAAAGCAAGAAACCGTTTACAATTATTTTTGAAATTCAGGAACTTAGATCTATCCCCAGAAAATAAATCAGGAATTGGAATTCTAGGCTCTAACATCGGATTCTGAACTACAAAATCTTGAATGCTTTGTACCCTTGCAGTGAGATGATCCACACAAGAGGACAGACCTTGAATGTCCATATTGACACCTGTGTCCTGAACCACCCAGAGGTTAAGGGGAAAAGAAAGACAAAACACACTGCAGAGAAAAAAAAAAGGTCTCAGAACTTCTCTTATCCCTCTATTGAGATGCATTAACACTTTTGGCCAGCTATACTGTTATGGACCTGGTGGTTAGGAGCACCCGAAATGACCTGATGGTTAAACTAACACAGGACGAGCTCTGGGAAGTGGGAGCTCTGCTGACCGCAACCCCTAATCCTATCACACACACTAGAAATAGCCGTGGAGCGTACCTAACTCTGCCTGGACGCCTCTTCACAGCCTAAGAGCTAACTAGCCCTAGAGATAGAAAATAAAGCCTACCTTGCCTCAGAGAAATTCCCCAAAGGAAAAGGCAGACCCCCCACAAATATTGACTGTGAGTTAAGATGAAAGTCACAAACACAGAAATGAAACAGGTTTCAGCAAAGGAGGCCAGACTAACTAAACAGACTGAGGATAGGAAAGGTATCTTTGCGGTCAGCACAAAAAACTACAAAAGACCACGCAGAGTGTGCAAAAAAGACCCCCGCACCGACTCACGGTGCGGAGGTGCCACTCTGCATCCCAGAGCTTCCAGCTAGCAAGGCAAAATCATGATAGCAAGCTGGACAAGAAAACAATGAACAGATAATTAACTAGCAGGGACTTAGCTTCTGCTGGAGTAGACAGGTCACCAGAAAGATCCAAGAGCGAACTGAACCAGTACAAGAACATTGACAGCTGGCATGGAGTAACGATCAGAGTGGAGTTTAATAGAGCAGCCAGCCTAAGAATAAACTAGGTCACCTGTGGAAGGAACCTCAGAACCAGCAGCTCCACTCACAGCCACCAGAGGGAGTCCATGGACAGAACTTGCCGAAGTACCATTCATGACCACAGGAGGGAGTTCGATAACAGAATTCACAACAAAGACCTGTCATATACCGGGAACACTCCACAAGACCTGCCATATACAGGGAACACCTTACAAGACCTGTCATATACCGGGAACACTCCACAAGACCTGCCATATACAGGGAACACCTTGCAAGACCTGTCATATACCGGGAACACTCCACAAGACCTGCCATACACGGGGAACACCTTGCAAGACCTGTCATATACCGGGAACACTCCACAAGACCTGCCATATACAGGGCACACCTTACAAGACCTATCATATACCGGGAACACTCCACAAGTCCTGCCATTTACAGGGAACACCTTGCAAGACCTGACATATACCGGAAACACTCCACAAGACCTGCCATATACAGGGAACACCTTGCAAGACCTGTCATATACCGGGAACACTCCACAAGATCTGTCATTTACAGGGAACACCTTACAAGACCTGTCATATACTGGGAACACTCCACAAGACCTGCCATATACAGGGAACACCTTGCAAGACCTGTCATATACCGGGAACACTCCACAAGATCTGTCATTTACAGGGAACACCTTACAAGACCTGTCATATGCTGGGAACACTCCACAAGACCTGCCATATACAGGGAACACCTTGCAAGACCTGTCATATACCGGGAACACTCCACAAGACCTGCCATACACAGGGAACACCCTACAAGACCTGTCGTATTGAGGGAACACCTTACAAAACCTCACATAACCCGGGAACACTCCACAGGACTTGTTGTATACCAAGAACACCCCCACAATGCCTGACATACTGGGAACCCCCCACAATACCTGACATAATGGGAACACTTTACAAAACCTACCATGTCCCGGGAACACTCCACAAGACCTGTCATATACAGGGAACACCTTACAAGACCTGTCATATACCGGGAACACCCCACAAGTCCTGCCATTTATAGGAAACAATCCACAAGACTAGACATACACCGTGAACACCTTGCAAGTCCTGTCAGATACAGGGAACTCCCCACAGAACCTGGGCGTGGGATCTTTTCCCTTCACTTCCAGACCTTCCTCATTCCAACTTAAAGGGGTTGTCCGTTCTAAAATGATAATTCTGCAGTCACTCTGTGTAACCTCAGACTTCTCAATCCCCCTAGCACATGAAGTGTGCGCTGCGGGGATTTGCCGGTTTCTGAGCCGGGTATGCTGTATGCATATTCCCAGGCAGTGCCCGTCAAGTCCGTGCCGTCTCACTTCATACACTTGTATTGACCGAGGTCGCAATTTTATTTTGAATGGTATGTATCCGTAATCGGTCTAATTCTAGTTGTCCAGACAGCAAAATTTGGCTTTGTCGCTCTGACCCTTAACCTTGCCCCCAGTTTTCCTGCTTCCAATAAAGAATCTTAAAGAACTGACTGTCCTCTTACTTCCTATACAGAGAATCCATAGTACACTACTCCAGTACTAACTACAACCCCAATTATCTACATCACAAAGGAAGGATGTTAAGGTTGGAGCTACATGGCGATGTGTCACACGACAGCAACTCTCTGAACAGTCACAGAAAAAAAAAGCATTTCTGCAGCTTGTCTGACTTGCTGTAACACGACTGTTTTCTAGCTGTGATTTTGCTGTAAATAAGACAGCCAAGTTGCAGGTAAGTTGCACACAAGTCGCCTGTCGTGAGTAACTTTCATTGAAGTCTACGGCAAGTGAGTCACGTGCGACCAGCGACAAGGAAACCTGACACATTTGGAAACATTTGCAAGTCATAAAATAATTACATCCAGTGTTGCAATGTGTCGTATGTGGGAGATCATGGGAATGGCATTAGAAAACGATGTTTTCCCTTCTATCTTTTTCTTTGATTTCTGCTTTGTTCTGAATGGTAAGTGAATCCTTACAATCTGCAAGAATAAAGAAATAAACAGACTAATTACAGGGAAAAGGCAAAACAACATCTAAAAATAGTGCAGAAAATGGAGAATTTTCTAGAAAGAAACTCAGCGCTTGTAAGATCATGTAAGTTTGATGGGCACGATTGTGACTTATGCAAATGTATGAAAATGTTTGTCTTTAAATAACCCGCTGCCGATGATGCTCATACTCCCACGTGCGCACAGCCGTAGTCTTAAAACAATACAGGTGTAATAGCAGCACGTGGCAGACGGTCTAGTATGGGCAGTGGAGATGGTCGCACGCGCCGCAGTATTTAGGGAGGATAGAAATGGTCCGCATGAGATAAAGCAAATTCACGTCATGTTGCAAAATCTTGGTTATTTTCTTTACTCCTGGAAATAGGATTGGGGCAGTGTGGACGGAGGAAGATGCCCAATTAATGTTCAGCTTAAAATAGGCAGCTTAAAATAAAAAAAATGACTATAACTTTCTGTCCTACTATGATTATTAAATTTGCTCTTTTGTCCCACTTGCAGCCCAGGTCCCAACGTTGTCTCTTTCAACTTGCCTATCACGTTTCGGTGACCTGCTTGGAGGAGGCTGGTTGTCAGATTAATTTCAATAGCTAAGCCAACCCTCCTCACTGTCACTTGTAAAGAGATGTGGGCTGGCTTAACTTTCGGCATGAGCCAGACGACAAGTTTCCAAGCACAAACATTTTTGCCTAATGTCAAAACGTCACCATTAAATCATTGTGGCTCCCATTTTAGGTAACTTTTCACAACAAGCTGATACATCCTGCATTTGTCACCAAATTTGACCACTTCCTACTCTTTTTCTATTGTCTCTGAGCTAGTAGGTGGAGACTTACTACTATAATGTCTCCCATACTCAGCACACCCAGACATGGGGGGGTTCCTGCTCCCCTAACCCTATGTAACACATGTTCTGAAGCATCAGCAGCGTGGAGGACATTATGTAGGAGTACTGACCAGTGCAGCTTCAATGTAATGAGTTCGTAAATATGTGAACCTGAATGTAGTTTTTCTAAATGTAATTGCTAGAAAACGGCAGAAGTAGAACCGCACTTTACAGAGATGCGGTGAAGGTACGGTATGTCAACCTAAAACAAGTAAATTTACTCTTAAAACAAAAACAAAACAAAACACTTTTTACTTGTCTGAAAGGCATTTTTCCAAAAAGTGAGGATAGAGGATGGCAATTACAAGCGTGCTAAACTGGCAAAGTGCTTTTAAAAATCAGCTTTTCTTGCCAATAGCGTGTGTAGATTTCTGTTACATGGATAATGTTACTGGGTTATTGGGTGGTTACATCTCAAGGAATTATTGTATTAACCATAGGGGGTTATTTGCAAAAACAACTTGCATAGTTTAACCCTTCTGTTGTCTTCGGTCTGGGGAGACCGATTTTGAACTTTGGTATTTTTTGGGGTGTTCAAGATGCGGTTCTGAAACTTGTGGTTGATTGACTTAAATGAGGATGGGTCGGTCGGCCACGGGTTTCAGAGCCGCATCTTGAATATTTTAAAGAATATTGAAGTTCAAGGTCGGTCATTTTTGACCGAAGACAACAGCAGGGTTTTAAAATCACTGCAAATTCTTTCTGCGTAATAACAAAAATTGAAAAGAGAGGGTTTTCTTGGCACCAGCTAAAATAACTGAAAATCTTGAATTAGTTGTGCCATTTAGTTAAACCATTTGATTTGATCTTATTAGGAGGTATAAGGCTATGTGCACACGTTCAGGATTTCTTGCAGAAAATTCCTGAGAATTCCGGACATTTTCTGCAAGAAATCCACAAGAAAACCGCATGCGTTTTTGCCGCGGTTTTGACGCGGTTTTGACGCGTTTTTGCCGCGGTTTTTTCCGGACACTTCCCAATGCATTTTGGAGTGGGAAATCCGCAAAAAAAACGGAAAATTAATGAACATGCTGCGTTTTTTGCCGCGATGCGTTTTTTTCGCAGAAAAAAAATGCATCATGTGCACAAAACATGCGGAATTCATTCTAAATGATGGGATGCTTATTGTATGCATTTTTTTTTGCGGTTTTATAGCGTTTTTATCGGGAAAAACCGCGAAAAAACCGCAACGTGTGAACACAGCCTAAGTCATCACACAGAACTTCACTTCAGATCAATAGGCCTGCACAACATACAGAGGGGGAAATAAGTATTTGATCCCCTGCTGATTTTGTAAGTTTGCCCTCTGACAAAGACATGAACGGTCTGTAGTTTTAAGGGTTGGTTAATTTTAACATTGAGAGATATAATATCAAAAATAAAATACAGAAAATCACATTGTATAAATTAGCATTTTGCAGTGAGAAATAAGTATTTGATCCCTCTGACATACAAGACTTAATACTTGGTGGCAAAACCCTTGTTGGCAAGCACAGCAGTTAGACTTTTTTGTAGTTGATGATGAGGTTTGCGCACATGTCAGGAGGAATTTTGCTCCACTCCTCTTTGCAGATCATCTCTAAATCATTAACATTTTGAGGCTGTCGCTTGGCGACTCGGAGCTTCATCTCCCACCATAAGTTTTCTATGGGATTAAGGTCTGGAGACTGGCTAGGCCACTCCATGACCTTAATGTGCTTCTTTTTGAGACACTCCTTTGTTGCTTTGACTGTATGTTTTGGGTAATTGTCTTGCTGGAAGACCCAGCCACGACCTATTTTTAATGTCCTGGTGGAGGAAAGGAGGTCGTCACTCAGGATTTTATGGTACATGGCACCATCCATTCTCCCATTGATGAGGTGAAGTAGTACTGTGCCCTTAGCAGAGAAACACCCCCAAAACATAATGTTTCCACCTCCATGCTTGACAGTGGGCACGGTGTTCTTTGGGTCATAGGCAGCATTTCTCTTCATCAAGCACAGCGAGTTGAGTTAATGCCAAAGACCTCAATTTGTGTCTCATCTGACCATAACAACTTCTCCCAATCACTCACAGAATCATCCAAGTGTTCATTGGCAATCATCACACGGGCCTGCACATGTGCCTTCTTGAGCCTTCTTATTTTGCTTTAATTATTGTATTGTTAACGTTGTTACTTATGACTTTTGTGTTTGAAACTGTTAAACTGTAAAGCGCTGCGGAATATGTTGGCGCTATATAAATAAAGATTATTATTATTATTATTATTATTATTATTGAGCAGGGGGACCTTGCAGGCACTGCAGGATTTTACACCTTTACGGCATAATGTGTTAGCAATGGTTTTCTTGGTGACTGTTGTCCCAGCTGCCTTGAGATCATTAACAAGTTCCCCTTGTGTAGTTTTAGGCTGATCTCTCATGATCAAGGATACCCCATGAGGTGAGATTTTGCATGGTGCCCCAGATCGATGTCAAGTAACAGTCATTTTGTATTTCTTCCATTTTCTTACTATTGCACCAACAGTTGTCTCCTTCTCACCCAGCATCTTACTTATGGTTTTGTAGCCCATTCCAGCTTTGTGCAGGTCTATGATCTTGTGCCTGACATCCTTATAAAGTTCTTTGGTCTTGCCCATGTTGTAGAAGTTAGTCTGACTGATTAATTGAGTCTGTGGACAGGAGTCTTTTATAAAGGTGACTATGTAAGACAGCTGTCTTTAATGCAGGTAACGAGTTCATTAGGAGCGCCTAACTGGTCTGTAGGAGCCATAACTCTTAATGGTTGGTAGGGGATCAAATACTTATTTCTCACTGCAAAATGAAAATACATTTATATAATTTATACAATGTGATTTTCTGGATTTTATTTTTGATATTCTATCTCTCAATGTTAAAATTAACCGACCCTTAAAATTATAGACTGTTCATGTCTTTGTCAGTGGGCAAACTTACAAAATCAGCAAGGGATCAAATAATTATTTCCCCCACTGTACGGCCAGTGGGCCGCATGCGGAATTCATGTACTGATGGTGTTTCTGGCACTGCATTCATGTACTGAGTGACGATGGTTCTGACACAGCATTCATGTACTGACTGCAATTCTGGTTCTGCATTCATGTACTGATAGTGGTTCTAATGCTGCACTCTTGCATAGAATTCACAACTTGAAACCTTGTGACATAATAATTTCTGCCCAGGCAAAGACTAATGAGCCGTAGCAGCATATTTGCTATTCTAGACTACTAACTTCACAAAAGGCTTGCAGGTAGATAATTACCTGAGGAATTAACCTTCTTGTGGCCATGAACATTATTTGACTGTAGAAATAATTATCTATACTACTGGAGGAAAGAAAAAGTTTCATCTAAATTAGACAATCTGGGGAAAATATTTAATTTATCTACAGCAGATTTCATAAGAAGAATTCTTTGAATCCCATGGACAGCTTGGATCACCAACAAAGATGCATTTGATCATATAAACCCAAAGATGTTCCTAGAAGACAAAGATCACCACTCAGAAACTGACCTATTTTGGACAAGTGATATTTGCAAATTCACAAGAAAGGGAGATGCTACTAAGCATGGTCAGTGGTAAAATATAATAAAGAAACCGAAGGTCCGTTGGCTGGATCACCATCGGGAATGACCTGAGGATGAACATCAAGCAATTGAAAGAAGTCTTGTAAAACAGGGAATTATGGCGAGAAATGGCCTACAGAGTGTCCAAGGGTAGAGTATATAAGAACCTTAAACCTATGATTGTGGCCAAACACCAAACTCTTGTTCAGATGACCGCTATTTTTCCCAACCCAGGAAGATGGCAAGTCGCTGCCAGGTTTCTCTGGCGGCAGCTTATCTCCTGTATAAACACACACATTAGACTAATGTGCAGCCGAACCTACTGATAACGACTAGTTTGCGGCCTAGAGTCTAAAGAGCCCAGATAATTGACTGTCAGGGAAGTTAAGTGACGAGCATGTCGTATTTCAGACTGACGATCCTTTTGTTTTCAATGGAATAAGCCGCCGTCTCCCAGCGGCTTTCTCATACACCATGTTCCAAATTATTATGCAAATGATATTTTTCTCAGATTTTCCTAAATGGAAAATTAAAGGGGCCTACCAGCTGTTTCCCCATGATTCCGGCCCCAAAAATGACTCCTCCACCTCCTTGCTGACGTCGCAGCCTTGTTGGGACATGGTGGCCATCCACCGACCATCCACTACTCCATCCATCTGGACCATGCAGGGTTGCTCGACACTCATCAGTAAACAAAACTGTTTGAAAATTAGTCTCCATGTATGTCTAGGCCCACTGCAACCGTTTCTGCTTGTGAACACTGTTTATGGGTGGCCAAATAGTAGGTTTATGCACCACAGCAAGCCTTTAAAGGATCCTACACCTTGAGATTCGAGGGACTCCAGAGGCACCAACAGCTTCAAATATCTGTTTGCTGGTTTGTAATGGCTTTTTAGCAGCTGCTCTCTTAATCCAATAAACTTGTCTGGCAGAAACCTTCCTCATTATGCCTTTATCAGCACAAACTCTGTCTGTGCTCAGAATCAGCCACAACTCTCTTTAACAGTACGATGATCACGCTTAAGATTTTTGGAAATACCTAAAGTTTTCATCCCTTGACCAAGGCATTGCACTATTTAATGCTTTTCGGCAGCAGAGAAATCCTTTTTCCCATGTTACTTGAAAACTGTGGCCTGCTTAATAATGTGAAACATGATTTTTAAGTAGTTTTCCTTTAATTAGAATCACCTGGAAAACTAATTATCACGTGTGCTATAAGATTGATTTCAGTGATCCATTGAGCCCTGAGACACAATACCATCCATGAGTTTATTTGAAAAACAAAACAATTAAATCTTTATGACACTTAAATCCAATTTGCATAATAATTTGGAACACGGTGTAGAGAAAACATGAGTGCTCAGCCGAATGAACAACGCTCCTGTGTAATGGAGAGATGACCAAGATGGCTGATAGTCCAACAATCGGCCGTCCATCTTTTGGCCAACTATCATTTAATGTGTACGATGCAGCTTTAGTCTTTTGTCAATATTTTCCATCAGGGATAGATGGGACTCCACAATACACAGTAGATGTTCCTGACAAAATCACTGGGGTTTTTGCCAAACTTTACTCTTATGTGTATGAGACTTTTGTACACTAGTTATAAATATGTGCAGATATGCTGTTCTCACAATCTTGAGAATGGGAATCTCGAACCTGCTCAGTTAATTTTACTATTCTATTTTTCTTTTTTTCTTTAATTTTTACGACATGGAAATCATAGAAAGTGGATCACTTGGCATTCCCCTCTATGCATAAGATCAGGGAGTTGTTATTTATCAGCAGCTTCCCCTCTGATGGACTGGATCCATTGCAATACATGTACCACTTACTGCAGAGGTCATTTATGCCTGGCTGTAATCTGGGAATTAAGAGGTTATTAAGAAGCCTTCAAGATCTGTCATCTCCGGTAAGGACTTGTGAATATTGTTGAGAGGACTCCTAGATGGTTGGGTTCAATAGAACTTTAGTCCAAAGTTCGATTCAGGTACCAGAACTCTACCAGAACTTGAACCTGAACACCATAGAAGTCAATGAGTACCCGAACTTTGGTGCTATAAAAGGGCTGTAAAATGGTTTCTAGTAAGGGCTAGGGGACTGCCAAAAGAAGCTAAGAGAGTCTTAGTCTCTCTCTCGCTCAATATCCGAACTCAACATGAAAATGGAATTCCGGTTGAAGTCCGTATTTGGAGTTCACTAGGAGTCTGGTACGAAGCCTGAAGTTTACTTGTGAAGTCCAAAACGCCTGACTTTGCATCACATATATGCTAGCCACCTTAGGGAGAGACCCAAGTTGGGCTAAATGTAGCGGGACGAAACTGCAAAGGATTCTGGGTAAACCTGCTATTCTTTGTATTATGCTGCTTGCAAGTACTTTCCGTTTCAGGAAAGCATCCACTATGTATTTCCTTTAAGTAGAGGGCTTTTCGGTCTCTTTCATCCCGCTACATTTAGCCCAACTTGGGTCTCTCCCTAAGGTGGCTAGCATGTATGTATCGCTTGCTCACCGAGCCCCACTCCATACAGCCAACCAATTCCAGCCCTGTGCTGATGAGGGCCTAAAGCCCGAAACACGTGTCCACAGGTAGGAATTGGTTGGCTGTGTAAATTTAGAAACTAATCCGCAGCATTGCACGCTTGGCGGTTCCAAGCGCTGTGGATTAGACTGGGGTGGAAAGAGATGATTTGCATAGCTCCACCTACTGCAAAGGATTCTGGGTAAACCTGCTATTCTTTGTATTATGCTGCTTGCAAGTACTTTCCGTTTCAGGAAAGCATCCACTATGACTTGGCATCATCATCTTTTTGGGGACCAAAGGGTTAAATCACTCAAGTGTTCACAGGAAGAAATCTTTCCTTGCTTGGAAAAGAATCCTGTCTGAGATAAGGAAGGCCTTTCCCTTAACTTTTAAATGAAGGTTGGGAAGTGACGAAAACTTTCCGGACCTTCAAATTTTATCACTGTGCAGTAGAAAACTGGTGTAATTCCTCTTTACAGTAAACACTTGAAGGATTTGTATGCCTGAGATAGGAACTATGCCTCTTTTTACAGTAAATACACACACAGAGCCTTGTCTCCAGGTCCAGATGCCAGGCGGTCAACTCATTAGACAATTATACAATGGTTGAGTTTCAACCCAAGGACACAAGCAGTTGAGCTGAAGATTAAAGTCAGTGCGTGTTGTTATTGCTCATTATACTTACAAGAATATCATGTGATTACATGATGGAGCTGCTGGGATTCCGACTTCCCTTCACTTCTCATCACATCAAAACTCTGTTCCAGGTCTCTTAATTGTGTGAGGAGGAACATTCGGTGGGTTTATACTCTAAAATCTCTTCAGAGCAGTAAATAGAAGTTGACAGATCGTGTGTCAAACTGCCAAAAATTCTACACTTTTTGACCAATAAATTTAGTTTTTTTTCTACTAATTTGTGCAAAGAATTAAACTGATGGCATCAAATGTTCAGGCCGAAATAATTGCCATACAAAAAGAAGGCATCTCTCTCCACTTCTGGTGTGGAACTGGCACCAATCTTCCCAGCCCTCTACTCAACAGTTCAAGGATATGGTCAAAACCATTCTCTACCACCGAACCTGTCCACAGAACAAAACTCTGATGTTGAATGTACCATAAAAGTCTAGTAGAAGGCAACCCTATTAAAGGGAACCTGTCACCCCGAAAATCGCGGGTGAGGTAAGCCCACCGGCATCAGGGGCTTATCTGTAGCATTCTGTAATGCTGTAGATAAGCCCCCGATGTTACCTGAAAAAGGTGAAAAAGACGTTAGATTATACTCGCCCAGGGGCGGTCCCGCTGCTGGTCAGGTCGGATGGGCGTCTCCGGTCCGCTGCGGCGCCTTCCATCTTCTTTCCATGACGTCCTCTTCTGATCTTCAGCCACGGCTCCGGCGCAGGCGTACTTTGCTCTGCCCTCTTGAGGGCAGAGGATAGTACTGCTGTGCGCAGGCGCCGGAAAGGTCAGAGGCTCGGCGCCTGCGCACTGCAGTACTTTGTCTGCCCTCAACAGGGCAGAGCAAAGTACGCCTGCGCCGGAGCCGTGGCTGAAGATCAGAAGAGGACATCATGAAAAGAAGATAGGAGGCGCCGCAGCGGACCGGAGACGCCCATCTGACCTGACCAGCAGCGGGACCGCCCCTGGGTGAGTATAACATAACATCTTTTTCTCCTTTTTCAGGTAACATCGGGAGCTTATCTACAGCATTACAGAATGCTGCAGATAAGCCCCTGATGCCGGTGGGCTTACCTCACCCGCGATTTTTGGGGTGACAGGTTCCCTTTAAGCGGTGACTTTTTTTTTTTAGCAAATTTAGTTTTTATTAAATTTTATAACATTTTACAATCAGAAATTAGACAAAACAATCACAAATTGGCTTACAAATTAGAGGGTCAGAAAGAGTGGAGTACATATAGAATGAACTCTTGGAAGACGTTTCCCCCATTGGCATCAAAACATATTGTGCAATAGAACAGAAAAAGACAAAGTCCAACAGCAGGTCTAAATGATGCCAAGTTAAGATGACTCCATCCCAATACTCATATCACAATTTTTATAAAACCACAATACTAAATAAGATGAGACATACACATAGGGAAGGGAAGAAGAGACCTGTTCAAAAACTAACCTGCTCCTAACTGTTGTTTTGGGCCCTAAAATAGTTCCAGGGAGCCCAGATGATCTCAATTCTGTCCAAACTCACTTTCAATAAGGCTGTCATATGCTCCATCCTGCGGATATCGACTGTTCTATCCAAAACCTTCTGATAAGATGTGGGAATAGTCTGTCTCCAATGAAGGGCAATCAAACATCTAGCTGCCGTCAACAGATGTAACAGCAGTCTGGTCGAATTCTTCCCAAGTGGTGACTTTAGAGTCAATCACTTGGTCTCGTCTGAACAGAGCACTTCTACACGCTTGCTGTGTCCCCTACTTGTTTTTTTGCAAACTGCAAATGGGATTTCTTATTGCTTGCTTTCAAAAATGGCTTTCTGTTGCCACTATTTCATAAATGTCAGGGTTATATGACTAACTGGGTTTCTGCAGCTTCTCCAGGGAGACTATGGGCCTCTTAGCTGCTTCTCTTCTTAGTGCTCTTTTTGCTTGGGATGTCAATTTTGGTGGACGGCCATGTCTTAGGAGGTTTATAGTTGTAACATACTCCTTCCATTTTTGGATGATGGATTGAACGGAGCTCCGTGAGATATTCAAATCTTATTTCACAACTTTATCCCTGACCTGTCTGGTGTGTTCCTTGTTTTTCATGATTCTGTTTGATCCCTAATGTTCTCAAACCTCTGAGGCCTTCACAGAACAGGTGTAGTTATACTGAGAAGAAATGACACCCAGGTAGACTCAATGTAATTATTATGTGACTTCTGGAGGCGATTGGTCACTCATGATTTAGGGGTATCGGACTATGGGCGCCTGAATACAAGTGCACCTCACAATTTTCAGATTTTTATTTTTTAAATAATTAGAAAAACAGGTATCATTTCCTTTACGCTGCACAAATACTTGCTACTTAGTGTTGGCATCACATAAAATCCCAATAAAATAAATAGAATAGGTATAATCCATTATAAGCTAGTACAATATGTGTAACTAGACGTATCGCCATTTTTATTTCAGTAGGTGATGGCGAATCTCTACGATATTCAATCAATTAAAGTAGCAGTAAAATTTATCACTGTACTCCTCTATTTGGAGTACACATGGAGCAGTGACGGGCATCTGCACGCAACTACTTAGTTTGAAAGGGCATATTCTCAAGATTGTTGTGGATCCCGACAGTTGAATCCTCTCTGATTCACAAGTTGTCACATCGCCTTTAGATAGGTGATAACCTTTAGTGCTTAGAATAACTCTTTAATGATCATTGGTGGTCTGACCTCCACTCACATCAAACCACATAGATTTTCCTCTGCACAGGTGTATTGCCAGCTACCCACTGCAGAGCATCTGCATGCAAGTGAATGAGGCCAGCTGCAGTTCCCTGTACAGCCAGATGGCCGGGAGCTGTAAAGAAATTCAGCTTCTTCATTCTCAGTGTCCTGGGGCCCCTAGTAATCATTAATTGTTCCCGACCAAATGCCATCACTTACTAAGATGAGACTACCTCTTCAGGCTCCATTATATTGCGTCACTTTTATGCTTTTTTCCTTTGTAGTCGTGCTTGACACAACACACAGCTGTAGTATTTTTCAGAACTCCATAAACATTACATAAGCAGCTCTATAACAATGTTCTCCGTGATACCTTTGTTGCTACTTGTGTTCATATGCCGGATCTTACGTTGCCGAGTTCCAGCACAAACAAAGAAATAAAGATGAGACAATTATTAACCAGCAGAAAGTACAACATGTCTGTTCTTGGCTCAGGTTTAATATGGTGGCGTGGATAAATGTTAGGAATAGTGTCACATACAGTATAATCTCAGACAGAGTACAGCAAGCGCAGAGACGAATTACAAGGCGCATATAATGTGCTCCAGTAATGTCCTAAAATTATTTAATTGGCATGAGCAAGACACCGTACGTGGAGACACAGGCCAGAAGAAAGGTCATTTATTTCTTGGTCTTCAATCCTTGTAATTTTTTTGCAAGTGATTGGTATCATGTAAGATGCATGAACAGTGTAGCAAAGCCAGGTAGTGCTGGGTTAAATCATAGCACTGAGAGGCTTAATTAGATGCACCAGGCAAGCTTCAACTAAGAACAAGTGCATGTGGTCACTATGCGTCAGTCTGCTGGATGTTGAGCAGAGTAAAGTGTGCTCTTGGTGAGCAACCAGCCAAAATGTGAGCTATAGCTGGGAGAGAGACATGCCAGAGTCTCTCTGAATGAAGACTGCATAGATTAGCTGGGAAGGCTACGCAGTCTATGTGTTCAGAGAACCATGTGGAATCTGCAGCCTGTTCAGCAGGAACTGTGCCAGGAGTTGAATACTTCTGTTTGGCGCTGAAACCGAGACTGGTAGGATCGTGCATTTTCTGTGTATGAAGGTTTCTCCTGGAGAAATGACTGTAATCTGTTCCAGTGAGCCCGCACTGACATATATGTGCTCTGCTTAGTGAACTATTTATTTGCTGTTATACCTTTGTGCCCAGAAGAGGCTCTTTTTGGTTTTGAATCCCTTGGAGTTTTATGAAATCAATAAAACTGCACATGTTTGGACCAAACCACATTGCCTGTCTGGATGCTACCTAATGCCTTCCTGAGAGAGTTAATCTCTGCAATTGGTGGAGAATGCGGGCACAGAATCCCTAGAAGCACAGCAGATTGTTGGTTAAAGACTGAATGTCCTGGGCAAAGGCATCTACAGTATTGCAAACACAGTCTGAAATCATGGAGGAGCTGTCCTACTGGAAGATGACATTGCTGCAGTGTTATGGCTCAGGAGAGCTGGGAGCTGTCACTTTAGTGGAGTTGTGCAGAAGAGAACCAAGGTCCATAATTCCAAGTGGCAAGGTTCACATAGCCTCAGTAAAGAGAGATGGTGGCGCTGAACCAAAGGACTGCAGCATCGGCTGGTGCAACTCCTACTTTGCCTACCCTGCCTGCGGTGCTTTTCCTCATCTTTGCGAGGGGCCTCAGGAATGCCAGGTGACAGTGAACGATGTCCAAGTGACAGGACTTCAGGACTCGGGGAGTTTGGTGACCTTGGAAAGGACCACACATCCGCATGTGCAAGTCCCTGGTTATAGTTATAATGACTAATATAGGCAAAACTGAGACTGGAGAACAACAGTGCGATACACATGTCCTTGGGGCGAGGACATAGAGGCAGCCCTTGTTGCCATTACGTAGCCAGATGAAAGGTATGAGAGTTTAGGTCGGCCGCATCTGTTGTCCCTATACATTTGTGAGCTCCATACGAGGTGCCCTTTCTCTTCTGGTGCCAGAGCACTAGCTAAAGAGGGTAGGAAAAAAGATTATAAATCTGTTTATATGCAGGAGAAAACTAGTGTCAAATGGATGAGGAGTTGATGAAAAATATTTTTGGCCAATAGTATTACATGCACGGAAAAAGATTGTCCGATGCAAAAATGAAACCCCCCAAAACACAAAAACTAAATATAGGGACTAGTTGGGATCTTAGAGATTCATGTCTATGACCATTGTTGTGTTTCAGGGTAACCACGACTGGGCACAGGGGCACACCGTGCCTAGTGTATCAATGATTAACATGTATGAACTCAAAAACCTGCCAAAATATATTGATTTGTCTGTGTCTTATCAGCTTTTTCAAAGTCCAGACTATTCACAACCTACAAAAGTGCTTTTCCCTGCAAGAAAAAAAGTTTGGAAATGCTTGTTTTGCAGGTTTTTTTTTTTGCAGCTTTTATTGTTGATGTACGCCAATAATGCTACAGCCAGATGTTAAAAGTATATAGAAATGTTTTGAAAACTACAGTAGGTGCCCAGTGTTTGTGTCTCTTATGGACTGTTGGTGTCCATACAGTGGATGTCCGTGCACATCGCTGAAATGTGCAGCACAGCCAGGTATTAATGCTAATAGCTTTAGTTTTGTGCTGTGGTTTGTGGTCTTGCATCTTGTGCAAAGTAAACTCATTGAAAGCACTTTTTTCACCTGCACAGATATAAATCGCAATCTTGGCAAAATGCAGTAAAATCTTGTTCTTGACTGTATGGCTCCCAAATGCTGCATGTCGCAAATTGACACTAGGGGTACAGGATAGTGACACTGACATTCAGGGTACCGAATAATGACTCTGACACTTAGGGTACGGGATACTGGCACTGACACTTAGGGTGCAAGATAACGACACTAACATTATGTTTACAACATAATGACACTGACACTTGGGGTACAGGATAATGACACTGACACTTGGGGTGTAGAATGACACTTGCGGTACAGGATAATAACACTGACACTCGGGGTACAGGATAATGACACTGACACTTGGGGTGTAGAATGACACTTGCGGTACAGGATAATAACACTGACACTCGGGGTACAGGATAATGACACTGATACTTGTAATGTAGAATAATGACACTGGCACTTGGGGTACAGGATAATGACACTGACACTCGGGGCACAGGATAATGACACTGACTCGGGGCACAGGATAATGACACTGACTCGGGGCACAGGATAATGACACTGACACTTGGGGTACAGGATAATGACACTGACACTCGGGGCACAGGATAATGACACTGACTCGGGGCACAGGATAATGACACTGACTCGGGGCACAGGATAATGACACTGACTCGGGGCACAGGATAATGACACTGACACTTGGGGTACAGGATAATGATGCTGACACTTGGGGTACAGGATAATGATGCTGACACTTGGGGTACAGGATAATGATACTGACACTTGGGGTCAGGGCCGGCTTCAGGTTTTCGTGGGCCCTGGGAGAATGAGTCTCAGTGGGCCCCTTTAACACATACCACAATTCATGATACACAGATACGGCAGAGAAATATAGGTATGGTACAATGCCAATGATTTCACAACTTCTTACATTACATGAGTGATATCTATTGTAAATTCTACAATAGCTGAGAAACCAGACAGTATAGTCCTCCATACAGAATAATGTGCCCCATATATTCCTCCATACAGTATTATGGCCACCACATAGTGCTTAATACAGAATAATGACCACCATTTAATGCTTCATATATAATAGGCCCCATATGATGCTCCATATATAATAGGCCCCATATAATGCTCCATATATAATGGGACCCATATACAATGCACCAGTGTATGATGGGCCCCATATATGATGCTCCAGTGTATGATGGGCCCCATATATGATGCCCCATATATAATGGGACCCATATACAATGCACCAGTGCATGATGGGCCCCATATATGATGCTCCAGTGTATGATGGGCCCCATATATTGCTACAGTCCAAACAAAAAAAAAACAACTAAATCCTCACCTCTCCTTGCTGGCCGCTGCTCTGCTCCTGACTCCTCAGCGTCAGTGTCTTCCGGCTCTAAGCATTGTGCCTGTTAAGGCAGAGGGCGCACAGAAGTGACGTCACCACGCCCTCTGACCTGAGCACCACAGTCAGGAGACGCAAAAGACGCCGCAGTGGTGGAGCGGGGAGAGGTAAGTATCACAAGTACCGTTGCCCTAAGCAGACCCACTCGTGGGCACAGGCATCGGGCCCCCATAGTGCCGCGTGTCCCTGACGGCGACTGGCCTCTCCGCCTGCTCAGGGCCCCGGCACTTACCCGGGTGTGCGCTGGATGCTGACGCCGGCCCTGCTTGGGGTACAGAATAAGTACAAGATAATTATGCTAACAGGTAGGGTAAAAGATAATTACGCTAAACGTGGGGTACAAGATAGTTACTCTGAAACCTTGGGTGCAAAATACTGACCTGCGGGGTATAGGATAATGACACTGACGCTCGGGGTACAGGATAATGACACTGACACTCATGGTACAGGATAATGACACTGACCCTTGGTGTTCTGGATAACACTGACACTGGGGGTACAGGATATTGACTCTGATACTTGGGGTACAGGATAATGACGCTGACACTCGGGGTACAGGATAATGACGCTGACACTCGGGTACAGGATAATGACGCTGACACTCGGGTACAGGATAATGACGCTGACACTCGGGTACAGGATAATGACGCTGACACTCGGGTACAGGATAATGACGCTGACACTCGGGTACAGGATAATGACGCTGACACTGGGGGTACAGGATAATGATGCTGACACTCGGGTACAGGATAATGACGCTGACACTCGGGTACAGGATAATGACGCTGACACTCGGGTACAGGATAATGACGCTGACACTCGGGTACAGGATAATGACGCTGACATTTCTGGGTACAGGATAATGACGCTGACATTTCTGGGTACAGGATAATGACGCTGACATTTCTGGGTACAGGATAATGACTCTGACACTTAATAAAAGTATTCCAAAGCCAAGTGATAATTTCTTGGTAGGATCATTCCTGAAGGGACGTCTCTTGCAGATGAACATTTCGTTCTTGCACTTATTAGTCTCAGACCTCAGCGGCTGCAGGAAGATGAGAGCTGGGCCTTCTGGAGGCCAATCTACTGCTGAACAGAGTGGGAGGTTTTGTAGAATAGAGACCTGTGGGCACATTTTGCAGGCAGGCAGCAGAGCTGAGAAATCACTGCTCACTAGGAGTGTGGGGCAGAGAGATAATAATTTTTTTTTTTTTAAAAACAAACATTTTTTTTTTGCCAGTGCACAGGATTATTTTCAGCGGACGAGGCATTTTCTGGAGCAGGTGCTTTACATTGAACTACAAGGGATTTATGGACAAACCAAGTTGAAATCTGCCGATGATGCACAAGTCCTGAGAAATCAAGACCAAAATTACCACTGTCAGCGTTATACAACTATACCAAGTATGTACAAGCGTCAATCACACGTAATGAAGGCGCAGGACTCCAGCATGTGGCAACTTTTCTACATTTCCCACAATTTATTTTAGTTTAAAGAACGTTTGCAGAGTTGTACCCCGTGCCCCCTGCTCCCACCACTGTGTCTGGGTATGTTCCGGGCTCCGACATTATTCCAGCTTTGCTTTTTTATCAGACAGCCCAAATTATTGCCGTGCAAGTAATCGTGGGAAGATGGATGATCACAAGACGTGTGTGGCTGCGGCCTGTGAGGCCTCCTAGGATAAAAAAAAATAAATAAAGGGATGTGGATGACTTGCATGTGGTTCTATTCTCTCACAGTCTGCATCATGTCCCCTTCATGAGGACGTTGAGCCCCCAATACTCCGCAGCATCAAAACATCAGTTCTGCATGTAATTTACTGGAACCAGGCAGAACTTTCCCGTTTTGGGCTGATAGAAATTCGGCTTTTTCCATTGTTTCCTATTACACCTTCTGTGTGGGTAATTAAATTAAAGGGTCTATTATTGGAGATCCGTCGTGGCATTATATTCCATTATTGGCGGATACAGATGTGGTCTCTATTATACTGAACCCTGCTACGTCCTCGGGGGAGGGGAAGCCTTATGTTACGGCGATGGATAAGAGCCTCTCTTTGTCTCTATCGTAAAGACTCTGCTCCCTGTTTGATCCATGATGCCCTTTTATGTTTTTACATCCAGTTTAATTGATATTTTTTTGTTATTTTGTTTTTCATAATAACCACTTTACTTATTAACAATAGCAAAAAAAAAAGCTACAAACATAAAAAAGATACAAAGATAAAAAGAGACATTCTCGTGTAGCAAACATCTACTTTGTCGTTTGTTAAAGAAGACTCATCACAAAAAGCTGAGACGTCAAATTAAAATGCTCTTCCATACCTGCCTACATTAAAATGCTGCAGGGGTGCAAAAAAGTTGGACCCCACTAATCTTACATTTCCATCCTATGCGAGCCCAATCACAACACATCTATTGTATATGCCCAATCTGAGAGGTCCGACCTTTAGGACTTTGAGAATGGGAAATGGGGGCCAGACACCAATCTATGGGTTTTGTCTGGCATTGCAACTTTAAAGGAATAGGGCTGAGTTGCAGTACCCCATGCAACCTATGGACAGGTGTGGCGCTCTTTTAGGAATAAAGCAGCACTAATCTTGGACGACCCATTTAAATCGCCCATAGACGTTCTAATTTCTTACAAAAAAATGACACCTTTTATATATTATTGGCAGTATGCTGGGGGCTAGGAGGGAATACGACCTTTTCCATAGTGGTCCCTCTGGTCATTTCCAGTATCCTGCAGTAGTATATCCCATTCTGTCTCACTATATACCTTCAGGTTTTCTATATCTGTGCAGACACATTAGTAGGGCTGATAACATGGAGGGGGGCGGCCGCCTCACATACACTGACAGGTCAGCGAGTGCATTGTGACTGCTGTGTCAGTGCAAACAGTCATTACTGGGCAGATAGATAGCCTTGTGAACATAGCCGGGCACCTGGGGACATATAGATAAACAGATAAATAGCCGTCTATTTACTGATTGGTTACTTTCCAGTCACAAACAGCGCCACAACTGTCCTCAGGTTCCATCTGGCATTGCATTTCAGCTTCAGTGAATACCGTATACAACCTGTAGACAGGTGTGGTGAAGTCTGTGAATCTCAAACAACCCCTTTACGTTTTTTGTGTGTGTTTTGGAAATTTAGTGTAAAGTACCCCAATGTGACCCAGGATGTATGCCATCAGTATGTGTCGCTAATAGCCACACACGCTTTACTCAGCTGTCACATCTGTTTCCCCAAAGTACAAGTAGGGGGCAGCAGAGAGCACAGGGCAAACACCACCCAGAATAGGAAATATTGTTGGGAGTATTTGGGGACCTAGAAATTGACTATATGTGCCCAATATTTGGTCAGTGCACACTTAGCCTTTAGTGATGAGCGAACATGCTGGGATAAGGTGTTATCTGAGCATGCTCGGGTGCTAACCGAGTGTCTCAGTGTACTCGAATAATATGTTCGTGTCCCCGCACCTGCATGTCTCTGAAGCCGCAACACGTGCACGTTCACTCATCACTATATAGTCTGGACAACACCGTGGCTCATTCTGGGTGATACGCTTGGGGCATCGTAAGACTTTTTTGTCTGATTTTATATTATCTCTTGGTGTTGCTCTTTTTTCAGATTTTGAGCTGTGTGATGTAGTGCAGCGTTGCTTCCTGCACATGAAACACCAACAGACCTTTTTATGCTTTATGTATTGTCTTCGTGAGATCGGCCTTACGCTTTTAATATCTATCCGCTTGATGGGTGCTTCTTCGGACCCCCATACTCGGCAAAGAGTACAATTCTCTGAACAGGGGCCGTTGCCTGATACTTTGTATTCCCTCCAGACATTACTTTTCTCCCAGTAGACCAAAAAGATTGGGCATGGTTAATTTTAGCCATTTGCCATCGGGACATCCCCTGCCGTATTATGGTCATGAGAAACCACTTTTAAACATTTTTTACGTGTCATAGAGGAGCTTGGAGACCTTCTCCTCACTCGACAGGTGGTCTCCTCCAAACCCATCTTCAGTCTCCCCCTCCATTTTTTGAATCAGTGAGTGTCTGAGCACTCAAACTTTTAGTTTTTTCAAACTTTTTAAAGTTGAATTATTTTCATAATAGGAACCCTTTTAATATGATTTATGGCTAAAAATTCTAAGTATTTTCTCCTCTCTTCCTGATCCCTTCCTTTCTCTATCCCCCGGTCACGTTCGTCCTCAGTGACCCCACTCTCGTAATTCCCATCGCTTCTGCTGAGCACAACTAGCAGCAGTCAACAAACTCTGTGACCTCGGTGTTCACTAGACCCACAGGATCCTTCATGCAATGCAAATGTTTATGTAGTCCCTGGTATGCAGGGGGCTGCTGCTTTACTACCATCTCAGCTATCTGATAGGAACTTCTAGGTTGTGGCAAATGAGGCCCTGGTGGCTGGTATCACAGATAAGACAGGGCAGATACGTTCAGGCATTCAGCAGCAGAGAGGTGGCCATTCTGAAAAACTCTGCCCCCGATTGATTGCAATGAATAAATGTTGTAAGTATATGTTGTAAGATTGTGTTAGAAAACCCATGAAATCCCAAGGAGAACAATGCTGTGCACCCTGCGCTGCCAGGAGACAGCACAACTGAGCCCCCCCAGTGTTGGCCTGTACACATCATAGGAAATCCAATCTGTATGGGAGTAGCCCAAGGGTCCACCAGTGTTTCCCATGGACAACAAGAGGCAAAAATGACTTTGCTTTGAGCAGAAAGTTTACAACATAAAGCTATAATGATCACTTTGGTCTCTGCTCTGGGCCTAATGCACACAGTGATGTCAGAGCATAAAATAATAGACAGTAATGTAGTATAATAGTAATGAGATAATTAGCGTAACTGTGAAATTACACTGCAGGAATCATGAGCACAGCTAGACCACAATTACTTAATTATGCTCAAGGTAATGTCACAGTATAAAATAGTGACGTCACAGTACAGGGATAATACACACAGTGATGTCACAGTACAGGGATAATACACACAGTGATGTCACAGTACAGGGATAATACACAGTGATGTCACAGTACAGGGATAATACACACAGTGATGTCACAGTACAGGGGTAATATACACAGTGATGTCACAGTACAGAGATAATACACCATCCACCTCTTGTGTCTCCCCTTTTCCTCATAGTCTGTAAGCTTGCGAGCAGCAGGGCCCTTATTCCTCCTGGTATCTGTTTTGAACTGTATTTCTGTTATGCTGTAATGTTTATTGTCTGTACAAGTCCCCTCTATAATTTGTAAAGCGCTGCGGAATATGTTGGCACTATATAAATAAAAATTATTATTATTATAATACACACAGTGATGTTACAGTACAGGGATAATGCACACAGTGATGTCACAGTACAGAGATAATACACACAGTGATGTCACAGCACAGGGATAATACACACAGTGATGTCACAGTACGGGGATAATACAGTCATGTCACAGTATAGGGATAATACACACAGTGATTTCACAGTAGAGAGATTATACACACAGTGATGTCACAGTACATAGATAATAAACAGTGATGTCACAGTACAGGGATAATACACAGTGATGTCACAGTACATAGATAATAAACAGTGATGTCACAGTACATAGATAATAAACAGTGATGTCACAGTACATAGATAATAAACAGTGATGTCACAGTACAGGGATAATACACACAGTGATGTCACAGTATAGGGATAATACACACAGTGATGTCACAGTACATGGATAATAAACAGTGATGTCACAGTACATAGATAATAAACAGTGATGTCACAGTACACGGATAATACACACAGTGATGTCACAGTATAGGGATAATACACACAGTGATGTCACAGTACATGGATAATAAACAGTGATGTCACAGTACATAGATAATAAACAGTGATGTCACAGTACAGAGATAATAAACACCATGATGTCTTTCACAGCAGCCTTATGGTCTCTCTCTCCGTTAATCAGTGATTTACAGTCACAGTCTGATTTGGTGCTGACCCCCAGAAGTCCTATGTTGAAGCGGGCTATCACCATGGTCAATCATTGTATAATGGAGACCTCCGACTTTGGAAAGAGTTGGTCACAGCACTGTCCTATGTTATGCTCCTCATCCAACTTTTTAATTGGGATCATTAAAGCCTGGTGGAGTTTACCCGTGGAGGGAGGTTGTATACTTTTTTATATGAACATGAGGTGTCTGTAGCTGTAAATACGGTAGCAGGATAACGTCACATTTGTAGATGGAGGAAATAACTCAGCACAGAAGTTTCTATTTCTGTTCCAGATTTTGCAATGAAACACGAGAAATGAAAAATACTTGTGCAATATGTGTGGGAAGTCACCTGCGGCAAGAAATAGTTTCCTATCAGAGTCACACCTTGATGACGTGGCGATAAAGGAGAACGGAACCGCAATCACGGACTGCACATGGTAATATGGGAGCCAGTATGGGCGGGAGCGGACCGAAGCTAGGGAATGCTAAGGACATCGTTATACTCATTTGCTTGTGTTTGTAGAATATGAAACCTACTTGTCACATTTTTCCTAAACTATCAAGTACCGTAATCTCCCAACAAAAGAGGAGATTCATTGAACCCGCCGGCAGGCAGGCCTCATATTAGGCCACTTAAATGCCACTGACTAAAAAAAAGAAAATAAGTGGAGGAGACAGACTATTTTTTACTAACTGGCGCTGGTAAAAGGGTGTTTATCGGGCACTCTCTGGATGGCCTGGCACAGTTAATAGAGCACTTTGGCATGCAGAGTTTATAGGGTATTCTCCGACTACAAGAGTTAATGAGACACTGTCTATGGGGCATGCTTTGGATTGCACAATTAATTATGTACTTTGTATGGGGCATCCTGGCATGCTCTGTGTATAGGGCACTCTCTAGATGGCACCGTTATTGGGGCACCCCAGCATGCACTGTGTATAGGGCACTCTTTAGATTGGACAGTTATTGGAGCACCCCAGCATGCACTGTGTATAGGGCACTCTCTAGATGGCACTGTTATTGGGGCACCCCAGCATGCACTGTGTATAGGGCACTCTCTAGATGGCACTGTTATTGGGGCACCCCAGCATGCACTGTGTATAGGGCACTCTTTAGATTGGACAGTTATTGGAGCACCCCAGCATGCACTGTGTATAGGGCACTCTCTAGATGGCACCGTTATTGGGGCACCCCAGCATGCACTGTGTATAGGGCACTCTTTAGATTGGACAGCTATTGGGGCACCCCAGCATGCACTGTGTAAAGGGCACGCTCTAGGTGACACAGATATTGGGACACTCCAGCATGCACTACGCATAGGGCACTTTCTAGATGACACAGTTATTGGGGCACTCCAGCATGCACTATGTATAGGGCATGCTCTAGATGACACAGATATTGGGGCACTTCAGCATGCACTATGTATAAGACACTCTCTAGATGACACAGTTATTGGGGCACTCCAGCATGCACTATGTATAGGGCACTCTCTACATGACACAGTTTTTGGGACACTCCAGCATGCACTGTATATAGGACGCTCTCTAGATGGCTCCATTATTGAGGCTCTCCAGCATGCACTATGTATAGGACACTCCAGCATGCACTATGTATAGGACACTTTCTAGATGACACAGTTATTGGGGCACTCCAGCATGCACTATGTATAAGGCACTCTCTAGATGACACAGTTATTAGGGCACTCCAGCATGCACTAAGCTTAGGACACTCTCTACATGACACAGTTATTGGGGCACTCCAGCATGCACTGTATATAGGGCGCTCTCTAGATGGCTCCATTATTGAGGCACTCCAGCATGCACTATGTATAGGGCATGCTCTAGATGACACAGTTATTGGGGCACTCTAGCATGCACTATGTATAGGGCATGCTCTAGATGACACAGTTATTGGGGCACTCCAGCATGCACTATGTATATGGCACTCTCTAGATGACACAGTTATTGGGGCACTCCAGCATGCACTATGCATAGGGCACTCACTACATGACACACTTATTGGGGCACTCCAGCATGCACTGTATATAGGGCGCTCTCTAGATTGCTCCGTTATTGAGGCACTCCAGCATGCACTATGTATAGGGCACTCTAGATGACACACTTATTGGGGCACTCCAGCATGTACTGTGTATAGGGCACTTTCCAGATGGCCCCATTATTGGGGCACACCAGCATGCACTACGCATAAGGCACTCACTACATGGCACAGTTATTGGGGCACTCCACCATGCACTATTTATAGGGCACTCTCTAGATGACAGTTATTGGGGCACTCCAGCATGCACTATGTATAGAGCACTTTCTAGATGGCCTTGTTATCGGGGCACTCCAGCATGCACTACGCATAGGGCACTCTCTACATGGCACAGGCAGTGAGGCACTCCAGCATGCACTACGTATAGGGCACTCTCTAGATGACACAGTTATTGGGGCACTCCAGCATGCTCTATGTATAGGGCACTCTCTAGATGACACAGTTATTGGGGCACCCCAGCATGCACTATGTATAGGGCACTCTCTAGATGACACAGTTATTGGGGCACCCCAGCATGCTCTATGTATAGGGCACTCTCTAGATGACACAGTTATTGGGGCACCCCAGCATGCACTGTGTATAGGGCACTCTCTAGATGACACAGTTATTGGGGCACCCCAGCATGCTCTATGTATAGGGCACTCTCTAGATGACGCAGTTATTGGGGCACCCCAGCATGCTCTATGTATAGGGCACTCTCTAGATGACAGTTATTGGGGCACCCCAGCATGCACTATGTATAGGGCACTCTCTAGATGTCCCTGTTATCGGGGCACCTCAGCATGCTCTGTGTATAGGGCACTATTTAGCTGATACAGTTATTGGCGCACCCCAGCATGCACTGT
Source organism: Ranitomeya imitator (assembly GCF_032444005.1). Classification (NCBI taxonomy): domain Eukaryota; kingdom Metazoa; phylum Chordata; class Amphibia; order Anura; family Dendrobatidae; genus Ranitomeya; species Ranitomeya imitator. The sequence continues at coordinate 14,025,673 of NC_091289.1, read as the reverse complement.
AATTAGCACATATTCTATGGTTGGCACAGCTAATGGGTCACACTTTGGATGGCTCATAATGGGGCACGCTGGCATACAATGTGTATAGAGCCCTTTAGTTAGACTACCATTGGAGGTGCAGTAACTGCTTGACACTGTCAAAGTTTGTTGACATAGCTAATATTTGAAGGTGGGACTTCACTAGCGTTATTAAAGGCTCATGGTCGGGGGGATGTTACATACTTTACATTGCCCGGCTTCATGGTGCACCATTGACACCACCCATGTGGGATATTTGAGCTGGGGCTCCCTTACAGCAGGCGCAGAGGCTTCCTCTGTCCTGGCACACAAGTTTTTACTTTTGCATGGATGATTTGAACATTCTGAAATTGACATTTATATTTTCTTTATGGGAAAAAAAATAAACCAGTCATGGAATCGTATCTGACATTTGTAGAACCGCTGCCTGCATTACTAGCAGTAAATGTAACATTCACCATCAGGGGATAATGCTCCTTCAGCTTCTGCAGATTCTTCTACACTCCGAAAAGTCAATAAACTCACTGACCTCCGAGTTCTGCGAATCTCTAGGTTCAGATATTTCCTAGTTCCCTGCAAATATTTGCACAGCTTGAAACAGAGAAGCGTTGACTTTACTACTATCCATAAAATCCTTGTAAAAAAGTGATTGCGAGGCAGAGACAATCCAATTTTATCAGTTCTAATGTTGATATTTCAGATATAGAGGGATTAGAATATTACTGGTCTCCTAAAGGTGATAACAGTGATAATCCTAAGGGTTAAAGGGATCCTTTTTTTTTTTATTTCAGCAATACCAGTTGACTTGGAGTGTATCTACCGTATATACTCGAGTATAAGCCGACCCGAGTATAAGCCGACCCCCCTAATTTTGCCACAAAAAACTGGGAAAACTTATTGACTCGAGTATAAGCCTAGGGTGGAAATGCAGCATTTACCGGTGAATTTCAAAAATAAAAATAGATCATTATTTCCCCATAGCTGTGCCATATAGTGCTCTGCACCGTTCATTTTGTCCCATAGCTGTGCCCCATATAGTGCTCTGCACCGTTCATTTTGTCCCATAGCTGTGCCCCATACTGTGCTCTGCACCGTTCATTATTGCCCCATATCTGTGCCCCATATACAATGCTCTGCACCGTTCATTATTGCCCCATATCTGTGCCCCATATATGCTCTGCACCGTTCATTTTGTCCCATATCTGTGCCCCATATACAATGCTCTGCACCGTTCATTATTGCCCCATACTGTGCTCTGCACCGTTCATTTTGTCCCATAGCTGTGCCCCATACTGTGCTCTGCACCGTTCATTTTGTCCCATAGCTGTGCCCCATATACAATGCTCGGCACCGTTCATTATTGCCCCATATCTGTGCCCCATATACAATGCTCTGCACCGTTCATTATTGTCCCATATCTGTGCCCCATATATGCTCTGCACCGTTCATTATTGCCCGATATCCGTGCCCCATATATGCTCTGCACCGTTCATTTTGTCCCATAGCTGTGCCCCATACTGTGCTCTGCACCGTTCATACTGCCCCATAGCTGTGCCCCATACTGTGCTCTGCACCGTTCATTATTGCCCCATATCTGTGCCCCATATATGCTCTGCACCGTTCATTTTGTCCCATAGCTGTGCCCCATACTGTGCTCTGCACCGTTCATACTGCCCCATAGCTGTGCCCCATACTGTGCTCGGCACCGTTCATTATTGCCCCATATCTGTGCCCCATATATGCTCTGCACCGTTCATTTTGTCCCATAGCTCTGCCCCATACTGTGCTCTGCACCGTTCATACTGCCCCATAGCTGTGCCCCATACTGTGCTCGGCACCGTTCATTATTGTCCCATATCTGTGCCCCATACTGTGCTCGGCACCGTTCATTATTGTCCCATATCTGTGCCCCATACTGTGCTCGGCACCGTTCATTATTGTCCCATAGCTGTGCCCCATATAGTGCTCTGCACCGTTCATACTGCCCCATAGCTCTGCCCCATACTGTGCTCGGCACCGTTCATTATTGCCCCATATCTGTGCTCCATATAGTGCTCTGCACCGTTCATTATTGTCCCATATCTGTGCCCCATATATGCTCTGCACCGTTCATTTTTGTCCCTATATCTGTGCCCCATACAGTGCTCTGCACCGTTCATTTTGTCCCATAGATGCTCCACATAAATCTGTGCCGCTGCTGCTGCAATAAAAAAAAAAACAAAACACATACTCCCCTCTCTTGCTTGCAGCTCCCAGCGTCCGGTCCCGGCGCCTCCATCTTCCCGGCGTCTCTGCTCTGACTGATCAGGCAGAGGGCGCCGCGCACACTATATGCGTCATCGCGCCCTCTGACCTGAACAGTCAGAGCGCAGACGCCGGGAAGATGGAGGCGCCGGGAAGATGGAGCGACGCCCGGCGGCTGCAATGCGGACAGGTGAATATAAAATACTTACCTAGTCCCAGCGATCCTGACGCTCACTCTGCCTGTCACAGCTGTCTTCGGTGCCGCAGCTTCTTCCTCTATCAGCGGTCACCGACACCGCTGATTAGAGAAATGAATACGCGGCTCCACCCCTATGGGAGGTGGAGCCACTTATTCATTTTTCTAATGAGCGGTCCCACGTGACCGCTGAAGAGGGGAAGAACTGCAGCACCGAAGACCGTGGGACGGCAGGGACAGCGCCAGGATCGCTGGGACTAGGTAAGTATACCTCAGCGCCCTCTCCCCCTCACCCGCCGACCCTGCCACCCACCTTGACTCGAGTATAAGCCGAGAGGGGCACTTTCAGCCCAAAAATTTGGGCTGAAAATCTCGGCTTATACTCGAGAATATACGGTATATATATAATTGTCTAAGGGTTTTTCCGTCTGTCTGTCTGTCATTCCTGGAAATCCCGCGTCTCTGATTGGTCGAGGCCGCAAGGCCTCGACCAATCAGCGACGGGCACAGCGACGATGATGTCATAAAGGACGTAGACATCCCACGTTTCTGATTCAGCGACAGGCACAGTATCGACGTAGATGTCCTAATGGTTGCCATGGCGACGATGATGTCATAAAGGTTGCCTCGACCAATCAGCGACGGGCACAATCTGCCGCGAATTCTGGAATCATCATTGTCCATATACTATGGGGACATGCATATTCTAGAATACCCGATGCGTTAGAATCGGGCCACAATCTAGCGTGTGTATATATATATATATATATATATATATATATATATATATATATATATATATATATATATATATATATATATATATATATATATATATATATATATATATATATATATATATATATATATACACACATACAGTACAGACCAAAAGTTTGGACACACATGAATTAACTATGAATTAACACATGTGGAATTATATACCTAACAAAAAAGTGTGAAACAACTGAAATTATGTCTTATATTTCCGCCGTGTCTTGAAACTTAAGACAAGCTTTTGTGTGATGGAACAGCTGCAGTAAGAGAAATAGAGAGAAGTGAGTTCGTGCCATTAACACGTTCCTTCTGTCGCCCACACACTATATAACCCAACCTTGGCATGACTGGCAGTCACTGGGTTAAATGTGATTCAGCAGTAAGGCTGGAAGCTTCGGCATTACAAAAGCGAAGACGTCTGACATTAATACAATAAAGTTGGGCATGGACATCAGCAAAAACAATATTCGTCATTCGTCTTCTTTTGCAAACCTTTTTCGAAAATTCAGTCTTAGAACGTTGGGTGATAAGCAATTTACGTCTTGCCCATAGTCATAATGGGTTACTCCTAAAAGTGCATTGAGGTATGTTCTTTTAGATGCACTGAAGGCATCAAAACTATGAATTAACACATGTGGAATTATATACTTAGCAAAAAAGTGTGAAACAACTGAAATTATGTCTTATGTTCTAGGTTCTTCAAAATAGCCACCTTTTGCTTTGGTGACTGCTTTGCACACTCTTGACATTCTCTTGATGAGCTTCAAGAGGTAGTCACCGGGAATTGTCTTCCAGCAATCTTGAAGGAGTTCCCAGAGATGCTTAGCACTTGTTGGCCCTTTTGCCTTCACTCTGCGGTCCAGCTCACCCCAAACCATCTCAATTGGGTTTAGGTCTGGTGACTGTGGAGGTCAGGTCATCTGTGTAGCACCCCATCACTCTTCCTTCTTGGTCAGATAGCCCTTACACAGCCTGGAGGTGAGTTTGGGGTCATTGTCCTGTTGAAAAATAAATGATGGTCCAACTAAACGCAAACCGGATGGAATAGCATGCCGCTGCAAGATGCTGTGGTAGCCATGCTGGTTCAGTATGCCTTCAATTTTGAATAAATCCCCAACAGTGTCACCAGCAAAGCCCCCCCACACCATCACACCTCCTCCTCCATGCTTCACGGTGGGAACCAGGCATGTACAGTCCATCCGTTCACCTTTTCTGCATCGCACAAAGACACGGTGGTTGGAACCAAAGATCTCAAATTTGGACTCATCAGACCAAATCACAGATTTCCACTGGTCTAATGTCCATTCTTTGTATTCTTTAGGCCAAACAAGTCTCTTCTGCTTGTTGCCTGTCCTTAGCAATGGTTTCCTAGCAACCATTTTACCATGAAGGCCTGCTGCACAAAGTCTCCTCTTAACAGTTGTTGTAGAGATGTGTCTGCTGCTAGAACTCTGTGTGGCATTGACCTGGTCTCTAATCTGAGCTGCTGTTAACCTGCGATTTCTGAGGCTGGTGACTCGGATAAACTTATCCTCAGAAGCAGAGGTGACTCTTGGTCTTCCTTTCCTGGGGCGGTTGTCATGTGAGCCAGTTTCTTTGTAGCGCTTGATGGTTTTTGCCACTGCACTTGGGGACACTTTCAAAGTTTTTCCAATTTCATGGACTGACTGACCTTCATTTCTTAAAGTAATGATGGCCACTCATTTTTCTTTACTTAGCTGCTTTTTTCTTGCCATAATACAAATTCTAACAGTCTATTCAGTAGGACTATCAGCTGTGTATCCACCAGACTTCTGCACAACACAACTAATGGTCCCAACCCCATTTACAAGGCAAGAAATCCCACTTATTAAACCTGACAGGGCACACCTGTGAAGTGAAAACCATTCCCGGTGACTACCTCTTGAAGCTCATCAAGAGAATGCCACGAGTGTGCAAAGCAGTTATCAAAGCAAAAGGTGGCTACTTTGAAGAACCTAGAATATAAGACATAATTTCAGTTGTTTCACACTTTTTTGTTAAGCATATAATTCCACATGTGTTAATTCATAGTTTTGATGCCTTCAGTGTGAATGTACAATTTTCATAGTCCTGAAAATACAGAAAAATCTTTAAATGAGAATGTGTGTCCAAACTTTTGGTCTTTACTGTATCTATATATATATATAATTGTCTAAGGGTTTTTCCGTCTGTCTGTCTTTCTGTCTGTCTGTCCTGGAAATCCCGCCTCTCTGATTGGTCGAGGCCTGCCGGCCTCGACCAATCAGCGACGGGCATAGCATCGACGTAGAAATCCCGCGTCTCTGATTGGTCGAGGCCGCCAGGCGACGGGCACAGCAACGATGATGTCATAAAGGATGTAGATATCCCGCGTCTGATTGGTCGAGGCCGCCAGGCCTCGACCAATCAGCGACGAGCACAGCGACGATGATGTCATAAAGGACGTAGATATCCCACGTTTCTGATTCAGCGACGGGCACAGTATCGACGTAGATGTCATAATGGTTGCCATGGCGATGATGATGTCATAAAGGTTGCCTCGACCAATCAGCGACGGGCACAGTCTGCCGCGAATTCTGGAATCATCATTGTCCATATACTACGGGGACATGCATATTCTAGAATACCCGATGCGTTAGAATCGGGCCACAATCTAGTCTTCTATATATATAATTGTCTAAGGGTTTTTCCGTCTGTCTGTCTGTCTGTCCTGGAAATCCCGCATCTCTGATTGGTCAGCAACGGCACAGCAACGGTCAGCAACTGGCACAGCGACGAAGATGTCATAATGATGTCATAAAGGACGTAGAAATCCCACGTTTCTGATTCAGCGACGGGCACAGTATCGACGTAGATGTCATAATGGTTGCAGTGGCGACGATGATGTCATAAAGGTTGCCTCGACCAATCAGCGACGGGCACAATCTGCCAGGAATTCTGGAATCATCATTGTCCATATACTACGGGGACATGCATATTCTAGAATACCCGATGCATTAGAATCGGGCCACAATCTAGTATATATATAATTGTCTAAGGGTTTTTCCGTCTGTCTGTCTTTCTGTCTGTCTGTCTGTCCTGGAAATCCCGCGCCTCTGATTGGTCGAGGCTTGGCGGCCTCGACCAATCAGCGACCGGCACAGTATCGACGTAGAAATCCCGCGTCTCTGATTGGTCGAGGCTTGGCGGCCTCGACCAATCAGCAACGGGCACAGCGACGATGATGTCATAATGGTTGCCATGGCGACGAAGATGTCATAAAGGTTGCCTCGACCAATCAGCGAAGGGCACAGTCTGCCGCGAATTCTGGAATCATCATTGTCCATATACTACGGGGACATGCATATTCTAGAATACCCGATGCGTTAGAATCGGGCCACAATCTAGTGTGTATATATATGTATATATATGTATATATATATATATATATATATATATATATATATATATATATATATATATATATATATATATATGTGTGTATGTATGTGTGTATATATATATATATATATATATATATATATATATATATATATATATATATATGTATGTATATATACACACACATACAGTAAAGACCCAAAGTTTGGACACACATGAATTAACTATGAATTAACACATGTGGAATTATATACTTAACTAAAAAGTGTGAAACAACTGAAATTATGTCTTATATTTCCGCCGTGTCTTGAAACTTAAGACCAGCTTTTGTGTGATGGAACAGCTGCAGTAAGAGAAATAGAGAGAAGTGAGTTCTTGCCATTAACACGTTCCTTCTGTCGCCCACACACTACATAACCCAACCTTGGCATGACTGGCAGTCACTGGGTTAAATGTGATTCAGCAGTAAGGCTGGAAGCTTCGGCATTACAAAAGCGAAGACGTCTGACATTAATACAATAAAGTTGGGCATGGACATCAGCAAAAACAATATTCGTCATTCGTCTTCTTTGCAAACCTTTTTCGAAAATTCAGTCTTAGAACGTTGGGTGATAAGCAATTTACGTCTTGCCCATAGTCATAATGGGTTACTCCTAAAAGTGCATTGAGGTATGTTCTTTTAGATGCCCTTTGTACAGAGGTTTTCTTGTCTAGGAGAAATGCTCATGCAGCACTTCATCTGCCAAAGTGCAGTCTCCTGCTGTGCACATGAAGAGCTAAGTATCTTATAACCCATTAGAGAACATTAAAATGGTTTTCTTCAGGAGCGAGCCGCTCCTCTGCCTCCCTGCTTCCTGCCTGCAGGGGAACATTGTGCTCCTGATGATAGACGGTTCGACCACTGGAATTGATGCTCTACTAATCAGATCTGTGCGCTTTCTCATGCTGCAAGCAGAGGCTGCTTAGAGGAGCACCGAGGGGAATGAAAAGCAACACGTGCAAGCTTTTTTTTTTTTTTTTTAATATTCCACAAAATAAGATAACAAACATATGGCACCATAGCATAGGTTCAAAATAATTTGTATAACGTTCACCTTGACATAGATATGACATCATACCTTCAATAATAAAGTATACAAACAAACAAATAAAACATAACCTTCAGTATAATATATTCTACCAGGCATTGCACTTCCTAATCAACAGAGTCTTTATAAAAGTTATTAAGCTCGTACCAGGTCAGGTTATAATAGACACATGTTATTAATCCTACACAAATCATCACTTTCATGGTCCAGAATGGATATACATCAGGGACTAGATTGAAGAGCCCATAGCGTTAGGAGCCAAGTGCGTCAATGGCGAATTACACCTTTCCCAAATCTTCTGAAATTTCTGGGGGCATCCTCTGTTTCTGTATAATATGTTTTCATAAGGAATTATGTCATTCACTAGTTTCTTCCACTGATTAATCGAAAGAGATTTCCCCCCCATCCACCTCAACGCTATCGCTTTCCTAGCCATAAATAGAACTTCCTGAAGAAATATTCTATCATGGTGGACCCACAACTCCTCATCCACGGCACCAAGGACGCACAACTCCGGACTACATTCAATCGATATCCCAATTATCCGCTCCAATGTAGCATCTGAATTTCCCCGATTTGATCAGTGAATTTCAAAATACGTTTACTTTCTTGCCAAACCTGTATTGCTAAGCTATGCGCAAATAACAAACCCTGGGGTGGTCTGTATGATCCCAACAATATTGCTCACAGTGTATTTCCACCCAAAAAAAAATGCATAAGGTGAGCTTCTGCATTATTAAGTCCATCTTGATTTACCCAATGTTTTAAGTAGCGTAGTTGACCAGCTAGAGAATACAAATATAAGTCAGGGGCACTTGCAAGCTTTAAAGCGATCAACTTGCATTTTTGCAAGCTCCTTGCTTAAGAGACCAGCCAACGCTGACAGACTGCAGAAGTAGCCGGTAACCTAGGCAATAAGCTGTTAACTATAAAATTAAAAATCCCTCAGTTTTTTTTAATAAGAAAAACATTTCAAAATAGCTTAGTTTTACAAGCACTTTGCAATTTTACTAATTTGACAAGATGACACTATCCCTTTAGTGTACTGAAAGCAGCAGAAAGAACTAAAAATAATTTAATCTACACCTCCCATCGCAGGTTTTTCTTAACTCTTGCAGTTGCTTCATCAGGAGATATGTGTTAGTGGCCAACAAAGAGCAGAGATGAACATTTTTGCCCATAGCCGTTCCTTATTGTTAGGTCACACTTATTCCACACCCGCTTGATGCCCTGTTCGCTACCTCACTAAATGTTCAAGCAATGGTTTCAGCTGCGCCCAGAAAATTACCAATTCTTCTTGATGTCCAGGAGCCTTCCCCGTTTTTGGGAGAGTGTTGGTAAGTGTTGGCTTGTTACACAATATGGACCTTAAATTCACATGTATATGTAACTCCGATTTTATGTCACATGCATATGGAATCCAACACGAAGTTTGTGTCATGTTACACTGGATGCCGTTTTGATGTTTTCTTTCCTCGAAGATTTGCCTCCTTATGCACAAGGTATAAGAGGGTTTCTCACGGACCCTCTTAAAAGAGCATTGAACATGCCCATTAGGGGACGTTTTGCTCCGACTGTGTTTAGGGCTGTCATTATGTTATATACCAAGCTGCTGTCTCCTTGGTTGGGTATACTGCTCATGTAAAAAAATATTCTTATTATGGTGTGTGACCACTGGAAAACCTGGAGGTCTAACAAGTATTTTAGGATGTGATCCAGGTGCCTCCTAGCTGATATCACATCGGTCAGTATGCCCATTAGAGTGCTGCGAAGCTTATGATTCTTTGAAATCTCTCTTTTTAAGGACGATGTGCAATGTCTAATCGTGATGAGAAGCGTTAGGAAGAGCATAGGATCAAAATTTGGACTCACCCCAATAATTAGAAGGTATAAAGGCCCTTGTTTCCGGCCACCCAGGATCAATATCATAGTTGCACATGATCGTGTTGGAGTTTTGTGCTGCTTGAGTAGCCTGCGATGGAATACAGTGGGGTGTGGGCACAATTGCCAATTCCTACGACTGTCCCAGGCATGGTAGACAGACTAGCCTGTAGGTTAGGAGGAAGCCAGACCACCCACGTCTTAGGGAATGCAGGGCCAAGGATACCCACCAATGTAGCCAATTTTTCAGTGCCTGTGGTGAGTGAGGGCGATTGGTTTGGTCCAAGAGGTAAGGAAGTCTACTACCAACTCTAACGAAGGTGGAATTAGGCATTAAAGAGAGCTTTTGGACTGCAAAGATCCCATATAGCCCTCTTTTGTCTGTGTCACCTAGTGGTAGAAGTAAGAAGTGCCATGCCATAGAGGCCCAAAGATAAAAATTCTCTGAAGGTGGAATAGAAACCAGAGAGTATCTGCTCCCAAACACCCTACATAAGAAAGGCCAGAGGGTGTGACGCAAAGGATGAGAATCCCCAGTGCTGCGCGACATTTGTGTATAAGGACTGCCATCTACTGTCCAATCGAGACTCTGTGCAACCAACTGGAAGAGGTAGAGTTTCAGGAGGGACGAGATTAGATGGGACACTGGGTCATGGTACCTTGATGACAGTTGCCTGGTATAAGAGGCCAGCGTGCCAAGACGGGAGAAGATTTGACGCCAACAAGAGGGACAGCTAGAACGTGTGTCGACAAAGAAGCTGAGGCCAGGGTACTAGGCCGAGACAGGGGGTGCTTCCAGCACTGACGTACGGTATAGAGGTTGGTCTGGGTTAGTACAGCAGACAGGAGGGGGACCGTCCTCTTTACACTATTCACCTTTGCCACAACTACCCCAGTTTCGCGCCACCCTAGAGAAATAAATAGTTTAATTGGTTAATCCTGCCTAAACCCCGTCTTGTGTTGCATCTGGTCACCTGCTTTACAGTAACAAACCTGTGAGTCTGAATACGGCCTTTGTGAGAGAAGACCTGCAGAGTGGTAAGCTGGCCATAGATTTTAGCCAATATTGACTGGTTCAGCTGACGGTCTATTGAGTTCGAGGGTGCGCCCAACTTATGGATGGGAGAGATGTCGATCATGCATATCCGATTGCGGACTGCCGATTGCATTGATCTCCCTGAAATAAGTCGCCTGCCGCTCTTTCAGGTGGCGTCTTTCTCATAGAAAAAACAGGAGCACTCGGCCAACCGAACTATCCCGTGTTCAAGAAAGTTGTCTGAGATGGATATTGGATGAACGATCTTTCAACTGACAGCCATGTGTATGGCTTGCTGTAAGGGACCAGGAGACCACCGCTGAGAGGAAAGCTGGCCAGACACATCAGTTAGCTGTTGGCCGAATGTTTGCTCAGAAGATGGCTATCCCTCCCGAACTTCCATACCAATGAGCACTCGGCTGAGATAATGAAACATTTTATTTCCTTCTTTAATAAAAAGTGAGTTTGTTTTGTGACTGATTGCATATTAATATAGCTGTGAATTATGGAGCGTTCTAATCCAGAACCACATAACGCTGCGTCTGTGTCATCCATGTGATCCATTTGATTTTGTGATCATCTATGCTAATGGGGGAAACGTGAACAAGTTCTGAATGCACAAACACGGATCAGACAACAATGTAAGCTATTTCGGTGGCAGGCCTGTTCTCCCACGTGAGGCGACACATGTACATGAAGGACCCTCATAGACAAAACATCTCCTCAGTGCACGCTCCGATCAGCGCCGCACATCCTCTCCATGTGCCGCCACAGGTACTCTGCCATCTCATCTAATGACAATGCCATCAACAGCTGTGAAGAGGGTGCACGAATAAATATTAATATATTCATTGCTTCCCACATGGTTCGGTCTCCTAAGCAATCAGTCATGGTAAACAAGCAATGAGAGGCCATGTTATGCTCAAACGTTTAAAGGGCCACTAAGTGTAAAGTCTGCAGATTGTACGGCAGCTCCATATCATTTGCAATATGCTGTACTGTAATGCAAAATAGCAGCACAATATCATGCATAATAGTTTAGCTGCTTTGGTCGTGACTAGCAATAGCGATTTCACAAATTATCAGAACTCTCGTAGGCATGACATCTCACATAACCATACAAGATCCCATAGACGAACACTGCCGGAGATATTCGTAAACTTCTGCCCTGATAAGAGGAGCCATTGATCTCTATCAGAGACATGGACGGAAAATGTTCTAGAGATTTTCTGGACATAAGAAGTGGTAAGTTGAAGGTCAAGGAATTACGTAGATTTCCAGTTAAGGGGCTCATACACCATAAATCAATGTCGGCAGAATTCACCAATTTTGGTGGGACCAACCCACCACGTTTTGTGTATGGTGATGCCCTGACTTTAGTCCGATAGATTAGGATTGGGGAGATGGATTTTAACATGCCCGACGTTCTTACGGGAGGTAAGGCGTCCGCTGCCTCCCCCCTTTCTATTAGAAGTCCTGCAATCAACCCCGTGGTAAATGCACATGAGAGTAGACAGAGATTCGGATTAGTGTCTCTAAAACACGAGCTATGGGCTTTTCGGCGCTGGTTGCACTTGGATACTTTTTTTTTTCATATTGGATGCTGTATCACAGAGGTATTTCTTCCAGCATCACCATATGGCAGCACATCTACAGTATGTATGGTCCACATAGAGGGTGATCCAGCCTTCCCAGTGATTTTTTAGCGTTGGATGTCCGCTGTATTGCAGTAAATTGCTGGCTCGGGGATAGATCTAGATATATAGATAGATGTGCGGCACAATGGGCTTTTACTACCTTTTTTATTTTTTTGCATTCATCCATTTTCTGCTCATGAAACCTGACATTGAATCAGAATATCTTGTCTGGCAGTCCGTATAATAGGCTTTTCAATGGGAGCAGCTGCCGGCGTACTGCAATTACCAAGTGTAAAGGAACATCCCGAGCATTGCCAGCCGGTGATTATATGTGTTGCTATGGTATCCACAGTCCCAATATATATTCAAGAAGCAAATAAAATTGATCTTCTCTGTAAATTCTCCCGTTATTCACCAAAGTCCCAGCATGCCCTCCTAGAGCAAAACGATGCCTACATTTACTTTAAAAAATATAATTTGCGTGTATTTTTTCTGAATGATTGCAATCAATTTAGGGGTGGGGTGTCTACAATTGCAATCAATGCCGATAAAATAAAAAATGAAGCGGCTCTGCAAGAAGTCTTGTTTAAACATATCTTATTACTCAGTTTTTGCACAGGAGCTTTAGAAAACAATGTGTCTCCATGGTAACAAACTACAAACAAACTCTGTGTAGTCTGGTCCTGCCGTCATGTGTTACTCCACTCCCTCATCCCCTCTTTTCTGACAAACCTACAGTGGAGTGACACCTGACTGCGGGATCCGACTACACAGGGCTAGTTTGTAGTCTGTTACCATGGAGACGCATAGAAGTGCACAGGACTTTATAGATAAAACAGTGGAGCGATGTTACACCTGATTGCAGGATCAGACTACACACAGGGGTTTTTTTTTGGTAGTTTAGGTAGCTGTATACACTATTAATAGTTAAGTATTAATAGTTAAAAAAAATTTGGGCCAAGAGTAAAAATTTGGCGTTGAGTAGATAGAGGGGTTACTACTACTGGCGCAATCTTAGGGATCACTAATGAGTTTTAGAAAGGCATCTTCCACAACAGACTGGCTAAACAGGCAGTGCCCAAGGGCCCAAAAACGGCATGGGGACACATCCTAAAAATACCAAGTACATGAAAAATGGCAAAGGATAATTGTTACTTCTGTTGATGGTTAGTAATTTCCCCGGGGCTCAGACTCCTCCCATTTGGCTTCATTGTGGAAAAAAGGAGTCAATATTGGGAAGTCATATGTACAAAATTTACTAGGAAATCCAAAACAAATGATACATGGGCTCTGTGATTAATAGGCAATGTCATCGTGACTATTGGTGACCTGTGCACTGGCAGAGATCCAGATAAGGAGGAGATTAATGCATATAATTCCGGCAAATGAAGCGGCATCCATGTCGAAGCCGCCGGTATTTGTGCCGCCAATAAAGTAGACAGAGGCTTGTTTCAGTAATAGGTTCTAATTAATGGAATGACGGGTCGTCTTTTGCAGCTGTCATCCAATTATAGTCTGGATATTTTAGTGACCACACACATGGAGCTAAAGAAAGACCTTTCTGGAACCGCTTCGGCAATCGCGACTTCCCCACCAATATGTGGCGCAAGTAAATTAGGACTTTTCACGTTCCAATGTCAAGTAAACAAGTAAAGACCAGACAAGAAAACACCCACCAGAAATGTCATGGGGCTGGGGACATATTAGCTGCTCTTACCTTCACGTCTATGATCTGGAGAAATGTCTGTAGTCGCCCGAAAGTGAAGTTGATGTATTTTACGCCATCACAAAATAAGTGGTTCTTTAAAGCAGTATTAAAAAATATAACATGGATGAACTATCTATAGAATAATCCTGTACATGTTTCAAAGGATATTGTAACATCAAGGAGGTAAGTGTATAGGAATACAATTATACACGTGGTGCAAACAGATCTAATAGATGCAGTCGGTCCGATCATTATAAAATAAATACGGAATACCACCATATAGTAAACGTGGATTGTGCCGACTCACTGTACACATAACTAATGTTACAGAACAGTACATAGAAATCACACTCATGCTGTAATATAAAGGGACACACAAACCCAATGCCTATATTTATCACCATGTGAGCGCACATATTGTATACTGATATACTGTGCACATAAATAATGCAGTGGGATAGTACACATAAATAACACTGCAATCCTGTAATATAAACAAATGTGCAAGCATTTAATAGGCATCGTCATTGCCTATATTGTTGCCCTATAGAACACATACTTTATGCTGCTATAGTGCACACATAAATAACACTGCCGTACTGTAAAATACACACTGATACAAACTGATTCACACATATTTGGAAAACAGTCAGTTCCTATGTCTGTCTCCATACTGTTCATGTAGATTGTGCTGCCATACTGTATACATAAATAATGCCACCAAGCAATACAAATAAATAGCGCCACATTACTATAAAATACACATATATACAAACTGATTCACACACATTTGGTAGATACAATCAGTTCCTATATCTGTCTCCATACAGTCCATGTAGATTGTGCTACCATACTATACACATAAATAATGCCACCAAGCAGTACAAATAAATAGCGCCACATTACTATAAAATACACATACAGTACAGACCAAAGTTTGGACACACCTTCTCATTTAAAGATTTTTCTGTATTTTCTTGACTATGAAAATTGTACATTCACACTGAAGGCATCAAAACTATGAATTAACACAAGTGGAATTATATACTTAACAAAAAAGTGTGAAACAACTGAAAATAAGTCTTATATTCTAGGTTCTTCAAAGTAGCCACCTTTTGCTTTGATGACTGCTTTGCACACTCTTGGCATTTTCTTGATGAGCTTCAAGAGGTAGTCACCGGGAATGGTCTTCCAACAATCTTGAAGGAGTTCCCATGATGCTTAGCACTTGTTGGCCCTTTTGCCTTCACTCTGCGGTCCAGCTCACTCCAAACCATCTCGATTGGGTTCAGGTCTGGTG
Source organism: Ranitomeya imitator (assembly GCF_032444005.1). Classification (NCBI taxonomy): domain Eukaryota; kingdom Metazoa; phylum Chordata; class Amphibia; order Anura; family Dendrobatidae; genus Ranitomeya; species Ranitomeya imitator. Next base: position 14,010,407 of record NC_091289.1, on the reverse strand, counting down.
ACTGTGGAGGCCAGGTCATCTGGCGTAGCCCCCCATCACTCTCCTTCTTGATCAAATAGCCCTTACACAGCCTGGAGGTGTGTTTGGGGTCATTGTCCTGTTGAAAAATAAATGATGGTCCAACTAAACGCAAACTGGATGGAATAGCATGCCGCTGCAAGATGCTGTGGTAGCCATGCTGGTATGCCTTCAATTTTGAATAAATCCCCAACAGTGTCACCAGCAAAGCACCCGCACACCATCACACCTCCTCCTCCATGCTTCACGGTGTGAACCAGGCATGTACAGTCCATCCATTCACCTTTTCTGCGTCGCGCAAAGACATAGTAACATAGTTAGTAACATAGTAACATAGTTAGTAAGGCCGAAAAAAGACATTTGTCCATCCAGTTCAGCCTATATTCCATCATAATAAATCCCCAGATCTACGTCCTTCTACAGAACCTAATAATTGTATGATACAATATTGTTCTGCTCCAGGAAGACATCCAGGCCTCTCTTGAACCCCTCGACTGAGTTCGCCATCACCACCTCCTCAGGCAAGCAATTCCAGATTCTCACCGCCCTAACAGTAAAGAATCCTCTTCTATGTTGGTGGAAAAACCTTCTCTCCTCCAGACGCAAAGAATGCCCCCTTGTGCCCGTCACCTTCCTTGGTATAAACAGATCCTCAGCGAGATATTTGTATTGTCCCCTTATATACTTATACATGGTTATTAGATCGCCCCTCAGTCATCTTTTTTCTAGACTAAATAATCCTAATTTCGCTAATCTATCTGGGTATTGTAGTTCTCCCATCCCCTTTATTAATTTTGTTGCCCTCCTTTGTACTCTCTCTAGTTCCATTATATCCTTCCTGAGCACCGGTGCCCAAAACTGGACACAGTACTCCATGTGCGGTCTAACTAGGGATTTGTACAGAGGCAGTATAATGCTCTCATCATGTGTATCCAGACCTCTTTTAATGCACCCCATGATCCTGTTTGCCTTGGCAGCTGCTGCCTGGCACTGGCTGCTCCAGGTAAGTTTATCATTAACTAGGATCCCCAAGTCCTTCTCCCTGTCAGATTTACCCAGTGGTTTCCCGTTCAGTGTGTAATGGTGATATTGATTCCTTCTTCCCATGTGTATAACCTTACATTTATCATTGTTAAACCTCATCTGCCACCTTTCAGCCCAAGTTTCCAACTTATCCAGATCCATCTGTAGCAGAATCTTCTCTTGTATTAACTGCTTTACATAGTTTTGTATCATCTGCAAATATCGATATTTTACTGTGTAAACCTTCTACCAGATCATTAATGAATATGTTGAAGAGAACAGGTCCCAATACTGACCCCTGCGGTACCCCACTGGTCACAGCGACCCAGTTAGAGACTATACCATTTATAACCACCCTCTGCTTTCTATCACTAAGCCAGTTACTAACCCATTTACACACATTTTCCCCCAGACCAAGCATTCTCATTTTGTGTACCAACCTCTTGTGCGGCACGGTATCAAACGCTTTGGAAAAATCGAGATCTACCACGTCCAATGACTCACCGTGGTCCAGCCTATAGCTTACCTCTTCATAAAAACTGATTAGATTGGTTTGACAGGAGCGATTTCTCATAAACCCATGCTGATATGGAGTTAAACAGTTATTTTCATTGAGATAATCCAGAATAACATCCCTCAGAAACCCTTCAAATATTTTACCAACAATAGAGGTTAGACTTACTGGCCTATAATTTCCAGGTTCACTTTTAGAGCCCTTTTTGAATATTGGCACCACATTTGCTATGCGCCAGTCCTGCGGAACAGACCCTGTCGCTATAGAGTCCCTAAAAATAAGAAATAATGGTTTATCTATTACATTACTTAGTTCTCTTAGTACTCGTGGGTGTATGCCATCCGGACCCGGAGATTTATCTATTTTAATCTTATTTAGCCGGTTTCGCACCTCTTCTTGGGTTAGATTTGTGACCCTTAATATCGGGTTTTCATTGGTTCTTGGGATTTCACCTAGCATTTCATTTTCCACCGTGAATACCGTGGAGAAGAAGGTGTTTAATATGTTGGCTTTTTCCTCGTCATCTACAACCATTCTTTCCTCACTATTTTTTAAGGGGCCTATATTTTCAGTTTTTATTCTTTTACTATTGATATAGTTGAAGAACAGTTTGGGATTGGTTTTACTCTCCTTAGCAATGTGCTTCTCTGTTTCCTTTTTGGCAGCTTTAATTAGTTTTTTAGATAAAGTATTTTTCTCCCTATAGTTTTTTAGAGCTTCAATGGTGCCATCCTGCTTTAGTAGTGCAAATGCTTTCTTTTTACTGTTAATTGCCTGTCTTACTTCTTTGTTTAGCCACATTGGGTTTTTCCTATTTCTAGTCCTTTTATTCCCACAAGGTATAAACCGCTTACACTGCCTATTTAGGATGTTCTTAAACATTTCCCATTTATTATCTGTATTCTTATTTCTGAGGATATTGTCCCAGTCTACCAGATTAAGGGCATCTCTAAGCTGGTCAAACTTTGCCTTCCTAAAGACACGGTGGTTGGAACCAAACATCTCAAATTTGGACTCATCAGACCAAAGCACAGATTTCCACTGGTCTAATGTCCACTGCTTGTGTTCTTTAGCCCAAACAAGTCTCTTCTGCTTGGTGCCTGTCCTTAGCAGTAGTTTCCTAGCAGCTATTTTACCATGAAGGCCTGCTGCACAAAGTCTCCTCTTAACAGTTGTTGTAGAGATGTGTCTGATGCTAGAACTCTGTGTGGCATTGACCTGGTCTCTAATCTGAGCTGCTGTTAACCTGCGATTTCTGAGGCTGGTGACTCGGATAAACTTATCCTCAGAAGCAGAGGTGACTCTTGGTCTTCCTTTCCTGGGGAGGTCCTCATGTGAGCCAGTTTCTTTATAGCACTTGATGGTTTTTGCAACTGCACTTGGGGACACGTTCAAAGTTTTCTCAATTTTTTGGACTGACTGACCTTCATTTGTTAAAGTAATGATGGCCACTCGTTTTTCTTTACTTAGCTGCTTTTTTCTTGCCATAATACAAATTCTAATAGTCTATTCAGTAGGACTATCAGCTGTGTATCCACCAGACTTCTGCACAACACAACTGATGGTCCCAACCCCATTTACAAGGCAAGAAATCCCACTTATTAAACCTGACAGGGCACACCTGTGAAGTGAAAACCATTCCCAGTGACTACTTCTTGAAGCTCATCAAGAGAATGCCAAGAGTGTGCAAAGCAGTCATCAAAGCAAAAGGTGGCTACTGTGAAGAACCTAGAATATAAGACATAATTTCAGTTGTTTCACACTTTCTTGTTAAGTATATAATTCCACATGTGTTAATTCATAGTTTTGATGCCTTTAGTGTGAATGTACAATTTTCATAGTCATGAAAATACAGAAGAATCTTTAAATGAGAAGGTGTGTCCAAACTTTTGGTCTTTACTGTGTGTGTGTGTGTATATATATATATATATATATATATATATATATTTATTTATTACAAATACAAACTGATTCACACGCTTTTGGTAGATACAATCAGTTCCCATATCTGTCTCCATATTGTTCATGTAGATTGTGCTGCCATACTGTACGCATAAATAATGCCACCAAATAGTAGGCATAAATAGTACTACATTACTATAAAATACACACTTATCCAAACTGATTCACACACATTTAGTAGACAGGCAGTTTATTTGTGACCATATTGTTAAATTAGATTAGTTGTGTTTTGTTATACTTGTTATCTACCTTGTACAACATATGTAACTAATGCTACCAATTATTTTTTTTCATAAGAACACATTAACATCCTATCCAGAAACAGTCATCAAGCTGCTATATCTTTATTTAGTACCTTCAGTGCACAAGGGTGTTGAGCTCTGTTATGATGGCGGATTACCTTTTTTTTGCTGGGTCAGATGTGCGTATTTTTGGTCTGTATGTAGAACGGATTTCGGAGGTAATTTCTAGAACGTACGGATTCTAGTACAGACTGATCACCATGTTGATGAAAATTGTTTTTTTTTCTCAGATCGAAAAACGTATGATTTTTCCTGCTCTCGTTCAAACTCGGCACAAAAATTCTGCAAATCCTTAGACAGATTTTGCTGCAGATTGCACCCAGAATATCCCGTATATTGTCACTATTTAAAGTGGCACAGCCTGATCTCATCGACAAATCCTATCATGACGTGTGAGGACTGAGGAACATTACGGTTTTTTTTTTTGAGAATTCAGCTCTAGCCTCTTTACTAAGAACATGATTTACTGGAATTCTCACTGCAAAACTGCCAGGAATTTGGTATTTTTTGCATAATTAAAACGGCTGGAAAGAGAAAAAAAAACTCTAAACAATAAAATAACCCAATACGTGCTGTAGACTATAGTGGTGAATAATTACGCGCACTTATAAAGGCGACTTAAATTTGCCTCTTAAAGATATTATTTGGCAAATTGCTGCTCACACTCAAGAGAAAAAATTCACATATCCTTCCCCTAAAATTATAGTTACCCGGGCTCCACTTTTCCCAAAATTCATGTTTCCTGCACAACGGCGGCGTGTTCAGGTCCTTGAGCTGCGCAGGAACTTGTGCAGGAAAGTTCTCTACCGTGCGCGAAAGGTAAGAATAATTTTGAGAAAGCGGTTTTCCTTGGGACATTAGTTCAAGGTGACTTCCCATCTTATAAAGTGATGGTCCTCGTCGGTGTAGCAATGTGCCCCATTTCCTTCTACCACCTGGTTGCGCAGTATACCGCAGCTGACCCAATAGAGCCTCAGTGTAGTGGCCAGGGGCCACTACACTAGCAGACCGGGACAGAAGAGGGCCCCTATGCAAGAAACATATATGGGCACTTTGCAGCCCAATAGCTCATCATAATGAACAGCGTTGAGGTGAAAATGGGCCCCCTGACGTATTGGGCCCTGTGCAGCTGCGTAGGGTGCACTAATCATATGTCCACCATGCAGGCAAAGAACAGTGAAGGTTATTTAGCACTATGCCGACATTGCGTCCCCTTCAATTCCAAGATATGCCATAACCTTATGAAACAGGAAATCCCCTTTAATAGAGGGTATTTCATTTATTTCGGGCCCCAATCTGTAAGCCAAATCCACTGGAGGACCCGGGATTTTGCTACCTAATTTTGAGAGAAGCAGAATGTAGGGGCAGAGGCCCTGATTCCACCGATGTGTCCCTTACTGGACTTTGAGTAGCATTTATAAAACCACTGGGTTATAAGCAGGTGATTATTTCTAGAGGACTAGTTGGCCTGCTGTTAGGTAGTCCAACCCCGCCCCTACTACTGATTTGCAGGTTTCTGCCTATGCACAGTGTACACAGGCACAAACTGCCAATCAGTGGTGTGGGCAGAGTTAGACAGTGCTCAGCATTCAGAGAACTGCTAAATCTACAGCAGAGAAAACTGTGATTTTATCAAAACTGCAGCAAACAACCCAGTAAGTCCTCATCTATTTCAGATATCATCATCCGAAATACGGAAGAGACGAGTGCATGATGCGATTTTTTTTTTTTTTTTCACGGATATCGTGAAAAAGCTGCCATCTGAACAGCCCTATTCAATGACACTTATCCATGTTTGAGACCTAAACCTTATGCCTGTATACAGACAGGGATATCTTGTATATTGACATTGTGCTGACAAAAGAACCACATTATTCTCCCACTCACCTACCAATAACTGAGTGAAATTGTTTTTTTCGAGTGTTTAACATTTTATAAAACATCATTCCATTGATATCCCCTCCCCCAGGCTTATATTTCTAGAGAATGATCTGAGCTCCCTTAAAATCAGCTGATACATGTCTTAAAGACCTGTCACCAGGTGAAAAAAGTGCTGTATTTGCTCTTACTTAATTCCTGCTGATCCTGCACATTCAGCTTTTTTTTTTCCTTTATATATCCGCTGTATGGTTGCAGAGATGTGGGCCTTTTTAGTTAGTGCTTTACAAAGGGGCGTGGCTGAAAATTGTAATAACGCAGAGCAGGCTGAAGACACGCCCCCGAGGATCCCATAAGACACGCCCCCTGAGGAGCCCGTGAGCCACCTGTGGTAAAAGCCTTACAGATTTTCACTACAAAAGTGCCCATATCTCTGGAACTGAAGGCGGAATTTAAAAATTAACAAAATAAGACAAAATACTAAGGGGAGTGAGGGTAATATAATAACTGCAAAAATTGGGCACTTTTGACCTTGCCACAAGTATCTTTTACAGATGACCGAAAATGACTTGATATCTCAGCAGATCGAACGATTTGGCAAAATTTTGCACTAAAAGATTTTTGCACATTATTGATAACGAACGATCGCAATATAGATGATGTATCTATATTGCATGTAAATATGTAATAAAATAGATTAATATATTTCACACCATCATCTCCCATCCAGAAATAGCAGTAGAATCAAAAGTGGTTTTCTATTTAACGAAATCCTGTAATTGACATGTTCGCCCGGGAAGGCGATGGACTCATATGACACGGGGCAATGGAAAATTAAAGGCTCCGCTATTTTCAGACAGGTGAGAAGACATTAACGTCAACTCTAATCCCGGTGAGTCCTATAGAGTCAGTGAGGGAGATTATCCATGCACCGAGTTCACAATGGAAGAAGGTCAGGTTGGCTCTTCAGCTAATACCCAGGTTGTTCTCCAGCTACGTGCCATGCGATACCGGCAATAGGTCTCCCCGCCAGTAGGGACTACAAGGCTAAAGGCTCAAAGGAACCTTTTAATGTTTGGTACCATCGTGTTATGTGTTATGGAACCACTCAGCACCCAGAATATGTTGTGCAGTTATATGTATGTATAATAGGTTCCATGTGAGATGCATGCCCCTAATGCATCAGCCCACAGGCTGCGCCCTGGGCATAGGGGACACGATTTTCCCCTTTCGTCCGCCCCCCACCTTTGTAATTCCCACAGTAAATATCGGCAGGCTCCGGCAACCTGCGGCTATTGTAATGTATGTCTGGCCTGCCACTTTTCTCTTGGCCTGCCCTGTGTATCTGTGTGATATATTCTGTGTCCTGTGAGTAAAGTGTGGTCAGACTGGAAATATGTGGAGAAGCAGTGATCTTTTATATGCGCCCATGTAACCAAGCAATTCCAGCCAGCGTCCTTCATTCAGACTCCAGCCAAAGCAGAGTGGACCTCCTGAAACACGGGGTGGTACTGAAAGAGGTACCTCAGCTTGGTAGACCCCTGTTACACACCTTGTCTGCTAAAGAACATACCGCCTAAGATTAGAAACTACCCCTAAATATTCTATAAATCTGACATCCTATCGTCCTAAGATGCGGCACTTATGTATGGTTGTAAGGAGCAGACCACGACTGATCAACAAATTGAAGGCACGGCAGTAGAGGTTCATGCAATCAATATGTGAACAATGGGGGTCTCACCCCCTGGGCTTCAGCACTTCCTAAATAATATGCCATCAATTATAAAGCCTGGAAACTTCATGTATCTTTGGAAACTTTCTGATACTTTTGCTAAACATTCTATCCAGTTGTTAGTTCTATCTGTAGCTACTTCTGCAGCCCCCACGTCCTGTACATACGGGGATGAGCGGCCTCTTTATCTTGCTTCTTCGTCATGCAGCCGCTCACCTCTGCGGGCGCCGTGATTAGATGCCAATTAAATCTGCCTGACGTGTTATTTTGATTCATCATCAATTGTATAAAGTTTTTCATTGCTGGCATTCACACATGGGTGCTGCACCTAGACGAGAGCATGGGCGTATCCCGCCTGCAGCATCGGGCAGGACTTCCCAACATCGTTTTCAGCGACAATCGAGTATCCTCCCAATTTCTGTTGAATTCGATGCCTGCCACCCACCCCGAGCCACGTGAGGAAAGCTGCGAGCAAGTGTCTTATTAATGCTCCACAGCAACAATTATCGACTTTGGCTCCTACAATAATAAAGGATTGTGTGGTTACGACTGGTTTTGTTTATCCTACCAAGAACTGGGATTGTGTCCAGTCTGCAAGAACGTGTGTCGTAGCGGCATTATGTTCCCCTCTAGTATCCCAGATAGATATTCAGATCCTCCATTGCTTCTTTCTGTAACTAATGACAAAAAAAATGACTTAGGAGAGCAATCATTTGGCATAGGTCATCTGTCCAAAATACTCCAGTATTATAAATTATGCATTATACTGTAGATAAAGGACTTTGTATGGATTTCTAACATTGGGGTCCCCAGACCTCCAGAAGGGTGCAACTACTAGGATACCAGGTGTAGCAGATGTTAGGCCACATTAATGCACTCCAATTATTATTACAATGCTAGCATAGTGGACGAGATTTTACAAAACCACCCACAGTCTGCAAAAAAAAAAATCTGCAACCGAATCTGAACAGTGCTACAGATCTTACCTCTAAGTGCATTACGCAGGGTGAAATCTGCAGTAAATCCGTAGCATTTTTCCAGCACATTCCGTAGATTTGGTGCAGGTTCTAGGTATTGATTTTTGCAGTATATTAGACCCTTATGATCAGGGTGAATCCTTAGGCCTTCAGCAATAGTGTTTTTGTTTCTGTAAAATCCACTACTTTTAAAGGGACTCTGTCACCTGAATTTGGCGGGACTGGTTTTGGGTCATATGGGCGGAGTTTTCGGGTGTTTGATTCACCCTTTCCTTACCCGCTGGCTGCATGCTGGCTGCAATATTGGATTGAAGTTCATTCTCTGTCCTCCATAGTACACGCCTGTGCAAAGCAATCTTGCCTTGTGCAGGCGTGTACTATGGAGGACAGAGAATGAACTTCAATCCAATATTGCAGCCAGCATGCAGCCAGCGGGTAAGGAAAGGGTGAATCAAACACCCAAAAACTCCGCCCATATGACCCAAAACCAGTCCCGCCAAATTCAGGTGACAGGTTCCCTTTAACAATCAAAGCAACATGGTTGTATGTTATCTCTTTAACACTTACCCTATGTGCTGTTCTTGGTGTGTTTTTTTTCCATAAACCTCTATGGAGGGCTGGGGGAAAAAAATGCATTAAAAAAAAATCACAATCGTGTTTTTAATTATGAAGTCACGGAAATTCTGCACTAAAAAAAATTCTACAGTATACTGAACCCAACCCATATGAACCTCCCCACCCTTCGCCCCCCACAATAAACAGAATGCTGTTGCATATATTGAAGTGGACGCTGTGGAAAACTTGCGGAAAAATGCATAATTTTCACTACATATGAACATACCCCTATAGGGCCTAGCAGCTGATATTGACTTATAAAAGCTCTACATAGTAACATAGTAACATAGTTAGTAAGGCCGAAAAAAGACATTTGTCCATCCAGTTCAGCCTATATTCCATCATAATAAATCCCCAGATCTACGTCCTTCTACAGAACCTAATAATTGTATGATACAATATTGTTCTGCTCCAGGAAGACATCCAGGCCTCTCTTGAACCCCTCGACTGAGTTCGCCATCACCACCTCCTCAGGCAAGCAATTCCAGATTCTCACTGCCCTAACAGTAAAGAATCCTCTTCTATGTTGGTGGAAAAACCTTCTCTCCTCCAGACGCAAAGAATGCCCCCTTGTGCCCGTCACCTTCCTTGGTATAAACAGATCCTCAGCGAGATATTTGTATTGTCCCCTTATATACTTATACATGGTTATTAGATCGCCCCTCAGTCGTCTTTTTTCTAGACTAAATAATCCTAATTTCGCTAATCTATCTGGGTATTGTAGTTCTCCCATCCCCTTTATTAATTTTGTTGCCCTCCTTTGTACTCTCTCTAGTTCCATTATATCCTTCCTGAGCACCGGTGCCCAAAACTGGACACAGTACTCCATGTGCGGTCTAACTAGGGATTTGTACAGAGGCAGTATAATGCTCTCATCATGTGTATCCAGACCTCTTTTAATGCACCCCATGATCCTGTTTGCCTTGGCAGCTGCTGCCTGGCACTGGCTGCTCCAGGTAAGTTTATCATTAACTAGGATCCCCAAGTCCTTCTCCCTGTCAGATTTACCCAGTGGTTTCCCATTCAGTGTGTAATGGTGACATTGATTCCTTCTTCCCATGTGTATAACCTTACATTTATCATTGTTAAACCTCATCTGCCACCTTTCAGCCCAAGTTTCCAACTTATCCAGATCCATCTGTAGCAGAATACTATCTTCTCTTGTATTAACTGCTTTACATAGTTTTGTATCATCTGCAAATATCGATATTTTACTGTGTAAACCTTCTACCAGATCATTAATGAATATGTTGAAGAGAACAGATCCCAATACTGACCCCTGCGGTACCCCACTGGTCACAGCGACCCAGTTAGAGACTATACCATTTATAACCACCCTCTGCTTTCTATCACTAAGCCAGTTACTAACCCATTTACACACATTTTCCCCCAGACCAAGCATTCTCATTTTGTGTACCAACCTCTTGTGCGGCACGGTATCAAACGCTTTGGAAAAATCGAGATATACCACGTCCAATGACTCACCGTGGTCCAGCCTATAGCTTACCTCTTCATAAAAACTGATTAGATTGGTTTGACAGGAGCGATTTCTCATAAACCCATGCTGATATGGAGTTAAACAGTTATTCTCATTGAGATAATCCAGAATAACATCCCTCAGAAACCCTTCAAACATTTTACCAACAATAGAGGTTAGACTTACTGGCCTATAATTTCCAGGTTCACTTTTAGAGCCCTTTTTGAATATTGGCACCACATTTGCTATGCGCCAGTCCTGCGGAACAGACCCTGTCGCTATAGAGTCCCTAAAAATAAGAAATAATGGTTTATCTATTACATTACTTAGTTCCCTTAGTACTCGTGGGTGTATGCCATCCGGACCCGGAGATTTATCTATTTTAATCTTATTTAGCCGGTTTCGCACCTCTTCTTGGGTTAGATTGGTGACCCTTAATATAGGGTTTTCATTGTTTCTTGGGATTTCACCTAGCATTTCATTTTCCACCGTGAATACCGTGGAGAAGAAGGTGTTTAATATGTTAGCTTTTTCCTCGTCATCTACAACCATTCTTTCCTCACTATTTTTTAAGGGGCCTACATTTTCAGGTTTTATTCTTTTACTATTGATATAGTTGAAGAACAGTTTGGGATTAGTTTTACTCTCCTTAGCAATGTGCTTCTCTGTTTCCTTTTTGGCAGCTTTAATTAGTTTTCTAACTAACTAACTAGTTTTCTAATTAACTTTTACTAACTCTAGTAATCAGATTCATGAGCTGGAAAATACTCTGACAACTACTCTGGGCCTGTGACCCATATTACCCACCTTCCCTTTCTACAGTCCAGGCATAATGCCCAATGGGGAGTGGAGATGTTTGGATTTCACAGTTTGCGTGCGCTGACTATCATACAAGGCTGATGTTCTTAAGAAGAAGGGGATTTTCACGTTCTATAATAATGCTCGACATGAACAGTGTCGCCAGTATTATTTTTTTAGCGTATCATCCCCTTTGTCCTATAAGCCCCCGGCAGAAGAAAAAGCCAAAAGAATATTCGTGAAGACTAAATATTTTGCTCAATTCCAGACAACATGAAGCAGGACCCCATTCTGAAGATAGAGGTGGGTCCCAGCGGTATCCTGTCCATATATCATAAAGCTTCGAGACAGAAAATCCCTTTTATTATCAGTAGCGACTGGAACTATTCTTTAAAAGTGTGTGTCCTCTTTTGAAGATCAGGTCATTTTTTTTTCAATTTTTCGGTTACAGAGCTTCAACTTTTGGCTACTTGTAGCCTCCACTAGATGGAGCTCTAGGGCTATTGCATACAAAGCTCCCCCTAGTGGCCAGCCGGAATTTTACAATTTATATCTATGGGTGTGTGATATAATTCTATTTATTAAATGGACAAAAAATGGTGACATTTTGATGAAAAAAATAAAATAGAAATCATCCTGTAGATACTTTAAAATTCACATATTCTTGCACTAAAATGGGAACAGATTAGGTTTGCGATGTTGCGGGAATGAATGGTTTCTTCCCACACATCTGACCTCATCTCATTCTCTGTGCTCCTTGTACATTTTCTAGAAAGACTAGTGGTTACTGTGTCTCCTGATGAGTGAATAACTCCTCGAGGGGTTATAATCTAAGCCTCAATGTATATCAGGGCGCGCGGCGGGTGGTGGTCACATCCGCACCCGTTCATTGGTGTGAATGGTTCCCGGAGTCATACACAATGACAAACCCACACAGGAAAACCGGGTGAGAATTCGACAAGACGTTTATTGACGTTAAATATAAGAAATTCAGCCTAATGTGAGAGGTTCACAATCATAGCGGCTCAGCACGGCCTCGTGTATTGCCCGGTGCTTGCTGATGCCAGCTGGTCGCATCTGTTCGGCGCGGAGTTATGAATGGACAATGCATTATTGATATTTTTCCTAGAAATCCTCTCCCCCGGCTGTTTTTCATGTTCGGAGTAGAAATGTAACAAGATCTCAGCAAATTCTTCTGTTCAACAAACACGGACATTTAAATTAAAGACCATTCCCCAATCAGGTTGTGTGTCAGTCCTGTTTTAGGCAACTGGGCAGTTGCCTTCGGTCCCCGTTGGGAAGGTGGGAGGTATTCTAAGGAGTATGTAAGCTAATGTGACAATGATTTCATCACTGATCATTATGCACCTTAGGGCAGGTGCAGAGGAGCCTTTTTTCGGTCCAACTGCATACCGACAAAACATCGGATCGCACTCGGACCGACCAGTGTTAGTCGATGGGGCCACGCACATGTCTGATGTTTTCATCGGACAGAGACTATCCGAGTAAAAGAATTGCTGCATGCGTGAGTTTGATAAAATATTCAGATCGCACCCGCCTATACAAGTAAACGAGTGCGCTGAAAACACTTGGATGACATCTGAGTGCAGCCCGATTTCCGTCCAATGAAATAATGAAGAAGATGAAAAACAATTTTTCTCTATCTTCTCATAATTCGAGCGAATCGGAGCACAATATGTTCAAACTTTGATCAGAGTTTGTTCGGAGTGTGAGCATTTGCTCCCCGTAGTCTTAAGAATGGTCCAACAGCAATCCGATGTTTTGTTATTTCGCACTTGGAACGAAAATACGCTCGTCTGCATCTGTGCATAGTTATATTTTTCTTTATCTGGGAAAGTGAACTGATAATCAAAATCTACAGATTGTGATACTTCGAGTAGATACTTTGTTTGCAGATCCGGCCCATCGTGGAGACAGAAACATCAGTTTGTTTAGATTAATAAATAACTTATCCGTTAACTATGTCAAAAGCAAATCAACCAGTAGCAAACACAAAGCGGTGCGAAGACACAATTCTGTAATCATTGATCGTTCCGTGTCATCGCTCATATCTGTGCCTGGTACAACGGTGACAATCAGTATAATCACCAAGTCCTACAAGGGAAGTAAAACGACTTTCCGGCATTTTATTTTGGGTGTAAATCATGAGGAATCCTGAAATCCACATCATGTAACGATCACATCAGAAGCCTGGAATAGGAATATGGGGTTTGAAAACAGGAAATCTGACAGAGTCCACAAAGTCCAGCAGATTGCAGCTGTTCTCAGACTCAATGTTCAGGAGTTTCTAGGAAAGTTTTGGAAATGACCTGGACAATTTATAACTGCTGGGGCCCCGCTGTATCTGGACATGTTTATCTTATAGGGCGCGCCGAGCTTTTGTTAGGATCCGTACACTGGCAGAAAGTCAAGATTCATTTCCACACGTCAGAATAGTGTTGCTGTTTCTTAAGAATTCAGAAGATTCCCTGCACTCTGCACTTTCCAGTAATGATTGGTAAAAAACAAATCTAACTGAAATAACACTAATTAGTAAACTAATGTATAAAGTGTAACTCCTCTTCAAGAAGCCTGTACTTTCCAAAACATTCAGTAGAATTGTGAACACAGCAGTGGAGTATAAAACAGAAGCTAACTCAGTATAGGATCAGTAATTTATGTACACAGTGACTGCACCAGCAGAATAGTGAGTGCAGCTCTGGAGTATAATACAGGATGTAACTCAGGATCAGTAATGTAATGTATGTACACAGTGACTGCACCAGCAGAATAGTGAGTGCAGCTCTGGAGTATAATACAGGATGTAACTCAGGATCAGTAATGTAATGTATGTACACAGTGACTGCACCAGCAGAATAGTGAGTGCAGCTCTGGAGTATAATACAGTATGTAACTCAGGATCAGTAATGTAATGTATGTACACAGTGACTGCACCAGCAGAATAGTGAGTGCAGCTCTGGAGTATAATACAGGATATAACTCAGGATCAGTAATGTAATGTATGTACACAGTGACTGCACCAGCAGAATAGTGAGTGCAGCTCTGGAGTATAATACAGGATATAACTCAGGATCAGTAATGTAATGTATGTACACAGTGACTGCACCAGCAGAATAGTGAGTGCAGCTCTGGAGTATAATACAGGATGTAACTCAGGATCAGTAATGTAATGTATGTACACAGTGACTGCACCAGCAGAATAGTGAGTGCAGCTCTGGAGTATAATACAGGATGTAACTCAGGATCAGTAATGTAATGTATGTACACAGTGACTGCACCAGCAGAATAGTGAGTGCCGCTCTGGGGTATAATGCAGGATGTAACTCAGGGTCAGTAATGTAATGTATGTACACAGTGACTGCACCAGCAGAATAGTGAGTGCAGCTCTGGAGTATAATACAGAATGTAACTCAGGATCAGTAATGTAATGTATGTACACAGTGACTGCACCAGCAGAATAGTGAGTGCAGCTCTGGGGTATAATACAGGATGTAACTCAGGATCAGTAATGTAATGTATGTACACAGTGACTGCACCTTCAGAGTAGTGAGTGCAGCTCAGCTGCTGCTCATTGTGTTGATTGTGGGTGCGGTCGCTGCTGAACCTGCAGTGTGCTCCTGAGCTCCAGAGAACCACCATCTCTCCACCCGGGGACCTGCTCTCTCTCTTACCCAGGGAGGGAGTGGGTTTCCTGGGATGAGTGAAGGAGCCAAGTCCCAGGCTTCTGCTTCCCGGACCAGGCTGGCGGGGGGCAGAAGGAACCAGCAACCAGCCTGCACATCAGAGGATTCGGGGGTGAGACGCTCCACCAGGAGTCGCAGCAATGTGGCTCCTACTCCCCCCAGGTCTGCAGAGACCCAGAGAAGCCGCAAGGCTTCCATGGAGGAGAAGCCTGCTAGCGTGCAAGATGGCAGCCCTTCCGGAGGAAAGCTGAGTGCTCACGGAGGTGAGGCTGACCTCACTGAGGAGGGTTGGGCGCTGCAGAGACCCCGGGAGTCTGTGTCCACCTATGCCTCCCGGGTCATGAGCCACCTTCGTGAGTATGAAGATGCTAGCAAGACCTTGAGAAGGCTCCGGGAGGAGCTGCGCTGCACAAGCGCTAAAGCTGCAGGTGCCTCCAGATCCAGGAAGACGCAATTCCAGGCGGAGGTAAAGATTCTGAAGCTTGAAATTAATGACCTGGAGGTAAGAAAAGCATTTATTCGAGAAAAAAGTGGACCATTTAAAGAAAAGCTTATAAATGAAGACAGATTCAGAGAAATGGCTGATAACAGAGAGCAAAGGCAGATGGGGCTGCAGCCTGAGTGCCAGGTGGATGATGATGATGATGATGAGGAGGAGGATGACCAGCAGAAAGCTCCACCTGGCAGCCCTCTTAGCCACTCAGAGGCCACGTGCAGCGAGCTCCCTGCTGGACAGGCGACAATGACATCTCGTCGCAGTTCTGCTGGCTCTGGGGAGGACAGTGACATCGGCCAGGGAGGGGCGCTAATGGCAGAGATCAAGCTGCTGGAGTCCCCAGTGTGCCTTCAGAACTTCCATCTTGGTGATGATTTACCAGAGGAGGCACCTGGGGGCCAGAAGAAAAAGGCAAAGAAAACCACCAAGCCAAAGCTGCAGGAAGCGGTAAGCTATGTATATGCCCCCCTCCCTGTACCCCCTGAGTCGGCTGCAGGGTCAGCTCGCTGTATAAGCCCCGTTGCCCAGCCCGGGTTCTGCTGTGGATCCGGTGCAAAGGTGCGGGGAGATTACAGAGCACGGTAATGAGGCGCAGAGCTCAGTCTCTGCTTGTAGTAGCGGGGACGTAGCAGCAGGTGCATCAGCCGAAAGGCTGGACAGTGAGGGCGGCCCGGCGGCTGGCATACGATCAGGCCACGATACTGTGGTCCGCTCCTCAGTGGGAGGGGGGAGCGGCCCGGTGTCGGGGGCAGCTCCGGTAGCCTCGGTGCCCCTGAATACTGTTGCCGCTGATCACTTAGTTGAGGGGCGGCGGCAGTGTGAGGGGGTTACCGGGGCTGGGAGTTCCGGTCTTCCCAAAGTCCTATTTTGTGTTGGTGCCGCTGGTCAACAAGATCCTGATGCTAAGGATCAGCGGTGCCCCACAGCAGCTAAAGATCAACGACGCCTGGTAGCAACCATGAAGCAGCGGAAAATATTAACTAATGATGCGGAGGGCACACAAAAAACCAGGGGTGAGGTCACCTCCAGTTCTGTGGAGGAGACTCAGCCCCTTGTGCCTGATGATGCGGAGGCCAAAGTGTCACCCCCTGTTGTCACTGGTCCAGCAGGAGTGAATGTGGTGGTGGGTATGGATGCAGAAAACTCTTTGTCTAGTGGTGTGGTTGCTGGTTTGGTAGAGGGTGAGGGGGTTATGGAGGTGGGTAATGGTGATGCTGATGGTGTGGATGTGGTCACTGGTCCGGTTGCCCCCCCGGTGGTGGCAGCGCCTGTCAGGAGTTATGCCGCTGTCACCTCCGGGGGGAAACAGGGCATCCTCCTCGTCTCCGGGCTCTGGGGACGGCATGTTGCAACGGCGTCTCCTGGAGGCTCTAAAGAGGGGGGAGATATCACTAATAGTAGAGGGTCGAGAGGTTGATCTATCCTTCTGGATAGAGAGGCATGGCCTCGGGGCCTTCCGAGAGCAAAGAGGGGGGGATACAGTGTGGTCCCTCCCAACAGCCGGGCCGGGTAGTGTGCGTAGGAATGTGGTCCGTCTTCAGTGGAGGGGCAATGATGCGTGTCCTCCAAGGTCTAAAGTTGTGGAGCTCCTGCTGAGGATGGGCTTTAGTGCGATTGACATCTACGCCTTGATACATCCCTATTCCACACCTAATTTTGATGTCAGCTTTGTTCGGCCGGAGGGGCTTGAGCTCTTCTGGTCGAACTATGAGTTGACAAAAAATGAGCCCGGCTGGCGAGACTTTGCCGTTCAGGTGGTGTCTCGCCAAAACCAAGTCAAGAAAGTGACCGTGATGACTTGTAACGAGTCACTTTCTTGTTATGACATCATGACGTGGCTTGGCCGGTATGGAGAGGTGGTAGAAATGCCAAAGAAAAACCGTGACGAGTTTGGTATCTGGTCAGGGGCCTGGACGTTTATGGTAAAACTTAAGCGTTCAAGTGGTACGGTTGCCCACATACCATCATCTGCCTTCCTGGGTAGGGATCGTATCCTGGTCTTCTACCAGGGGCAACCGAAGCTCTGTCACAAGTGCGGCGACCCCACACACTTCAGCGCAAACTGCACTGTGCAGAAGTGTGCATTGTGTGGGGATATCGGCCATCTTGCTGCATCTTGTGTGGAGATTAGGTGTCACCTGTGTGGTGAGTTAGGTCACCCATTCAGCCGTTGTCCTCGCTCCTTCGCTAATGCAGTCGTGACCCCGGTGGGAGAAAGCCGTGAGGCTGATTCTGCTGGGGAAGGGACTAGCAGGGGTGAGGGAGCTGAGGGGCCAAGGAAGAAAAGCAATAAAAAGACGCCTGCACAGCTAAGGCGTCTAGACAAACGCAGACAGGATAGGGAGCTGGGCGAGCCTCGTACTACTGGGGCGGCCCCTGTCCTGGATGCCAGTCTTGCTGCTGAGGCCCCGAGGGATGATGAGTTGGATGAGGAGGTCAGGAGGATCCACAGGGAGGAAAGTGCCACTGCCTCAGAGTCCTCCCATTATGAAAGTATGGATGAGGATAATAGGCAGTGGCTAGAGGACAAGCGTAAGCTCGGCACCAAAAAGAAGAGAAAGAAGGGAGATAAAACATCTTCTCCCGCTCTGACCAAGGTACCTAAGGAAGGAAAAACCGACTCCCCTCTGGTTGGTCTTTCTAACCGGTTCCAAGCCCTTGAAAACATCTCTTCCTCTGAGGAGGAAGCTGAGGGTGAGGTTCTGGCTTCGGCGGGGCTCACAGGGGACGCCGAGTCTCCTCCTTCTGGGAATGTAATATCCTTGGAAGGAGGGACTGGCCCAGAGTCCGGAGACGAGGACCAAAAAAATAAAAAACACGTGGGAATGGATACTTCATTGTCATTAAAGAGGGGGAAGGATTCCTCCTCTGAGGCAGAGGATAAGGGGAGTGGGAAAAAGAAAGCCATCTAACTCAATCACCAGTGATGGCGGTACCCACTCCGTTGACGCTGGCGTCCATTAATGTCGCCAGCATAAAGTCAAATACAGCTAGATTTGCGGCCTTTGATTTTCTCAGCCGGGTTGAAGCTGACATTTTCTTTTTGCAAGAGACCAGGCTGCCAAACATGGCAGATGTGTTTAAAGCTAAGAGGGAGTGGAGACTCGGGCCCTCCTATTGGTCTCTTGCGGCCGAGCCGTATAGCGGAGTGGCGGTCCTTTTTACCGCACCGGTGGAATGCCGACGGGTTATTGAGTTAGAAATGGGGAGGTGCCTGATCTTAGATGTCCTCATGAAGGGACAAGAGCTCCGGCTCATCAACATTTATGGTCCCCAATCTAAGTGGGACCGGAAGTGTCTCTTTATGAGGATCAAGCCCTACCTTTTTACAAGTCGGCAGGTTGTCTTTGGAGGGGACTTCAATGCTGTCACGAGGCCCCGAGATAGAGGAGGTTCCAGAGACAAGCTGACTTATGATAGCGTCGCCCTTAATAGTATAGCTAGTGAGGCTCGCCTGGTGGATGTCCACATTCGGCACACCCCAGGCCATGAGGGGTTCACCTATCATAGAGGTAACTGTAGGTCCAGAATAGATAGGTTTTATTTAAAGGAGGAAGCTGTCTCTTCAGCAGTGTCTGTTGTTGAGGTGGAGTTCTCCGACCACTGTTTAATTTTGTTTCCTCTGAATGTTACAGAGACCCTCCGGATGGGAAGAGGCTTTTGGAGGCTCAATTCGTCTCTCTTGGAAAAAGCGGAGATAAGACAGTCCTTTGAGGAATTTCTTCAGGGCCAGGTACCATTACTGGATCTTTGTAGTAGTAAGTCAGAGTGGTGGGAGATGTTTAAGGAAAGGGTGGCGAGATTCTTCCGCCAGCTCTCGAGCCTCAGGAGTCTGAACAGGTACCGTCTGTATCAGGGTCTGAGGAGGAAACTCGAGCATCTTGTCTCAACTGGAGGTAGCCGCGAGGAGATCTCCAGAGTGAAATCTTTGCTTATGAGGTGTCAGTACGATAGACACGCATCTTTGGTTTTTGAGAGGGATTACGGGAAGTACCGCTCGCCCGACCCTTACAGAAACTGCAGGATGTCAGTGAATAGTAAAGTGGTTACAGGACTGGTCGACACTGCGGGGTCCCTGAGACGATCCAGATCAGGGATCCTGGAGGTTGTCAGATCCTTCTACTCGCACCTCTTGGGGAAGAGGGATCTTGATTGGGATGAGATGTCGGCTTTCCTGGCTGAAGCTGTCCCCGAACCAGGGGTAGACCCCTCTCTTGACGTTTTGACAGAAATGATCAGGGAAGAGGAAGTTCAGTTGGCGATTGAAGGGCTTGCCCCCAAAAAATCGCCTGGTCCAGATGGCTTAACATCTGAATTCTATAAGACCTTTAAGGACGTTTTGGTTCCCCTCTTGACTGAGGTATTCAATGAGTGTCTTTCCTCGGGCATTCTGCCGAAGTCAATGAGGAGGTCTGCTCTGATCATCTTGTCAAAGGGTAAGGACCCGTCTTGCATTGGGAACTGGCGTCCCATAGCGCTTCTCAATGCAGACAGGAAGGTTCTGGCAAAGGTGCTGTTTAATCGACTGGTGAAATTTGCACCCCGACTCCTTTCGGGGGCCCAGCATTGCTCTGTTCCAGGCCGCAGCACATTTAGTGCTGTGCTCAGTGTCCGAGAGGCAGTGGAGCAGGGTAGGGCTGGTCACTGGAAGGGGTACATGCTGTCACTGGACCAGCGGAAGCGTTTGATCGGGTTAATCATGAGTACCTCTGGTCCGTCCTTCTGAGATATGGCCTGCCCGGGGGGTTTGTTGATTGGCTTAAGACCTTGTACAGTGGGGCAGAGAGTTTCCCGCTTGTGAATGGTTGGATTGGCAGCTCTTTTGAGGTTGGGTCCGGTGTTCGCCAGGGTTGTCCCTTGAGCCCGCTGCTGTACGTGTTTGCGATTGACCCTCTTCTTAGGAGGGTGGAGCGTGGACCGTTGGCCGGGATCGGGATGGACCGGGCAGCACCGGAAGCCACTCTGAGGGTGGTGGCGTATGTTGATGATGTCACTGTGTTTGTTTCCTCTCATGAGGAGGCAGGGTGGCTGATGTCAGAGGTAGATCGCTACTCGGAGGCATCCGGGTCCAAGATCAACCGGGATAAGTGTGAGAGTCTCTGGCTGGGAGGAGGAGATCCTGGTTTTGATCTCCCGGACACCCTTCCAGGACCCAAAGTCTCTGCAAAAGTCCTTGGCATCGAATTTGGCCAGGGGGATTACCCCAAACAAAATTGGGACAGCAGGCTAGAGATCGCCACTCAGAAGGTGAACCAATGGAAGGGTTGGTCTTTGACCCTAAGGGAAAGGGTAAACCTGATCAAAACTTACCTGCTCCCTTTACTGATTTATCTGGGCAGTGTATGCATCTTGCCGGAATCTCTCTGGACTCGGGTCTACAGTTTGTTCTTCCAACTGTTATGGGGGAATAGACTGAACCTGGTCAAGAGGGAGGTTACTTACCGTACGAGGAGACTAGGAGGGTTGGGTATGGTCAACCCTGTGGTATTCCTTGTGGATACCTTCATTAAGATCAATATCGCAAACCTCTGGAAAGAGAGGGCTCCTCCGTGGGTATTCTCCTGTAGGGGATGGTTTCAGCCTTTCTTCCAGGAATGGGAGACAGGAGGGCAAGTGAAGGATCTTCGCACACCGCATGGACATCTTCCGGCTTACGCTACCTTGGTTCTGAAGGTAATTCGTCGGTGGGGTCTGGGAATGTGGGAGATCAGGACTCTGCCAAGGAAACTCCTTGACAATAGGGTTCTGTTGACCCATTTCCAGAGGGCTCTGGCGCTCAGGGACTGCCCAAGTCGGGATCTTGGGGTGGGTTTGCATCTTTTGAATTCTATCAGGATCCCCTCGAAGTTTTGGGACTTAGCTTGGCGCTGCTTCCATGGGAAACTGTGTGTGAGGGACAATCTGAAGTGTAGGAGCTCTGAGGACAGGAATTGTCCTCGGGAGCATTGTGGTACCTTGCTGGAAAGCATGGACCACTTCCTGCTTCATTGTCCCTTCAACACAGAGGTGTACAACAGGGTGGGTGCCTTCATTGGCTGGAGATCGGCTGGCCGGTCTATCCTATGCGGAATGGGCCTATGGAGCATTCGGAGACCTTGGTGGTCGGGACCGCTGCACCTTATTTCTAGTTAGCGCAGTGGTTAGGTATCACACGTGGAACGCACGGTGCTTAGTATCGACGCAACGAAAAATCCTCCCAGTGGAAGATGTGTTTAGGACCATACTCGGTGACCTGGTGAAGGTGCGCTCTCTGGAGTATGGGAGACTGGGCGCACGGAGGGCCGCTCTCCTCTGGAGGGGCTTTTCTTTTAGTGTACCCTAGTCTGGTCATCTCCTTTCCTGGTGGTGGGCTGCTGCTGACACTGTAGATTTTTGTTTTGTTTGATCATTATACAGTGATGTAGGGCTGCAGGCGCCGAACTTGGGCTTCGTGATTTGTAATTATTGTGGTGTGTGCTGCTGTATATAATGTATATATTGTATATAGGGATATAGATTTGGGTGTAGGTGTTAGGTTGGGTGGTGGGAAAAGGGGGGAGGTGGGATTATCTTGTGGGACTATGGGACACTGGGTTGTTTGGGGGAAAACTGGCACTGCCTGATCTGGCCTATGGACGTTGGACATGGACTGAGGCATGAGACGCAGGACCAGCTCTCAGGTCAGTGCGGGGGGTTGGGAATGAAGGATAGCTTAATATTGTATATATTTGTAGTTATTTTATTTTTAAAAAAAAGTTCATGTATATAGTTTTTGTTTGCCATTGTTTATTTTATTTGTTATTATTATTTTTGTTTGGTGACCGGACCAGAAGGTCAAAGTAGTTATTCTGTATATACTGTATAATATGTGTGAGAGGAGAGAATGAGCGGCTGGACCAGTGTTCAGTATACTAATTATTTTCTGGCTAATATTTTTGTTATGTTTTCTGCTATTATTATTGTTATGTTTTTCATTTTTATAATAAAAGATCTACAGGATGTAACTTGGGATCAGTAATGTAATGTATGTACACAGTGACTGCACCAGCAGAATAGGGAGTGCAGCTCTGGGGTATAATACAGGATGTAACTCCGGATCAGTAATGTAATGTATGTACACAGTGACTGCACCAGCAGAATAGTGAGTGCAGCTCTGGGGTATAATACAGGATGTAACTCAGGATCAGTAATGTAATGTATGTACACAGTGACTGCACCAGCAGAATAGTGAGTGCAGCTCTGGAGTATAATACAGGATGTAACTCAGGATCAGTAATGTAATGTATGTACACAGTGACTGCACCAGCAGAATAGTGAGTGCAGCTCTGGAGTATAATACAGGATATAACTCAGGATCAGTAATGTAGTGTATGTACACAGTGACTGCACCAGCAGAATAGTGAGTGCAGCTCTGGGGTATAATACAGGATGTAACTCAGGATCAGTAATGTAATATATGTACACAGTGACTGCACCAGCAGAATAGTGAGTGCAGCTCTGGGGTATAATACAGGATGTATCTCAGGATCAGTAATGTAATGTATGTACACAGTGACTGCACCAGCAGAATAGTGAGTGCAGCTCTGGAGTATAATACAGGATGTAACTCAGGATCAGTAATGTAATGTATGTACACAGTGACTGCACCAGCAGAATAGTGAGTGCAGCTCTGGAGTATAATACAGGATGTAACTCAGGATCAGTAATGTAATGTATGTACACAGTGACTGCACCAGCAGAATAGTGAGTGCAGCTCTGGAGTATAATACAGGATATAACTCAGGATCAGTAATGTAGTGTATGTACACAGTGACTGCACCAGCAGAATAGTGAGTGCAGCTCTGGGGTATAATACAGGATGTAACTCAGGATCAGTAATGTAATATATGTACACAGTGACTGCACCAGCAGAATAGTGAGTGCAGCTCTGGGGTATAATACAGGATGTAACTCAGGATCAGTAATGTAATGTATGTACACAGTGACTGCTGCTTCTGTGTTTTTCGCTCTTTTGGTTACTGAAGTACAATTAGAAACATTTCATACATCCTGCACCATAAGTGTCTGTGCATCTTTCTCTTGTTCCCCGAGTGTCTGTGTTATCCTGCGTCCGTGCAGTGTTAGTGCATCATTGCTCTGGGAATAAGCCCCATCTTCGCCTGATCGCAGCCTGTACTTGTGGTCCAGGTATATGATTTATATTGTGTGGATCAGTCCTGGATCCTTTTACTTTTGTCACATCACTATCGTCCCTATGGATCATCTTTATAAGAAAACACCGGCACCTGGCGACCACATTTCCAACAGCGAGAGGTGCCCAGTAACATCGGAGGTCTCCGGAGATATCATCGCTTATTCCTAGAATCCTTTTTCTTAGAACGAGATTATTCCTAAGTGAATCGGGAAATGAGCAACACTAAGATGTTTCCTTATACACGGACATAAACATCAAACTAACACACTAATGACATATAATGTGCATTTAGATGAATGTCCAATCTTCATTATCTACATTGTTTTTTTTTCTTTCTGAAGAATTTATTAATATTCCTTATTAATATGACCTGTCTGATCATGTCCCAGCAGCTCTGCACTGGCCCTGGTACTCTTTCTCCATACCCTTCTCATGTTACAACAGCCAGAAAGCCAGAAAACCCTTGTCCACAGCCTGCATACAATACTTAAAAAAAAAAAAAAGATATACCGTAATTCTGATAGTTTCCACAACTAGAAAGAAGAGAGAGAGAGATTAAAAAGTAACTATTATTTTAATTTTAATTACAAGAATCAATAGTACACATGAAAATAAGACATTTTGTAATGTACCTTATCCGAGAAATCTGCTTTTTTTCTCCTCCCGGTTTGATCTTCAACTCTCAACTTACAGGTGAAATGTGTGTTCATCAAATATAGATTTTCCCATTACTGAGATAGATGACAGTTGGTGCTCATAAAGTTCTATGGAGAGAGGGGGAGGAGCTAGTGGAAGACTCAGACATTGTGCTGCGAGGTCTCCTGAAATGATAGTTAAACTTTAAGGGTAAGTTCACACAGGGTCTTTTTTGCTGCGTTTTTTTAATGCAAATTTTCTGCTGCTTTTTACAGTACCAGCAAAGCCTATGAGATTTCAGAAATCTCATGCACACACATTGATTTTTTGTTTGATCAGTATTTTGTGCTTTGCTGCGTTTTTTTGGACATAGAGCAGGTCACTTATTTCAGCGTTTTTGCTGCGTTTTTTCACCCATTGACTTGAATGGGTGTTGAAAAAAACGCAGCAAAAACGCAGGTATCATTATTTGCTGCGTTTTTGCTGCTGAAAATCCAAGGACATTAGCCTGGAAAAAGAGAGAAAAAAAAACGCACCAAAAATGCACCAAATATGCACCGAAAAACGCACCCAAAAACGCACCTAAATTTGCATAAAAAAAAAAACAGCAAAAATACGCAGCAAAAAAGTCCTGTGTGAACTTACCCTAAATGGAATCTATCACTAAGAAACCCCTCCCACCCAAAGCCTCAAATGTATATGGGGCACACAGGTCTTAGGGTACCATCACACAGTGGCATTTTGATCGCTACGACGGCACGATCCGTGACGCTCCAGCATCGTAACAATATCGCTCCAGCGTCGTAGACTGCTGTCACACTTTGCAATGTACGACGCTGGAGCGATAATTTCATGACGTATTTGCGATGTAGGAGCCGTTGGTTACTATGCGCACATCGTATACAATATCGTGCACACCTTTGTTACACCATGCGATCATGCCGCCACAGCGGGACACTAGACGACGAAAGAAAGTTTCAAACGATCTGCTACGACGTACGATTCTCAGCGGGGTCCCTGATCGCAGTAGCGTGTCAGACACTGCGAGATCGTAACTATATCGCTGGAACGTCACGAATCGTGCCGTCGTAGCGATCAAAATGCCACTATGTGACGGTACCCTTAGAAATGTGAATCCAGTCGCATCTTTATATCTGCTATCTGTTGCTGCATTTCCAAGTAATTTGCATTTTCATGCAAATTAGTCGGTAAGTGCTTTGGACGTGACCAAGCACTTAACTAGTTACTGCCTTACAATAATAATAATTTTATTTCCATAGCGCCAACATATTCGGCAGCACTTTACATTTTAGAGGGGACTTGTACAGTAAGATTGTTTTCCCACCCAGTACAAGACCCTTTTGCTTACTGTCTGTGTTAGGTCAGGCACCAGGCCTGACCTAACACAGCTATCAATCAAGCTAAGCAGTTTAGTGTTAGACCGGGAAGCAACAAGTCCCTGGTTCCCCAGGTTAAGTGCTATGTCATACCTAGAGCACTTAAAGCATCATTTGGATATGAATAAAGACACTAATTTCTCAGGAATGCAGCAACGGATCGAAGATATAAAAGTGCTGATGTAAATATTTACCTTTCACAGAACTGAAAGCCTATATTGTTTGGGGGGTTTCGGTTTTACTGACAGATTCCCTTTAAGAACCTACTGCATACATCAACCACAATATTAAGTCTACAATTAGCTCCCCCTAGTGGTTACTGCTGGTAGTCAGGATTGTATCATTGAACTGATTGATAATAAACACCCTTGCTGACAAAATATCTCTCCTAAGAAGGGTCAGAAGTGGAACATGGCAGATCTTCTTTCTTCCCCCAATATTGGAGAACTTTTAGCCACTGGGAACGTTTTTGTTTTTTTTTAACTTTTTGGAATGGTGTTGGTTATTAACCCCTTCCCGACCTTTGACGCCACGTAGGCGTCATGAAAGTCGGTGCCATTCCGACCCATGACGCCTATGCGGCGTCATGGAAAGATCGCGTCCCTGCAGATCGGGTGAAAGGGTTAACTCCCATTTCACCCGATCTGCAGGGACAGGGGGAGTGGTAGTTTAGCCCAGGGGGGGTGGCTTCACCCCCTCGTGGCTACGATCGCTCTGATTGGCTGTTGAAAGTGAAACTGCCAATCAGAGCGATTTGTAATATTTCACCCATTATAACGGGTGAAATATTACAATCCAGCCATGGCCGATGCTGAAATATCATCGGCCATGGCTGGAAATACTAGTGTGCCCCCACCCCACCCCTCCGATCGCCCCCCCACCCCCCCGATCTGGCCGGTACACTGCTCCGGCTCCCCTCCGTCCAGTGCTCCGCTCCCCACCGTGCTCGTGTCCGCTCCCCCCGTGCTCCAATCACCCCCCCGTGCTCCAATCACCCCCCCTGCACTCCGATCCACCCCCCGTGCTCCGTTCCACCCCCCGTGCTCCATTCCAGCCCCCCCGTGCTCCGTTCCACGCCCCCCGTGCTCCGTTCCACCCCTCCCGCGCTCCGATTCCCCCCCCCGTGCTCCGATCCCCCCCGTGGTCCCCCCCCCCACCCTATCATACTTACCGATCCAGCCGTGGTCCCGTCCGTCTTCTCCCGGGCGCCGCCATCTTCCAAAATGGCGGGCGCATGCGCAGTGCGCCCGCCGAATCTGGCCGGCAGATTCGTTCCAAAGTGCATTTTGATCACTGAGATATAATCTATCTCAGTGATCAAAATAAAAAAAATAATAAATGACCCCCCCCCCCCCCCTTTGTCACCCCCATAGGTAGGGACAATAAAAAAATAAAGAATTTTTTTTTTTTCCACTAATGTTAGAATAGGGTTAGGGGTAGGGGTAGGGTTAGGGTTAGGGGTAGGGTTAGGGTTAAGGTTAGGGGTAGGGGTAGGGTTAGGGGTAGGGTTAGGGGTAGGGTTAGGGGTAGGGTTAGGGTTAGGGCTAGGGTTAGGGCTAGGGTTAGGGTTAGGAATGTGCACACGTATTCTGGTCCTCTGCGGATTTTTCCGCTGCGGATTTGATAAATCCGCAGTGCTAAACCGCTGCGGATTTATGGCGGATTTACCGCGTTTTTTTCTGCGCATTTCACTGCGGTTTTACAATTGCGATTTTCTATTGGAGCAGTTGTAAAACCGCTGCGGAATCCGCACAAAGAAGTGACATGCTGCGGAATGTAAACCGCTGCGTTTCCGTGCAGTTTTTCCGCAGCATGTGTACAGCGATTTTTGTTTCCCATAGGTTTACATTGAACTGTACACTCATGGGAAACTGCTGCGGATCCGCAGCGTGTGCACATACCTTTAGAATTAGGCTATGTGCACACGGTGCGGATTTGGCTGCGGATTCGCAGCAGTGTTCCATCAGGTTTACAGTACCATGTAAACATATGAAAAACCAAATCCGCTGTGCCCATGGTGCGGAAAATACCGCGCGGGAACGCTGCGTTGTATTTTCCGCAGCATGTCAATTCTTTGTGCGGATTCCGCAGCGTTTTACACCTGTTCCTCAATAGGAATCCGCAGGTGAAATCCGCACAAAAAACACTGGAAATCCGCGGAAAATCCGCAGGTAAAACACAGTGCCTTTTACCCGCAGATTTTTCAAAAATGGTGCGGAAATCTCTCACACGAATCCGCAACGTGGGCACATAGCCTTAGGGTTAGGGTTGGAATTAGGGTTGTGGTTAGGGTTAGGGGTGTGTTGGGGTTAGTGTTGTGGTTAGGGGTGTGTTGGGGTTAGGGTTGTGATTAGGATTATGGCTACAGTTGGGATTAGTGTTAGGGGTGTGTTGGGGTTAGTGTTGGAGTTAGAATTGAGGGGTTACCACTGTTTAGGCACATCAGGGGTCTCCAAACGCAACATGGCGCCACCATTGATTCCAGCCAATCTCGTATTCAAAAAGTCAAATGGTGCTCCCTCACTTCCGAGCCCTGACGTGTGCCCAAACAGTGGTTTACCCCCACATATGGGGTACCAGCATACTCAGGACAAACTGCGCAACAATTACTGGGGTCCAATTTCTCCTGTTACCCTTGTGAATCTAAAAAAATGCTTGCTATAACATAATTTTTGAGGAAAGAAAAATGATTTTTTATTTTCACGGCTCTGCGTTGTAAACGTCTGTGAAGCACTTGGGGGTTCAAAGTGCTCACCACATATCTAGATAAGTTCCTTGGGGGGTCTAGTTTCTAAAATGGGGTCACTTGTGGGGGGTCTCTACTGTTTAGGCACACCAGGGGCTCTGCAAACGCAACGTGACACCCGCAGACCATTCCATCAAAGTCTGCATTTCAAAAGTCACTACTTCCCTTCTGAGCCCCGACGTGTGCCCAAACAGTGGTTTACCCCCACATATGGGGTATCAGCGTACTCAGGAGAAACTGGACAACAACTTTTGGGGTCCAATTTCTCCTGTAACCCTTGGGAAAATAAAAAATTCTGGGCTAAATAATTATTTTTGAGGAAAGAAAACGTATTTATTATTTTCACGGCTCTGCATTATAAACTTCTATGAAGCACTTGGGGGTTCAAAGTGCTCACCACACATCTAGATAAGTTCCTTTCAGGGTCTAGTTTCCAAAATGGGGTCACTTGTGGGGGGTTTCTACTGTTTAGGCACATCAGGGGCTCTGCAAACGCAACGTGACGCCCGCAGAGCATTCCATCAAAGTCTGCATTTCAAAACGTCACTACTTCAATTCCAAGCCCCGGCATGTGCCCAAACAGTAGTTTACCCCCACATATGGGGTATCACCGTACTCAGGAGAAACTGGACAACAACTTTTGGGGTGAAATTTCTCCTGTTACCCTTGGGAAAATTAAAAAATTCTGGGCTAAATAATTATTTTTGAGGAAAGAAAACGTATTTATTATTTTCACGGCTCTGCATTATAAACTTCTATGAAGCACTTGGGGGTTCAAAGTGCTCACCACACATCTAGATAAGTTCCTTTGGGGGTCTAGTTTCCAAAATGGGGTCACTTGTGGGGGGTTTCTACTGTTAAAAGCCACATCAGGGGCTCTGCAAACGCAACGTGACGCCCACAGAGCATTCCATCAAAGTCTGCATTTCAAAACGTCACTACTTCACTTCCGAGCCCCGGCATGTGCCCAAACAGTGATTTACCCCCACATATGGGGTATCAGCGTACTCAGGAGAAACTGGACAACAACTTTTGGGGTCAAATTTCTCCTGTTACCCTTGGGAAAATAAAAAATTGCAGGCTAAAAGATCATTTTTGAGAAAATAATTTTTTTTTTTATTTTCATGGCTCTGCGTTATAAACTTCTGTGAAGCACTTGGGGGTTCAAAGTCCTCACCACACATCTAGATTAGTTCCTTTGGGGGTCTAGTTTCCAAAATGGTGTCATTTCTGGGGGATCTCCAATGTTTAAGCACACAGGGGCTCTCCAAACGTGACATGGTGTCCGCTAATGATTGGAGCTAATTTTCCATTTAAAAAGCCAAATGGCGTGCCATCCCTTCCGAGCCCTGCCGTGCGCCCAAACAGTGGTTTACCCCCACATATGGGGTATCAGCGTACTCAGGACAAACTGGACAACAATATTTGGGGTCCAATTTCTCCCATTATCCTTGGCAAAATAGGAAATTCCAGGCTAAAAAATCATTTTTGAGGAAAGAAAAATTATTTTTTATTTTCATGGCTCTGCGTTATAAACTTCTGTGAAGCACCTGGGGGTTTAAAGTGCTCAATATGCATCTAGATAAGTTCCTTGGGGGGTCTAGTTTCCAAAATGGGGTCACTTGTGGGGGAGCTCCAATGTTTAGGCACACAGGGGGCTCTCCAAACGCGACATGGTGTCCGCTAACAATTGGAGCTAATTTTCCATTCAAAAAGTCAAATGGCGCGCCTTCCCTTCCGAGCCCTGCCGTGTGCCCAAACAGTGGTTTACCCCCACATATGAGGTATCGGCGTACTCGGGAGAAATTGCCCAACAAATTTTATGATCCATTTTATCCTACTGCCCATGTGAAAATGAAAAAATTGAGGCGAAAATAATTTTTTTGTGAAAAAAAAGTACTTTTTCATTTTTACAGATCAATTTGTGAAGCACCTGAGGGTTTAAAGTGCTCACTAGGCATCTAAATAAGTTCCTTGGGGGGTCTAGTTTCCAAAATGGGGTCACTTGTGGGGGAGCGCCAATGTTTAGGCACACAGGAGCTATCCAAACGCGACATGGTGTCCGCTAACGATGGAAATAATTTTTCATTCAAAAAGTCAAATGGCGCTCCTTCCCTTCCGAGCCTTACCATGTGCCCAAACAGTGGTTTACCCCCACATGTGAGGTATTGGTGTACTCAGGAGAAATTGCCCAACACATTTTAGGATCCATTTTATCCTGTTGCCCATGTGAAAATGAAAAAATTGAGGCTAAAAGAATTTTTTTGTGAAAAAAAAGTACTTTTTCATTTTTACGGATCAATTTGTGAAGCACCTGGGGGTTCAAAGTGCTCACTATGCATCTAGATAAGTTCCTTGGGGCGTCTAGTTTCCAAAATGGGGTCACTTGTGGGGGAGCTCCAATTTTTAGGCACACGGGGGCTCTCCAAACGTGACATGGTGTCCGCTAAAGAGTGGAGCCAATTTTTGATAAAAAAGTCAAATGGCGCTCCTTCCCTTCCAAGCCCTGCCGTGCGCCCAAACAGTGGTTTACCCCCACATATGAGGTATCAGCGTACTCAGGACAAATTGGACAACAACTTTCGTGGTTCAGTTTCTCCTTTTACCATTGGGAAAATAAAAAAATTGTTGCTAAAAGATAATTTTTGTGACTAAAAAGTTAAATGTTCATTTTTTCCTTCCATGTTGCTTCTGCTGCTGTGAAGCACCTGAAGGGTTAATAAACTTCTTGAATGTGGTTTTGAGTACCTTGAGGGGTGCAGTTTTTAGAATGGTGTCACTTTTGGGTATTTTCAGCCATATAGACCCCTCAAACTGACTTCAAATGTGAGGTGGTCCCTAAAAAAAATGGTTTTGTAAATTTCGTTGTAAAAATGACAAATCGCTGGTCAAATTTTAACCCTTATAACTTCCTAACAAAAAAAAATTTTGTTTCCAAAATTGTGCTGATGTAAAGTAAACATGTGGGAAATGTTATTTATTAACTATTTTGTGTCACATATCTCTCTGGTTTAACAGAATAAAAATTCAAAATGTGAAAATTGCGAAATTTTCAAAATTTTCGCCAAATTTCCGTGTTTATCACAAATAAATGCAGAATTTATTGACCTAAATTTACCACTAACATGAAGCCCAATATGTCACGAAAAAACAATCTCAGAACCGCTAGGATCCGTTGAAGCGTTCCTGAGTTATTACCTCATAAAGGGACACTGGTCAGAATTGCAAAAAACGGCAAGGTCTTTAAGGTCAAAATAGGCTGGGTCTTGAAGGGGTTAAACAAGCTCCGTTCACATATTCGGTATGCACAGAAATAAGCAAATACTTTTTGTGGTACAAGCTAAGATTTGCATTTTCCACAGAACTACATATCAAAAAGTCGACTTCAGTCGGATGCCCAGTAAATCTCTTACATGCAGTTGACCATGGAACATGCAAAATAGGAATGTGAGATTTGCACTGAGATTTCTAGGTGACCCCCGGACACATTTGGAAAAGGACAAGCGTCTCGTGCAGAGCAGATGCTGTTGATCGGTGTCAGAATTGCACATTGCCTTCCCTTATCGAATCTCACAATATTTATTTCAATCTTCTGTGTTCTTGGAGGCCTCCCAGCTTCACACCCCTGACCTTTCTGCATGTCAGCTGCCCTCTTGCCCGTCTGACTTCCTCTTTGGACAGTATGTCCCCATTTTTTTTCTTTGTCATACACAAGAGGAATCAGGCAGGCCCCCCCATCACCTGGTAGAGGGATAGGATGGTCCTTATAGATCCCAGGACAACCAGATAATATCTGAGGACATGATGCCCACAGGAGATCTCGCCAGTTTTGGACGCACCCTCATAAAACGTGAAGTTAACATAATAATGTCTGCAGGAATTCCAAAATAGTTCAGCCAGAAAACTGGGATGTACTGGTTTCTACTGGAATTTAAAGCAAATAATGATGTTTTTCACATTAACTTAACCCAATAAAACCACATAAAGCAGATACAAGATACGAGAACTTCTTAGAAGTTTTTATAAGTCCCTGAAACTAATCTAAAAGCTCCTTAAACACATTGTAGTGGCAACAAAAATATATCTATTAATATACAGTATCTGCTGTATCTATACTGCCCTATGTACAAAACTATTACCTCCTATGTACAAGATTAATTATAATACAGCTCAGTTTATACAAGTATATTACTATTATATTACTGCCCATGACTAAGACCACCAGGTCGAAACGCGTAGATCGTCATTAGGTTCTATAGCCAGTGTGTACTGAGTGCTGGATACCATATATATGGATATATTTTTAATTTATTTTCATTAAAAGTTATTTTTTACCTTCACCACTACCTGGACATACCTGTTTTTCTGTTGTACTATAATACTGCTCCTGTAGAAGAATATAACTACTATAATACTGCCCCTATGTACAAGAATAGAACTACTATAATACTGCCCCCTATGTACAAGAATATAACTACTATAATACTGCTCCCTATGTACTAGAATATAACTACTATAATACTGCCCCATGTACAAGAATATAACTACTATAATACTGCTCCTATGTACAAGAATATAACTACTATAATACTGCTCCTATGCACAAGAATATAACTACTATAATACTGCTCCCTATGTACAAGAATATAACTACTATAATACTGCCCCTATGTACAAGAATATAACTACTATAATACTGCTCCTATATACAAGAATATAACTATAATACTGCTCCTATGTACAAGAATATAACTACTATAATACTGCTCCTATATACAAGAATATAACTACTATAATACTGCTCCTATGTACAAGAATATAACTACTATAATACTGCCCCTATGTACAAGAATATAACTACTATAATACTGCCCCCTATGTACAAGAATATAACTACTATAATACTGCCCCTATTTACAAGAATATAACTACTATAATACTGCTCCTATGTATAAGAATATAACTACTATAATACTGTCCCATGTACAGGAATTAGTGATGAGCGAATATACTCATTACTTGAGATTTCCCGAGCACGCTCGGGGGTCTTCCGAGTATTTTTTAGTGCTCGTAGTTTTAGTTTTTCTTGCCGCAGCTGAATGATTTACATCTGTTAGCCAGCATAAGTACATGTGGGGGTTGTCTGGTTGCTAGGGAATCCCCACAAGTACTTATGCTAGCTAACAGATGTAAAAACTAAAACTCCGAGCACTAAAAAATACTCAGAGGACCCCCGAGCGTGCTCGGGAAATCTCGAGTAACGAGTATACTCGCTCATCACTAACAAGAATATAACTACTATAATACTGCCCCTATGTACAAGAATATAACTACTATAATACTGCCTCTATGTACAGGAATATAACTACTATAATACTACCACTATGTACAGGAATATAACTACTATAATACTGCCCATGTGTACAAGAATATAACTGCTATAATACTGCCCCTATGTACACGAATATAACTACTATAATACTGCTCCTATGTACAACAATATAAATACTACTAGATGGTTACACGATTCCAACGCATCGGGTATTTTAGAATATGCATGTCCACGTAGTATATTGCCCAGCTACGTAGTATATTGCCCAGTGATGTAGTATATTGCCCAGCCACGTAGTATATTGCCCAGCCACGTAGTATATTGCCCAGTCATGTAGTATATTGCACAGCGACGGAGTATACAGCACAGAGCCACGTAGTATGTTGCCCAGCCACTTAGTATATTGGCCAGCCACGTAGTATATAGCAGAGCCACGTAGTATATTTCCCAGCACAGAGCCACGTAGTATAGAGACATAAAAAAAAATAAACATATACTCACCTTCCAAAGGCCGTTGAAGTCCTGCTATACTCACCATCCGGCGCCTTTCCCGCTCCTCGCCACGCTTCCGGCACTGCTCCATTGCAAGCGGCAGCTTCCGGTCCCAGGGCTGGTGTGAGCAGGAACTATGATGACTTCGCGGTCACATAACCGTGACGTCACGGCAGGTCCTTGCCACACACCAGCCCTGGGACCGGAAGCTGCCGCTTGCAATGGAGCAGTCCCGGGAGCGTGGCGAGGAGCGGGAAAGGCGGCAGATGGTGAGTATAGCAGTTTTTTGTTTTTTTTTAATTATTTTTAACATGACCTATTTTTACTATTGATGCTGCATAGGCAGCATCAATAGTAAATAGTTGGGGGCATACAGGGTTAATAGCAGCGGTAACGGAGTGCGTTACACCGCGGGCTGTTACCGCTGCCATTAACCCTGTGTGAGCGGTGAGTGGAGGGGATTATGGAGCGGGCAGTGATTGCAGGGGAGTAGGGGAGGGACTAATCGGACTGTGCCCGTCGCTGATTGGTCGCGGCAGCCATGACGGGCAGCTGCCGAGACCAATCAGCGAACGAATAACCGTGACAGAAAGACAGACAGACGGAAGTGACCCTTAGACAATTATATATATAGATAATACTGCTCCCTATGTACAAGAATATACTATAATACTGCTCCTATGTACAAGAATATAACTACTATAATACTGCTCCTATGTACAAGAATATAACTACTATAATACTCCTCCTATGTACAAGAATATAACTACTATAATACTGCTCCTATGTACAAGAATATAACTACTATAATACTGCCCCCTATGTACAAGAATATAACTACTATAATACTGCTCCTATGTACACGAATATGACTACTATAATACTGCTCCTATGTACAAGAATATAACTACTATAATACTGCCCCTATGTACAAGAATATAACTACTATAATACTGCCCCTATGTACAAGAATATAACTACTATAATACTGCCCCTATGTACAAGAATATAACTACTATAATACTGCTCCTATGTACAAGAATATAACTACTATAATACTGCCCCTATGTACAAGAATATAACTACTATAATACTGCTCCTATGTACAAGAATATAACTACTATAATACTGCCCCTATGTACAAGAATATAACTACTATAATACTGCCCCTATGTACAAGAATATAACTACTATAATACTGCCCCTATGTACAAGAATATAACTACTATAATACTGCCCCTATGTACAAGAATATAACTACTATAATACTGCCCCTATGTACAAGAATATAACTACTATAATACTGCTCCTATGTACAAGAATATAACTACTATAATACTGCCCCTATGTACAAGAATATAACTACTATAATACTGCCCCTATGTACAAGAATATAACTACTATAATACTGCCCCTATGTACAAGAATATAACTACTATAATACTGCTCCTATGTACAAGAATATAACTACTATAATACTGCCCCTATGTACAAGAATATAACTACTATAATACTGCCCTATTAACAAGAATACAATAATCATAGAATAGGAACCAGGCAGGCCCCCAGTCATGTGGCAGATTGATATGATTGTCCTGATACAGTAGATTCCGGGATTCCAGTACATCCAGATAATATCTGATGACATGATGCCCACAGAAGATCTCGCCATTTTGGACGCACCCTTATAAATTGTAAAGTTATCATAATATCTTCAGGAATTCCTAAATATTTCAGCCAGAAACTGGGATGTACTGGTTTCTTCTGGAATTTAAAGCAAATAATGATGTTTTTCACATTAACGTAAACCTATAAAACCACATAAAGCAGATACAAGAACTTCTTAGAAGATTTTATGAGAACCCGAAACTCATCTAAAAGCTCCATAAACACATTATAATGACAACAAAATATATCTACTAATATACAGTATATGCTGTATCTATTCCGCCCTATGTGCAAAACTACTGCCTCTTATGTACAAGATTAAATTATAATACAGCTCAGTATATACAGGAATATTACAATTATAATACTGCCCCTATGTACAACAATATAACTACTATAATACTGCCCCCTATATACAAGAATATAACTACTATAATACTGCTCCTATATACAAGAATATAACTACTATAATACTGCCCCTTATATACAAGACTATAACTACTATAATACTACCCCTATGTACAACAATATAACTACTACAATACTGCCCCCTATATACAAGAATATAACTACTATAATACTGCTCCTATGTACAAGAATATAACTACTATAATACTGCTCCTATGTACAAGAATATAACTACTATAATACTGCCCCTTATATACAAGAATATAACTACTATAATACTGCCCCCTATATACAAGAATACAACTACTATAATACTGCCCCTTATGTACAAGAATATAACTACTATAATACTGCTCCCTATATACAAGAATATAACTACTATAATACTGCCCCCATGTACAAGAATATAACTACTATAATACTGCCCCTATGTACAAGAATATAACTACTATAATACTGCCCCCTATGTACAAGAATATAACTCCTATAATACTGCCCCTATATACAAGAATATAACTACTATAATACTGCCCCTATATACAAGAATATAACTACTATAATACTGCTCCCTATGTAGAAGAATATAACTACTATAATACTGCCTCCTATGTACAAGAATATAACTACTACAATACTGCCCCCTATATACAAGAATATAACTACTATAATACTGCTCCTATGTACAAGAATATAACTACTATAATACTGCTCCTATGTACAAGAATATAACTACTATAATACTGCCCCTTATATACTAGAATATAACTACTATAATACTGCCCCCTATATACAAGAATATAACTAGTATAATACTGCTCCTATGTACAAGAATATAACTACTATAATACTGCTCCTATGTACAAGAATATAACTACTATAATACTGCTCCTATGTACAAGAATATAACTACTATAATACTGCCCCATGTACAAGAATATAACTACTATAATACTGCCCCTTATGTACAAGAATATAACTACTATAATACTGCTCCCTATATACAAGAATATAACTACTATAATACTGCCCCCATGTACAAGAATATAACTACTATAATACTGCCCCTATGTACAAGAATATAACTACTATAATACTGCTCCCTATATACAAGAATATACCGTATATACTCGAGTATAAGCCGAGATTTTCAGCCCAAATTTTTGGGCTGAAAGTGCCCCCCTCGGCTTATACTCGAGTCACGGTAGCGGTGGGGTCGGCGGGTGAGGGGCTGAGGGCGCTGGGGTATACTTACCTAGTCCCAGCGATCCTCGCGCTGTCCCTGCCATCCCACGGGCTTCTGTGCTGCAGTTTCTTCCTCTCTTCAGCGGTCACGTGGGACCGCTCATTACAGAAATGAATAAGCGGCTCCACCTCCCATAGGGGCGGAGCCGCTTATTCATTTCTCTAATCAGCGGTGCCGGTGACCGCTGATAGAGAAAGAAGCTGCGGCACCGAAGACAGGAGGGGACAGCGCGAGGATCGCCAGGACTAGGTGAGTATAGCATATTCACCTGTCCTCGTTCCAGCCGCCGGGCGCCGATCCATCTTCCCGGCCGGCGCCTCCATCTTCCCGGCGTCTCTGCTCTCTGACTGTTCAGGCAGAGGGCGCGATGACGCATATAGTGTGCGCGGCGCCCTCTGCCTGATCAGTCAGAGCAGAGACGCCGGGAAGATGGAGGCGCCGGAACGAGACGCCGGGAGCTGCAATCAAGGGAGGTGAGTATGTGTTTTTTTTTCTTTATTGCGGCGGCACAAATTTATGTGGAACATCTATGGGGCACAGTGAACGGTGCAGAGCACCGTATATGGCACAGCACAGCTATGGGGCACAATGAACGGTGCAGAGCACCGTATATGGCACAGCACAGCTATGGGGCACAGTGAACGGTGCAGAGCACCGTATATGGCACAGCTATGGGGCACAGTGAACGGTGCAGAGCACCGTATATGGCACAGCACAGCTATGGGGCACAATGAACGGTGCAGAGCACCGTATATGGCACAGCACAGCTATGGGGCACAGTGAACGGTGCAGAGCACCGTATATGGCACAGCACAGCTATGGGGCACAGTGAACGGTGCAGAGCACCGTATATGGCACAGCACAGCTATGGGGCACAGTGAACGGTGCAGAGCACCGTATATGGCACAGCACAGCTATGGGGCACAATGAACGGTGCAGAGCACCGTATATGGCACAGCACAGCTATGGGGCACAGTGAACGGTGCAGAGCACCGTATATGGCACAGCACAGCTATGGGGCACAGTGAACGGTGCAGAGCACCGTATATGGCACAGCACAGCTATGGGGCACAATGAACGGTGCAGAGCACCGTATATGGCACAGCACAGCTATGGGGCACAGTGAACGGTGCAGAGCACCGTATATGGCACAGCTATGGGGCACAGTGAACGGTGCAGAGCACCGTATATGGCACAGCACAGCTATGGGGCACAATGAACGGTGCAGAGCACCGTATATGGCACAGCACAGCTATGGGGCACAGTGAACGGTGCAGAGCACCGTATATGGCACAGCACAGCTATGGGGCACAGTGAACGGTGCAGAGCACCGTATATGGCACAGCACAGCTATGGGGCACAGTGAACGGTGCAGAGCACCGTATATGGCACAGCACAGCTATGGGGCACAGTGAACGGTGCAGAGCACCGTATATGGCACAGCACAGCTATGGGGCACAGTGAACGGTGCAGAGCACCGTATATGGCACAGCACAGCTATGGGGCACAGTGAACGGTGCAGAGCACCGTATATGGCACAGCACAGCTATGGGGCACAGTGAACGGTGCAGAGCACCGTATATGGCACAGCACAGCTATGTATGGGGCACAGTGAACGGTGCAGAGCACCGTATATGGCACAGCACAGCTATGGGGCACAGTGAACGGTGCAGAGCACCGTATATGGCACAGCTATGGGGCACAGTGAACGGTGCAGAGCACCGTATATGGCACAGCTATGGGGCACAGTGAACGGTGCAGAGCACCGTATATGGCACAGCTATGGGGCACAGTGAACGGTGCAGAGCACTGTATATGGCACATCTATGGGGCACAGTGAACGGTGCAGAGCACTGTATATGGCACATCTATGGGGCACAGTGAACGGTGCAGGGCACTGTATATGGCACATCTATGGGGTACAGTGAACGGTGCAGGGCACCGTATATGGCACATCTATGGGGCACAATGAACGGTGCAGAGCACTGTATATGGCACATCTATGGGGCACAATGAACGGTGCAGAGCACTATATGGTTCACACCTATGGGGAAATATGAACGGTGCAGAGCACTATATGGCACATCTATGGGGAAATAATGATCTATTTTTATTTTTGAAATTCACCGGTAAATGCTGCATTTCCACCCTAGGCTTATACTCGAGTCAATAAGTTTTCCCAGTTTTTTGTGGCAAAATTAGGGGGGTCGGCTTATACTCGGGTCGGCTTATACTCGAGTATATACGGTAACTACTATAATACTGCCCCCATGTACAAGAATATAACTACTATAATACTGCCCCTATGTACAATTATATAACTACTATAATACTGCTCCCTATATACAAGAATATAACTACTATAATACTGCTCCTATATACAAGAATATAACTACTATAATACTGCTCCTATGTACAAGAATATAACTAGTATAATACTGCTCCTATGTACAAGAATATAACTAGTATAATACTGCTCCTATGTACAAGAATATAACTACTATAATACTGCTCCTATGTACAAGAATATAACTACTATAATACTGCTCCTATGTACAAGAATATAACTACTATAATACCTCCCCCTATGTACAAGAATATAACTACTATAATACTGCCCCTATGTAGAAGAATATAACTACTATAATACTGCCCCTATGTACAAGAATATAACTTCTATAATACTGCTCCCTATGTAGACGAATATAACTACTATAACACTGCTCCTATGTACAATAATATAACTACTGTAATACTGCTCCCTATGTAGAAGAATATAACTACTATAATACTGCTCCTTATATACAAGAATATAACTGCTATCATACTGACTCATATGTACAAGAATATAACTACTATAATACTGCTCCTTATATACAAGAATATAACTGCTATAATACTGCCCCTATGTACAAGAATATAACTACTATAATACTGCCCCTATGTACAAGAATATAACTACTATAATACTGCTCCTATGTACAAGAATATAACTACTATATTACTGCCCCTATGTACAAGAATATAACTACTATAATACTGCCCCCATGTACAAGAATATAACTACTGTAATACTGCCTCTATATACAAGAATATAACTACTATAATACTGCCCCTATGTACAAGAATATAACTACTATAATACTGCTCATATGTACAGGAATATAACTACTATAATACTGCCCCTATGTACAAGAATATAACTACTATAATACTGCTCATATGTACAGGAATATAACTACTATAATACTGCCCCTATGTACAAGAATATAACTACTATAATACTACTCCTTATATACAAGAATATAACTGCTATAATACTGCCCCTATGTACAAGAATATACTATAATACTGCCCCCTATGTACAAGAATATAACTACTATAATACTGCTCCTATGTACAAGAATATAACTACTATAATACTTCTATGTACAAGAATATAACTACTATAATACTGCCCCCATGTACAAGAATATAACTACTATAATACTGCTCATATGTACAAGAATATAACTACTATAATACTGTTCATATGTACAGGAATATAACTACTATAATAC
This sequence comes from Ranitomeya imitator, assembly GCF_032444005.1. NCBI lineage: Eukaryota > Metazoa > Chordata > Amphibia > Anura > Dendrobatidae > Ranitomeya > Ranitomeya imitator. The sequence goes on along the minus strand of NC_091289.1, from coordinate 13,969,256 downwards.
TGCCCCTATGTACAAGAATATAACTACTATAATACTGCTCATATGTACAGGAATATAACTACTATAATACTGCCCCTATGTACAAGAATATAACTACTATAATACTACTCCTTATATACAAGAATATAACTGCTATAATACTGCCCCTATGTACAAGAATATACTATAATACTGCCCCCTATGTACAAGAATATAACTACTATAATACTGCTCCTATGTACAAGAATATAACTACTATAATACTTCTATGTACAAGAATATAACTACTATAATACTGCCCCCATGTACAAGAATATAACTACTATAATACTGCTCATATGTACAAGAATATAACTACTATAATACTGTTCATATGTACAGGAATATAACTACTATAATACTGCCCCTATGTACAAGAATATAACTACTATAATACTGCTCCTTATATACAAGAATATAACTGCTATAATTCTGCCCCTATGTACAAGAATATACTATAATACTGCCCCCTATGTACAAGAATATAACTACTATAATACTTCTCCTATGTACAAGAATATTTCTACTATAATACTGCCCCTATGTACAAGAATATAACTACTATAATACTGCTCCTTATATACAAGAATATAACTACTATAATACTGCTCATATGTACAAGAATATAACTACTATAATACTGTTCATATGTACAGGAATATAACTACTATAATACTGCCCCTATGTACAAGAATATAACTACTATAATACTGCTCCTTATATACAAGAATATAACTGCTATAATACTGCCCCTATGTACAAGAATATACTATAATACTGCCCCCTATGTACAAGAATATAACTACTATAATACTTCTCCTATGTACAAGAATATAACTACTATAATACTGCTCCTATGTACAAGAATATAACTACTATAATACTGCCCCTATGTACAAGAATATAACTACTATAATACTGCCCCTATGTACAAGAATATAACTACTATAATACTGCCCCTATGTACAAGAATATAACTACTATAATACTGCCCCTATGTACATAATTAAAAGTATTATAATACTGATCCTACTCTTCTTTGTTCTGTATGGATTCACCATATTCCCCTTCAGTTTTCACATTATTCGGGTTGTGACGCTGTTTCCTGACACTGTGTCACAATAGTAATAACATTTTTGGCCGCACACTCACCAGCGCTGTGTCATTGTTTTTTCTTTTGTTTCCATAAACATATAAGGACTTGTTATGCTTAGCCGTAGATCTGAATAAACTGACTGGCAATTACCGGGCTGCAATCGCTCCAGAGTCATCTCTACAGAGCCAAGAACTTCCTTCTATCACCTTGAAGTGTCCTAATGTTATAGACCTAATCAGATCTCCCATATTGGGCCTCAGGTGTTACATTTGTCTCTGAGAAGTTCCAACCAATCATAAACAATGTTTGTTTTTCATTTTTTTTCCATTGTTGATAATAAAAGGTTAACTGTGATTGGGCTCCAGATGTATGGAGTCCTAGTAGGCCACTGTTTGCTTTTGCTTTTTCCTCCTCGCTTTCTGTTATGAAGCCCATCCAGTTGTGGGTGCCTTTAATAGTCCCTTGGCTGACATCATTGTGCCCTTTTAACCCCATTTCCAATCGTTACATCTTAAATTGACAGCGACATCTAAGGGGTTAAATCCCTGCAAACGAACCTAGGTCCAATCACAGCAGTTCCTGCAAACGAACCTAGGTCCAATCACAGCAGTTAGCGCCGGCAGTATAACACAGCTTGTAACCATATTGGTTGTTTCCCAATAAAAACTATCTCGGAAGGGAAATAAGTGACACAAGTTGACTTTTTTTTTATGCATTTTAGGGAGACATACACTTAGATAGGGGGCTGTGAATGGCCCGACGTTCCCATTGTGTATAATGATAACCGCAGACGTCTTTACCATATGGTGCCCGAAGCTTTACACTGAGACGTCAAACAGAAATAACTCTTCATGGCTCCATCTTCCAGGGATCTCGTGTATACAGAGCTGCACTGCTCCGCCACTGTTTACTGACGGCCAGACTGCTAATCTCCGCATTTTATGTAACCAGCAGCTCTAAATGCAGAACACAAGAAGCTTTATGACCCCCCCGATCCAAACTTTAAGAAATGGAATGAAATTCTCTGTGTGAGAAAATATCACATCCCACAAGATAGTACTAAGGATAAGTTCACGTTGTATATTTTTCAGAATTTTCCGCACTGTATCCGCAGCTTATTATTATTTATTGTTATAGCGCCATTTATTCCATGGCGCTTTACATGTCAGGAGGGGTATACATAATAAAAACAAGTACAATAATCTTAAACAATACAAGTCATAACTGGTACAGGAGGAGAGAGGACCCTGCCCGCGAGGGCTCACAATCTACAAGCGATGGGTGAGGATACAGTAGGTGAGGATAAAGCTGATCATGCAGTGGTTTGGTCGATCAGTGATTACTGCAGGTTGTAGGCTTGTCGGAAGAGGTGGGTGTTCAGGTTCTTTCTGAAGGTTTCGATGGTAGGCGAGAGTCTGATATGTTGTGGTAGAGGGTTCCAGAGTAGGGGTGATACGCGAGAGAAATCTTGTATGCGATTGTGGGAAGAGGAGATAAGAGGAGAGTAGAGAAGGAGATCTTGTGAGGATCGGAGGTTGCGTGCAGGAAAGTACCGGGAGACGAGGTCACAGATGTCATAGATTGGAGGGATGCAAGACTGTTCGAGGGGAGGCCACAGAGCAGGAGGTTGCAGTAGTCAAAGCGAGAGATGATGAGGGCATGGACTAGGGTTTTTGGAGATTCTTGGTTAAGGAATGAACGGATTCGTGAAATATTTTTGAGTTGAAGTCAGCAGGAAGTGGAAAGGGCTTGGATATGTGGTTTGAAGGAGATGTCGTGGATTACCCCGAGGCAGCAAGCTTGTGGGACTGGGGAGAGTGGACAGCCGTTTACTGTAATGGATAGGTTCGATGGGGGAAAGATGATGAATTCTGTTTTGTCCATGTTAAGTTTCAGAAATCTAGCGGAGAAGAAGGATGAAATAGTGGACAGACATTGAGGGATTCTGGTTAGTAGGGAGGTGATATCTGGTCCAGAGATGTAGATCTGTGTGTCATCAGCGTAGAGGTGATACTGAAAACCGTGAGATTCTATGAGCTGTCCCAGGCCAAAGGTGTAAATGGAGAAGAGCAGGGGCCCTAGGACTGAACCTTGTGGGACTCCGACAGATAGGGGGCGAGGTGAGGATGTGGTGTGTGAGTGGGAGACATTGAATGTCCGGTCTGTTAGGTATGACGAGATCCAGGATAGGGCCAAGTCTGTGATACCAAGGGATGAGAGGGTCTGTAGTAATAGGGAATGGTCCACTGTGTCAAAGGCAGCCGACAGGTCCAGGAGGAGGAGGACAGAGTAGTGTCGCTTGCTCTTTGCGGTTAAGAGGTCATTGGTGACCTTAGTTAGGGCAGTTTCAGTGGAGTGGTGTGACCGGAAGCCAGATTGTAAGCGGTCGAAGAGGGAGCAAGAAGAGAGATGGGAGGACGGTTCAAGGTAGACGTGTTGCTCCAGGAGCTTGGAGGCATAGGGGAGAAGTGATCTAGCTATCGCCCTATATACAGAGGATGGTCAAGAGAGGGATTTTTGAGGATAGGTGTGATTGAGGCATGTTTAAAGCTTGAGGGGAAAACTCCAGTTGTTAGTGATAGGTTGAAGAGATGGGTTAGGGTTGGGATGAAGACTGTGGTGAGGTTTGGGATGAAGTGGGATGGGATTGGGTCAAGTGCACAGGTGGTGAGATGTGATCTTGAGAGTAGAGTGGAGAGTCGATCTTCTGTAATGGTGGAGAAGTTGGTTTTGGAGGTGGAGGGCTGGGTAGTTGGGAGGAAGAGCTCTGGGGGTTGTTGACCAAAATTGTCTCTGATGTTATCAATGTTCTGCTTGAAAAATGAGGCAAAGTCTTCAGCTGAGATGAGTGGGGAGGGAGGAGGTGCTGGGGGACGGAGGAGAGAATTGAAGGTGTTGAATAACTGTTTAGGGTTGTGAGACAGGGAGGATATGAGAGATGAGAAGTAGGTTTGTTTTGCTGTGGAGAGTGTGGTCTTGAAAGTAGTGAGGGACTGTTTAAATGCGATAAAGTGCTCGTTGGAGTGCGATCTTTTCCATCTCCGCTCAGCAGCCCTGGAAGCTCGCCTCAGTTCTTTGGCCAGGCTGGTGTGCCAGGGCTGTCTGTTGATTTTGCAAGCTTTGGTATGTGTAAGTGGGGCTGCAGATTCCAAAGCTGCAGCTATTGTGGTGTTATATAGAGCGTCAGCACTAATATCTGCACATTATATGTGGGTTTTGTTGTGGAGGTTTTCCCTTTTTCCATTGTAAAGAATGAAGAAGGCTAAAGAGTCGGCACGCTGCAGAGTGTGAAAATCCAAACCTGAGAAATACACCTGTGCAGCAATACTCAGCAGAGTATATATGCCGGACTCTCCTCTGTTCAGCCCTTGCCGTGTTATGCCGAGTATTTACTGCACACAAATCTGCACCAAACTCTCAAGGTGTGAACCGTCTACTCCTACGAGAGGTCACAGAAGTATGGAAGGTGCGGTGGTCTGACTTCTGGATCTGTTCTGTTTTTGAGTATGAGGGGTCCAAAGTCTCCGATTCCAACAGTTGATGGCAGATTCACTGCCGTACAATACTAGGTCCTATTCTTTTCTGTAGGGGGTGATGGCTGAATATACCTGACGGGTCACAGTTCAGGCTGCAATTGGTCATCATTTTGAGATTTGCCCAATTTCAGCTTCTGTTCTAAGTACCAAGAAATTTTTTTAGCTAATATTAAAAGTATAGAGAAGTTGGCAGGTGATTCATGGTGTCCAAACTGCAGGTAGCATGAATGCCAGCATGGCTGAATGATTGCAGACAGGCACAAAAAAGTATACTTTCAAAATGCGACCATAGCTGGAGACCAGCCTTGTATCCGGCACCAATCCCTGGCTGGCTCTTCCCAGCGCCGCTGCAGGTGACTGACATGTCTCTCTCTATGAACATAGCCTAAAGCACACATCAGAAATTGTACAATCTGGAGAACCTTTAAACCGTTTTCTAAGTCGTTCTTTCCCATAAACCATGAAATGACCATTCATCCCCATCTACAATTCTCTCTGGAGTGCGGATAGTCGTGGGATTACCCGTGTGCCGCACACTCGCTGCATTGTGTGACACGTACATAATTGTGGTGTCGTACGCAGCACGGCTCTTGTAATGTCCCCACAATACGACAGCTCCTCTAATGCTCCGAGCCAGGACATGTTGTAAGCAGCTGTGGAGAATGTGCCGGGTAACTGGGAATTATTCCCACTGCTTTGTGTTTTTGCGCAGCTTGGGAGCCCGGTGATTGGCTGATCGCCCTGTTCTTTTGCTGAGAATTGCTGACTTTATTTCTGAGAAATTTGCTGTTGATTGTTGTGCTGCTCAGTCCTCGCCGGCAGAGTTCACGTAATGACTCACCCGCCAGAACACTGGAATAATATACATACCCTTAAGGAAGACCATTTATTTGTGACTTTAAGGGGTCGCCTGATAAAAACAAGCTATCACCTATTCTGTATATTTACTTCTGTCCCATTTTCCACATACAGTATCACCTTATCTCCCACAGGATGCCCCTCCAGGCTCCACTTACCCCCCGGTTACCATCCTGCTGTAGTACAATGCTCGTTGCTGTGCTTCCCGCCAGGACAGCTCTGCTCTGCGTCAACCTCCAACATAGTGTATTCTACCTTTATATTACACTCTCTACTCCTTTACACTGTCTGCTACCGTACAGTACCCTGCCTGGCCCATTTTATCTTTAGCCTTCTATATCAATATAGCTGCAGTGTAATTTTACATTGTTGCTGGTTTTTAGCAGAGGTCAGTTCTTCTGCAATCCTCCACAATGGAGCTTGTAATAATTAAGCAGAGCTGAGTTTTGTTTATTGCCTGCGGCAGACAGATCAATGATGTGAACCTGCAAATACTGCTCTGTTGATGCATATGGCAGAACAAAATCTTCTACCATAAGCATCAACAGAGCAGTATTTTCTGGTGCCGGAGGTGAGTATAAAGTTATCTTTATCTTACTTAGAGGACTCGGGCATTAAAAGGTTGTCCAAGTAGTTGACAACTCCTTTACCATCACTTTTATGTCAGCAGCAAACAACCAACACAGCTCAGCTCTGCACTGCTTAGTAATTACAAGCTCAAATGTGGAGGTGTGCAGTGCAGAAGAACTGAGCTCTGCTAGAAACCAGCTAACGATGGTGTAAAGTCACAAAGGTAGATGGTATAAGATAAAATCAATCAGACAGGATGCTGAACACCTAGATTACCATGAGCTGAGTGAAGCATCAGTCCACGCTTTCACCTTCATTGTCTATGGCAGTGATTTAATAGTCAAGAAGCTCTCCACATTGCTATCTTTGCCCATGACGTAGACTTCTCAACAAGAACATGTACCCTGAACGGCGCCTGTAAAAGCAAACATTAGGAAGACCATGGTAAAACCTTAATACGTCCAGGGCTAGTATTAGGCAATACAGGCCTCTGTCTAGGGTTGGACCTGAGGAATTGGGCGGCTGCTCCTCAGTATCAGGGCTACTGCCGGATAGCATACTTCTCAAATATCAAGGTGGTTCCTGGTAAAAAAAAAAAAAAAATTACATATTTTGGCTGGGCCACCAGAGTACAAGAGGATCTGACACAATATCAGACCCCTGTCCAGCCGAGAATAAAACCTAAATCTGATTTTAGAAAACAGAAAATAATGTTGTGCTTTGCAGAGAGTTACAATGTATCAGCACGGTTATAAATATCTTGTTCCCACACAATTAGTAACGATTAGGAAACCGTAACCGTAATAAGATCCAACGCACAAACGTGTCTGCATTGTGTAATAGTCGGACCCCCAGACCCCCGATCAGCTGTTACTATAGGCGCTGCCCCACATGGCGGTACATGTTACCCGCTAGTATTCCTGGACTCCACTTACTGATGTGTACTGGACTATATTAAGAACACGTGGCTATAATATGTCTGAGAAGTAAAGAAACGTAGCTGGTGTTTGGTACTTGAAGGACCGTAACACCCAGCATGCCTTAATAGCAAAGGACAAAGAGTTGAATGAGTTGCCGCATATTATTACATGGGTGAAATTGCAAAGTGAATATTAAAACAATGAACTTTGCAACTTACTTTTTATTAAAAAAAATCCTCTCCCTTTTCAAGAATGAAGGGATGTGTAATTTTGTGGCGTGCAGCCTCAGAGGTGGCCAGTGTCCTAGGCAACAAGTGCACACTTACAAGCTATTTGCTGCACAGCTTGGAAGCGCTGCTCTGAAGCCGGGCAGAACACTTCTTGCATGCTTTGCTTGCAGCGTGGGAGAGTGCACAGTTCAGGCCAGTAGCTGCCATCCCCTGGCAAGGAGGAAGCTGACAGTCCGCTTCTGAAGATAGGAACCTGTGACAACCCCTTTAATTCAGTGACTTATTGATTCTTGCAAGTAATCATTGCAATTGGTATTAAGTAGTCCTCCAGTATGAGTGATCCCATTTTCTATTTTTAGGAGGTTATTTTTCTCTTAAAAAGAATGTTCACTATTAGAAAAGGTGAAGTTAATATCATACCTCGGAGACGTATTTATTTTTCATAGAATATCCTCAGGCCTCTGCTAGAATAGAATAGAGATGATACAATTCTGTCTGCTTTAGTCACCACTAGGGGGCGCTTACTGTATACTGGTTATATATACAACTCAATAAGAAAGAAGTATGCAGTGAGCTCCCCCTAGTGGTGACTGCAATCAATCAGACTGTTATCATGTCTATCCAGAGAAACTACAGCTCCATTCCACAAATGTGCGGCTAGACATTTTTAGAAATAGGTTAAATAATGTGTAATTCAGTAAGTGCACAGTTTTTAATGTTGCTTTCTAGAAGTAATAGGGACACCGTGCTCTGTACACTGGGGAGGACGCTATCCACAGGGGGTCTTCTATGCAAGAACAGACTATGGCCCCAATATCTCATTATGGATTGACCCAGGACATTCTTGATCTCATTACATTGACAGAAGACCCCCTTTATACCTGGGCCCCTGTAAATAGATGCCGAGACCACCCTTGTAGAGATATTCCCACAGCGGCGGCCATGACCTCCTGGATTACATTCAGGTCTATGTTACCATCAGTTTTGCAACTTGTGTACAAACTTTTTTCCCTCCGAGTTCGGGGAGGAGTAACGGCGAGCCGCGTCTCACACAAAGTCTTCCTCCAACGTCCTCTTCGTCCTGTCCAGACGTTCTATTTTTGCTCATCTTTTTCCTGATCCCCCATCTTGAGGAGGGCGATGTTCTGGTAAACGGCACACAAGAGTTTTGGGGGGATTTCCTAAAGGGGATGCGATGCTCATCTAAAGGAGTTGAATATTGCCCGTTTGGTGATAATGCATGCTATATATATATATATATATATATGGACATTACAACGTAAGGTTGTCTCTCAGGGCTTTGGAAAAGCTGAGTGCAGGTTTCCAGGTCTTTTCCTCATCGATAAAAGTGTAACAATAAAGGAGTGTCCACAAATGTCAATTTCTGAAGATGCTCAGGGTGGAAAGGGGGGGAAAAAAAGGATACTCGTGTTTCTAGACGGCACTGCTCCTCCATATTTGTCACTGTGTCTGCTGGTTGTCAGCGACACCTGACCGCTGCAGGCAATCGGCTGTCAATCCTACCCGGCTTCTTTAAAGCAACACTGTGGCAGTAGGTTTCCTTATTTTTTTTTGTCCCACCCCGTGCCATTAAGGAAATGTTTAAACATGGTGGACAACCTCTTTGAAGTTTAACATTAAGGCTTCTGACAGTGATTTCTGCACCCTTAGGTGCGTGTGACTGATGACATCTCTATAGCCGTCAATGTTTGCTGCAGTTACAATATAAAGCGCAGCTCCGGAGCACAAACCGCAGCTCAAGCAATACAATTCGACACAACAGTATGCTGTATAAGCACATGGCGGCTTTATTATTGCATGTATTACACAGTCTCTCCAGTCTCCCTCTTCCATGCTGTGACCTCCGCTGCCTGGACTTATTTATTAGAGGCCGGAATGTCTCTATAACCAGCGATGAGAGAGCGATTGTCCGCCGGCCAGGACTCGCTGTTCTCTGCCTTTTGTTTGGGGAGATATTTCCTCATCCAGGCTTGATCGATCTTCAAACCAGTTTATTCTCCATTTTCCTAGAATCTGATGGGGACAGATCGAGAACTTTTTATACATATATTCCCACTACTAGTTATGAGCGAATGTGCTGGGATAAGGTGTTATCTGAGCATGCTCGAGTGCTGACTGAGGGTCTTCAGCCTGCTCAAAAACTATGTTTGAGTCCCCGCGGCTGTTCGACAGCCCCAACACATGCAGAGATTGTTAGGCTGTCTAACAGCTGCCAGACATGCAGCCGCAGGGACTCGAACATATTATTTGAGCATGCTGAAGACACTCAGCACCCGAGCATGCTCAGATAACACCTTATCCCAGCATGTTCGCTCATCACTACTAACGACGTGTCAAGAGCTGTATTAGGGGCTTCGGAGGTGGCGGTTACACCACAGCCCCTCAGTCACATGAGAAGACATCAGTGTTATAAATGGCCCATGGCCAGGCGGCCGCAAGGGGGCATGTGAGTTGGTGGGGGTATGGTGTTGGGGGAACTGTGGGGGCATCAAACTGCATGTTGGGGGCAGTGCACTCATCATACCCTCAGTTGGTTGGTGGCTGTGTGGGGGGCTGTTGGGTCATCATACTGTATGCGGGCTGGGGCTGTTGAGGGTATTATACTGTGTAGGGGACTATGGGGTCATCAGGTGTGTGAGGGGCACTGTGGGGTCAAATTTTGATGGCAAATTTATTGTAGAAGCATTTTTGGGGACATCATACTCTATGGAAGCCATGAAATGGGTATTGTAGTAAATTACTTGGGGGAGGAGAGGATCTAATTGGGACTTTTGCTATGGTGTCCCATGATTCGTACGTACGCCCCAGGCTCTTGCGGTCCACTGTGTCTAGTTTTTTATTCCAGGCAGCCCAGTGTATAATATTACTATAATCCGTGGGTAAGTATGAGCTGAAAAAATAAGGCGTAAAAAAAAAGGGATAAAAGGTGTGTGCTTTGTAACAATGGGTACATGGCTGTATGGCTTATGCCCAAAAATTAGAAATAACAAACAGTCCTGAAATAGCTTCCCAAAAGTTGGCAATATAAACTATCAATCCAGGAATACATCAGATTTTTGTCTTCTTAGTTTAATGTATTCAATCAGTTCTCTCGACCTCATACATAGGCTGAATGGCGGCGATAATTCAGGCTATTGACAGGGACCCATAGGCATCCACATCAGCACCATTCATTCGTTCACACCACATTTCTATGTGACATTGTCAGTCCCTACTGAACGTCTTGAGTTTTATTCATGCACCAGGAGGCTCAGAATGAGCACAGGACTTATCCAGGTTTTAAATTCAGCGGTAAAAGAAGAGTAGTGTTAACAAATCAGTAAGCAATGCAGCGTGTGTAATTGTAGGCTATGGGGCGTCTTTGGATATCCAAATAATATCTATCAGTATCTGTATTAAAATCCTGTAATGTGCTGCCTCACGTGGGATCATCCGCGCACACGTCGCTTTAAAAGGAAATATTTTCTGTTTTGTAGTCAGAGGAATAATTAACTGGAGTCATGTCTTCCAAATAATCCGCAGCAATCTCAGGGTTTAACCCTCTGCTCCCCACGTCAGCAGCGCAGCTTGTATTCAGGTCCTAAAATGTGTCCGCCTGGCTCCACCTAGTGGTCAAGAAAACAGTAAAACAGCAAAAATGTGACAAGTGTAAAGGATCAAAACAATTAGAAAACAAAATGGAGAACGTAGATATCAGAAGGCCCCTGTGAGAAAACAGTCCTTGTTATACAGTGGCCCCTAGGAATAATGAGTGCCCCCTTATAATACAGGTCCTCTTAATTATAGAGCTCCTAAATATCACAGAGCTCCTTATCACAGTGCTCCTCCTTATCACAGTGCTCCTCCTTAACACAAAGCTCCTTATCACAGTGCTCCTCCTTAACACAAAGCTCCTTATCACAGTGCTCCTCCTTATCACAGTGCTCCTCCTTATCACAGTGCTCCTCCTTATCACAGTGCTCCTCCTCATCACAGAGCTCCTCCTCATCACAGAGCTCCTCCTCATCAGAGCTCCTCCTCATCAGAGCTCCTCCTCATCACAGAGCTCCTCCTCATCAGTGCTCCTCCTTATCACAGAGCTCCTTATCACAGTGCTCCTCCTCATCACTGTGCTCCTCCTCATCACAGTGCTCCTTCTTATCACAGTGCTCCTCCTTATCACAGAGCTCCTCCTTAACACAAAGTTCCTTATCACAGTGCTCCTCCTTAACACAAAGCTCCTTATCACAGTGTTCCTCCTTATCACAGAGCTCCCTCTTATCAGAGTTCCTCCTTATCAGAGCGCCATATTTTCAGGTGATATTATAATAGAAGTAGGGCAGCTCTCCACATTGTTTTTTTTGTGGGTAGGGATGTTTCCCTTTACCCCTTCTATTACTAAAAAATGCCCTAATATGTGATGTAAAAGATGACTAAACTCAATAATTCCTGAAAGTTATTTCACTTTACAACTTGTGTCCACAGCTCCCTTGCAGACCTAAGTGTCTCCATGGTTACAGACCAAAAAAACCCCTGTGTAGTCTGATCCTGCAGCATGATCCCGCTGGAGTGGAGTAACTCATGACCATAGGACCAGACTACACAGGGTTTGGTTGTAGTCTGTAACCATGGCGATACATAGGTCTTCATAGGAGCCATGTACACAAATCAGGAGAATTTTGATCAAAGTTTTTTTTTGTTTTTTTTTTACAGGCGTTAGAACAATGTTTGCAAAAGTGTACATACCCTTTAATAATGAATTCATTAATAAATCTCTTGTTTCATAGCCCAATATGCAGTGCTCAGGCTGAGGGAAGGAACGGCTTCAAGTCTGTGTGACTATGAAGACCAGAGATCCCTACCAGTATATCAGAGGTTCAGTCCTTCTGTTCACTAACGTGTCTGTCGTACATATAATGGTGGTGGGGTTTCTATAGCAACAGCCAAGAAAAGTTTTGTTTGCAAAAAAAAAAAAAGGAACATTCAAATGTATCAAGATTCTAAAGGTGATACATCCTATATTTAAAGGCACAGTGACCCTATTTCGTGATCTGCACTGGATGTACCTTCACCATTATTGGTAGCAACAGCAGTAATGAGACACGTCAGTCTGTACTTTCCAGATTTACATACATGTTATATCTACAATCACAGGTATTTCCAACACACAGACCAGAAAATAACCTACACAGACCAGCGCCCGTCTGCTCTGTTCTCATTTTTTCACCAAGACTGGTTTCAAGTCAGCAAAGGGAGAAGATTTTTCGGTGTCCTTCAGCTCCTTTAAGGGTGTGTTTGCAGTCTCTGTTTTCTGTATGGCCAGGGAAAGCTCCTACCATATATGCTAAAGGTATCTACTCGCCGCCATTGACCCAACAGTGTGATAAAAAGGGTCCTTTTAGCCTTCGGCCCGTTGTAGTGGCTATAGGGGGGTACAAAGCTAGCAGTCACAGGGGGATCCCAAAGACCAAAATGGAACACAGGCACATTGCTCTTTTGAGAGCCTGGACGGCGGCAGTAAGTTAAACTGTGGGGTATGTCCCTTTATGGGGTAATGATCTTGACTAATTTTTCAGGAATGGTGATCATCTCCACTTTTGATTTTTTTTTTTTTTTTTTTAATTCTTTCAAACAAAAAAGTGCAATCAAATTATTGGGGTGATGTGCTGAACGTGGAAATATCGGTTCAGAAATAGAATGTATTTTGGGGTCCACAGGAGCTTGTAAAATCAGATCAGTTCAGACACAGACAAGAATGGCCCCACTATCAGACCATTTCTTTAATGTTTCAGGTTCCCGTCTTTTAGCTACAACCAATGGCCATTTCCAGTGCAACAGGATGAACGGACATTGATTTTAAGTGACCCTTTATCTTCAGCTGCGGCCTTCAACCTGCACCTGCAAAACTACATATCCCATCATGCCCTGACAGTCACAGGCTGTCTCTGTCTGAGCCTGATGGGTATTGTAGTTTTGCCACAGCTGGAAGGGACACATCTAAATGCATCTTGTAAATAATTTATGGATGTAGTTATAGGGGTGCAAAGATAGCAGTCGTACCAAGACGGGTGCCTGTGGGACCACCCTGCCACATTTTGCATTTGGAGCCAGAGATTTCAATTCAATAAAATGAGCTGTAATTGGTGATGATGACAAAAGGGGTCTGGGAAATCGGCAAGACATGATATCACATGAACTTTTAGAAACAGAAGGTTTGCCTCCATAGGAGACCGTAGGTAACCCCATGAGTTATGTTACATTACTAACTCAGCTCCGCTACATCTACACCCTTAATACTGTGCTTGTGACAGCTATACATTGTGCAGGCAGGTGTGGGGCCCTGGAGGCACCATTTTTATGGGCCACATGAATTTCAGCCCCAGGACACAAACACGTTTACATGCTTTATTTCTAAGAAGCGTCCTCTACATGACATTATGCTACGGGGGTCACTGGGTTCTCTCCTAGGCCGGGAATTTTTTAAAAAAATAAAAGCATTTTCCTATCAGTCTCTTATCGCCCTCGTCCTGATACTTGTGTTTGCCGAGTAAACGGATAAATCTGAAAGATTGTGCGGATTCAGCTGTTTTCACACAGATCCTCTGTCTCGCAATGTGTTTGGTTCAACCATCTGATACATTGTAACAAGGCCTTCAAAGGTGTGAGCCCCGATATAAAAAAATATACTGGGGGTCTTTTTAATCCCTAGAATAATGGGGACCATTGATAGCGTCCAAATCCCAAGCACCTTCACCCATTAACTCCATCTATTGATCAAATCCGAGATCAACAGAAGTGTCATGTCTGTCTTTGCGTTACAACGGTGCCCCCCAAAATGGTAATCTAGTAAAACATAGGTACATGATACGCATGAATAAAAGCACACGTCCATCAAGATCAACTGCGGGATGGGAGAGATGGGGAAGGGGTATAGGCACAACCACAACACAGGATCCAGTCCGCACTAAAGGGGCAAATATTTCCCCTCTTGATCCCGAGTGTCGATTGGATCATCATTCAGAAGATCATTAGACAAGTACATGACTATTTAGAACATTTTCTTCTAAAAAAAAAAAAAAAAACAACAAAAAAACCCCCAAAACATGGAGACCTTTTTTGAAACCATCAGCGATTCCCGCTGTGACCAGGCCCTAACTTCTTATACAGTCACTGCTCTTACAGTGAAGAACCAGATCCGGATGTTGAATATTCTTCAGAATAATAGTTCTTATGGTAAAGAAGCTTCTTATCCTCTGGAGATTTAACCTTTCTCTCTCCAGGCGGAGGGAGCGCCCCCATTGTCTTTTGAAGCCGCTTTTGACCATACTTTATGCATGGGCCATTCATTTGCGTGCCCAAGTTAATAATGTTTTCCCTTAGGAGTCTCTTCTAAAGATTAAATAAATGTAATTATTCTCATCTTTCCTCATAACTAAGGTCCCCCAGGCCCCTTATCAGTTTTGTGGCTCTTCTTTGGAGATTTTCTAGCTCCAGGGCCTCCAGAACTGAACTGAATATTCCAGGTGAGGTTGCACTAATGCTTTGTAAAGTACTAGTATGATAAGCCCGAACTACAAGTCCAAGCCTCACCTAATACATGACAACATCCCGCCGGCCTGAGAAGCTGCTGATTGACATCGCACGTTGTTAGTCTGTGATCTACAAGTACAACCAGATCCTTCTCTCCAAGTGACTCTCCTAGTTTTACTCCTAGAACAATATGTCTGCATAACTTTAATTTTCTCCACACTGAACCTCATCTGCCAAGACAGAGAGTATATAACATTTGCTCAGCAATCACTTTACTTTCCCCGCTCGGGCATCCTCTGCTCCTTACATAAGCACATCAGTCCTCAGATTGGCTGTCACACAGCTAAGGAACCACTATTAATGGTTAAAAATCACAGGTTCCAAGAGGACGGGATAATTGGGCTAGTCTGGGTAATCCGGCTCAAGCTGAAAGCAGAAATATCCTTTCTAAAAATGCACAAAGCTGAATATTGTGCTGGGATTACACCCCCGATCCATGGGCTAAGCCGTGTTATATCACATCGTGTGTACAGAGACGGTGACGGCCTGTGCGCGGAGCAAGCGGGCAATGTCCTGGCATAATACCCTTTGCTTGGGGGCAAGTGCTGCTAATGAAGCCGCCACTTGCTGCAGGTGTGATGTGAATAGGGAATATGCTGCCTGTATACAGAGAGGGGGTATCATGTTAGATATCCCCTCACCTAACTGTAGCCACAATGGGCATTGGGTACAAGCAGCCATCTACCGGTCCTGTTACTTTATACTGAGTGGCACAGTTGGATCTCCAGAGGAGCGATACCATCCTCTGGTGGTGGCACTCGAGACTAAGCTCCGCAGAAGGCACAAAACATGGACCTTCCCTCGACATGTACAAGGAGCGGCCACCAACCAGATCACGGGGAAAACACAGATTTGGGCTCTGAAGTTCCTCGGCCCATTCATGATTTTAGATTCTCGGCAGCACATGATTCTAGCAGCCGGCAGATTTCCTCACCAGCTCGGCCCCTTGTCTGCGGCACCTCTGAGCAGTTTCTTTGGTTCCTGTCCGATGCTGAACCAATGGGTACAGAGGAGAATAACCTTCTGAGAAGATCCATAGCTAGAAATCCTAGACGTCACTTTTGGCCTCAAAAATGTCCTGTGAGCCCAAGCCACCGCCTAATGCTGATCTCATTCCTCCGAGAACTTGGCAGTCCAGGCTCACCGCCGCTCCAGTCTTCAGGCTCACCGCCGCTCCAGTCTTCAGGCTTAGTTCTCTGATGTTCTTTCCAGGCCACGAAGTTATGTTCACCTGAAAACTATAAAAAAAAAAAAAGGTGAGACTATGGCGGACCACCAAGGTGGCCAGTTCACAACGCAGCTCCTCAAAAACATCCATCCTCTGGGTCCTGAAGCATCACCAGAAGTCTGGGACTTCATTGTACTGGTAAAAGGGGACTTAGGCTATGTGTCCACTTTCAGGATGGCTGGCGGTATCGCCGGAGCGGCTTAGCCGCTCTGCGGTAAGCCCCGCCCCCTTTCTGGGACGCGATGATGCCGGATGTGTTCACAGCACACATCCGGCATCATCGCTCCCCACCATAGCGCCCTGTGCTATATCTTGCGGCGACGCAGCGTCGCCGCAAGATATACGGACATGCTGCAATCTGAAAAGACGCGCAGCATGTCCGGAGTCGCAGGGCCGCCGCGTGCGTGTTACCACGCATAGTGGAGACGGGATTTCATTAAGTCCCCTCCACTATGCTGTAACATCTGGACGCTGCGTGTCTGACGCTGCGGCTCTATGCAGCGTCAGACACGCAGCGTTTCCTGCACGTGGAAACATACCCTTAGAGGTCAATAAGACGCGTGTGTGAGGGTCCCCGAACACATGACTCCCCCACCAAGAGCGAAAAATATCAATGTTTCTGTGGAGCAGCAGGGGAACATTTAAGCACTAAAAAATGGTTGCAGAAGTATAAACACCCTCATGAGGAGTTCCCGGGGAGGATGGAGCACGGTGCATTGTTCAGATAGAGAACATTAATTCTTCTGCTGTGAATGGATTGCCGCTCACACACAATGTTGCCGCTGGTCTGTGTACGGTACGATCAGCAGAGGCGACCTCAGGACAGGCCTCCGATCACAGGGCGGACACGGAGGACAAGTATGGGACGGTGGCAATCTGTGCTATAGCCACACTATAAGGGAGGAGTAGATTGGGGGCCCCCTACTATACTCGATTCAGGGGTCTATCCACAGCGGGCACCATGGCTCCCCCATCTACAAGAATAAGGCACATACCACACATGGATGGTTCAGAGACCTCGCAGACAAAAGGTCCTGCTTCTCCATTATCCAAAGTTACTAGATTTACCCCTCCCCTCATCCCTTGACCTGGCAAAAAAAAAGGCTGGTGCCCCCCTTACCAGTGACCACTGAGGCAAAGAATATTAACAGTTCTCATGTCCCCACCCATCCTGAACCCGTCAGGTCAGAGGTTAAGGGGTTAAAAGAATACCCAACAACCTGCAGATATCTGCTTGATACCGGACAAACACCAGTGATGGCGCGCAGGTTAATGAATGTCGCCTTCAAATTTGTTTTAGGTTTTATATTATGTGAAGTGGTAATTACTTTACACATGGCAAGTTGGTTATTAAGGGGCATAGATTAAAAAAAAATATATATATTGATAACCCCCCTCTCTCCTGCTGGTTCTCAATATCTAATCTACCGTGAGGAACAATAAGGCCCAATATTTGTGCTCCCTTACCATTTTTTTGCAGGAGAGAAGAGATCCATGGTTTCTAGGCTATTAAATAGTGTCAAAATGAGCTGTGCCCCCTGTATAAGGGCCTCAGATTAGGGGGTGCAGCTGATCTAAAGGGGTTTCCCAGCTTAGACGTTGATCATCTTTCCTTAGGATCAGTGCTGGTCTGAGAGCGGTACATGGCTCCGCACACTGAGTAGCGTCTGTTCGTGGTTGCTGCGGCTCAAATCACATTCACTGCAAAGGGAGCTAAGCTGCAGGACCCCCGAAATGTCAGTCCTGGACGAATCTAATGTGTGCGGGGGCCTTAAGCCACTCACATCACCCAAGATCCCGCCCGCAGTGTGAATAAATCAGAACACACTGCGGAACGGGCACAGGTACAGGCAGGCACGAGATGAATTCCATCAAGGTGATGTGAGTCGAAGGGCTGCGCAAACGGCGCATGCCCGAAAAAGGTAAGCACAGAAAAGACATGCCCCCGGACAGACTAAAGGTATGGTGCGCAAATTATAAAAATTATGCAGCGTTGGAAGGGAGTACAAAAAGAACAGCCACATTTACAGAATGCAGCATTAGTGCTGCACAAGGTGGCTCTTTTAGTTAAAAACGCCGGGGGGGGGGGGGGGGGCAGGTTCTCTTTAAGGCCTCTTTCACACTTTCATTTTTTACAATCAGTCGCAATCCATCAAAATGTTGGAAAGACGGATCCTGTGCAGATTGTAAAGAACTGATGCACTGGATCCATTTTTTTTTACGGATCCGTCAAGGCATTTGACGGAATTTAGGCTATGTGCACACGCTGTGTATACGTTTTCGCTGCAAAAACAAATACAACACAACCAATTGAATTCAATGGGATACTCACCTTCCGGCAGCCCCCGCAGCCTTCCTGCTCCTCGCGATGCTCCCAGCAGCTCCCGTTCCCATTGATGCCTTGCGAGACAATAACCTGTGATGACGTAGCGGTCTCGCGTGATGCTACATCATCTGGGGTCATTTCGCGAGGAGCAGGAAGGCTGCGGGGGACGCCTGAAGGTGAGAATATCACGATTTTTTATTTTTTATTATTGATGCTGAATAGGCAGCGTCAATAGTAAAAAAGAGCGAGAGAGAATTTCCCGGACTGGAAATTCTTTCAGGCATGCTCAGTTTCAAAAGACTGAATCTGTCACTGGATTCCTGCTTTTGACATACAGCGACGGATCCAGTGTCCATAGGCTTCCATTATGGCTAACGATGGACTCCGCTGGATCCATCGCTGTGTGACTTTTCGACGTACAGAAAAAAAAAAAGTTCCTCTGTGCGTTGTCTCCGCCCGATGGACAGCGATTTTACGACAGATCCAGTGCATGACAGACGAAATAGAAGGCCATCCGTTACAATCCGTCACTAATACAAGTCTATGAGAAAAAAACAAAACGACGGATTGTGACTGATGGCAAAAAAACAGGTGTGTGAAAGAGGCCTAAACCAATCACATCCCTGCAACAATCTTCTCCACTTCGTTTGTTACATTTTTAGCTGCACTGATACATTGTATCAGTCTGAATTCCAGGCTGTTCAGCATTCTGGAGATCATTGTAGCAAACCCTCAGCTGGGAGCAGTTTTGCTTCTGTGCAGGTTTTTTGCCACATGGTGTTAAGAATATTTCCATGCACTGACAACAAGCATGGGTCTTAAAAAAAAAAAAAAAAGAATGAGGAACATAAAGCATTTTGGAGATTTTCAAAATGTAATTGACATGAAACTCGATGGGTAATAACATAAGATTGTTGCAGAGCGGTAATCTGGGAAATGCAGTGATGTTTTGAGCTTTTTGTGCCGTCATCGTGGTGTACGTGCTGGGCATGAGAACTGCAGGAGGGCGCTCTGCTCTTCTGGGGTCAGGAGTGGGATCATTTCGGCCTCGCTTGGTTCAGCCGCTTCTGTGATCAGTCGTCACGTATTACTCTTGGGAACAAGATGGGGGGGACGTAGGAAGGGGCATCTGGACACTGCTGAAAGGGAAAAAGTCACTCAATGGACTTGGAAGCGATTTCATACCTAATGAACAAGCAGCTGGAATCGTCTCTAGGGTCATTGCTATAATAATCCAGCTTTTCTAGGGTCCTGAATGGCAATTTCTCCCACTCGTGTGCTCCCGAATGATCATTTTTATTACTATTCATCTCACATTGATTTATTTTGGCATCTTCGGCTTTCAGATTGATGTCGCTTTTTGCCTATTAGTTAGAAACAAGTGTGCACAACCGTATGAGGTGCACGGGTAGGTTCCCAAACCGTAATCAGCAAATAATACAAAACCCGGCACTCAACTTTGCGGTGTGAAGAAATGAAAGATTTATTATCCCAAATCAGAAAACGTTTCGGGTCCCACAGCTGGACCTTCATCAGTAACGTTTACTGGGACAATGTATAGATTCAAGTGGCTATATGGCCTGCCCGGAGATTGCTACCAATATAGTATTGGATACCCAGAAAGAAGTTACAGCCTATAGAGGTGCTATTCAGCGGTGGACGCCGCGATGACAGCACCTATATAGGCTGTAACTTCTCTTTCTGGGTATCCAATACTATATTGGTAGCTACCTACGGGCAGGCCATATAGCCACTTGAATCTATACATTGTCCCAGTAAACGTTACTGATGAAGGTCCAGCTGTGGGACCGAAACGTTTTCTGATTTGGGATAATAAATCTTTAGTTTCTTCACACCACAAAGTTGAGTGCCTGGTTTTGTATTTGCTTTTTGCCTATTAGGCATTAGGCCAGATTCTTCATTTTGGGATTCATTAAAGTCACTTTTTTTTTGTCTTTTGGTATTTGGTGATCGTATTTGCACCAAGTTCTTCAAAATACCACACGTGGTTCATACATTTGGCGCAAAATTTTGTAAAAATGCTCCTTTTTCTTCCTTAACGTACTTTTCAGCTTCCAAAGTCACAAAAATGCTCCGAATTGACAAATACTCCAGACAGGGACACCCGTGAGAAAGCAAAAACTAAAAAGGGACATTTGGTTAAAGTTGAATAAAACATCTGGATAAGCAAAACTGGCAAATAAAAAAAGACAAAAAAAAACACACATTAAAAAGTGGCACAAAACGTATGAAAAGTCACAAATACTGAAGTCACTAAAAAGGAGCAAAACTCTACAGAAAAGATCCAGACCCTATTCTACTGGATCTCTGGGGACATAGGATTGGGGGTCCAGGTGTTTCCTCTGGGGTGGGTACACAGTGGAGCCCAGGATGTGGGATTAGGGATCCTTGTTTTGCAGTTGAGGAGCTGTTAATACATTTTGCTGGATGATTCGGGTGACATGACAGTAACATGACGTCAGTCAGTGACTAAAGGACCCTGTGCAGCAGCTGGTGTGGAGCCCTGAGATCAGCGAGAGGGGTGGGTGGCTTTGCCTATATCAGCATCCTTTTATAATGGAGGAAGACGTACAGAGAACTGCACCACGATATTGTTAATTTTGCATCATCATTATCAGAGTGCATGGATTAGAATTTGTTCCCAATGTTCTGACTCAGGTTTATGACCAAATCCAAAATGCAGATTGACAAACATGGTTATGCAAAGCCAATGTGCACAATGTAAGCAGTGAATCAGCATGGGCACATACTGCCCTCTAGTGGTCACATAGATGCAGTCAAATAGTCATCTTGTTTTGTGTCATCAAAAAGTGACCGATTGCATCAAATGTTATGTTAAGAGACAGCGCTATACAGAACAATAGAGCATGCTGTGTGATAAGGGACATAACTATACATAATAAGAGGACATTGTAATAAGGGATGCATGATACATGAGCGGACGTTAAGCATAACAAGAGAGGTCACTAAAAGGACAGCGCCATACATAAGGAAGGACACTATAAATTAAGAGAACGCTAGACATAACGAGATGATGCTAGGTACTAAGGGATAGCTCTATATAGAACAAGATAATTCAGTGTCATAAGGGACAGCACTAGGCAATATAGAATGACGATATGCATGAAATGAGATGTTTGATAATGGATAGCGCTATACAATAAGGGATGACGCTATAGATAAGAGGATGCTATGCCATAAAAGACAGCGCTATACATAACAAAAGAGGATGCTGTGTAATAAGGGACGGCACGATACATAAGAGAGAAAGCTATACATAACAAAAGATGACGCTATGAAAAAAAAAATGGCTCATACACAATTAAGAGCACATTGCAATAAGGGAAGGCACTATACATATTGCATTTTTCAGACTATAAAATGCACTATTTTCCCCAAAAAAAATTTGGGGGAAAATAGGGGTGTGTTTCATAGTCGGAATATACTTACAAGTAGAGTGTTGGCAGCAGGAGTCGGGCAATAATCACACTCCCTTCCCAGGCTGGTGCGGCAGAATTTAGTGGTGCTCTGTGACGTGGGGGCTCTGCCGACATTTTGTGAAAACCCGAAGTCCCCTGCACTTCCATTGCTACGATGGGAGGCCTCCAGGAAAATACCCCTCGGTGGTGAGATACTATAGAGCAGACATATTATACATCCCAATAACAGAGGGAGGACTGGGCTGCCCCTCAGTGGTGAGATACTATAGAGCAGCCATATTATACATCCCAATAACAGGAGGAGGACTGTGCTGCCCCTCAGTGGTGAGATACTATAGAGCAGCAATATTATACATCCCAATAACAGGAGGACTGGGCTGCCCCTCAGTGGTGAGATACTATAGAGCAGCCATATTATACATCCCAATAACAGGAGGAGGACTGTGCTGCCCCTCAGTGGTGAGATACTACAGAGCAGCAATATTATACATCCCAATAACAGGAGGACTGGGCTGCCCCTCAGTCGTGAGATACTATAGAGCAGCCATATTATACATCCCAATAACAGGAGGAGGACTGGGCTGCCCCTCAGTGGTGAGATACTATAGAGCAGTCATATTATACATCCCAATAACAGAGGGAGGACTGGTCTGCCCCTAAGTGGTGAGATACTATAGAGCGGCCATATTATACATCCCAATAACAGAGGGAGGACTGGGCTGCCCCTCAGTGGTGAGATACTATAGAGCGGCCATATTATACATCCCAATAACAGGAGGACTGGGCTGCCCCTCAGTGGTGAGATATTATAGAGCAGCCATATTATACATCCCAATAACAGAAGGAGGACTGTGCTGCCCCTCAGTGGTGAGATACTATAGAGCAGCCATATTATACATCCCAATAACAGGAGGAGGACTGGGCTGCCCCTCAGTGGTGAGATACTATAGAGCAGACATATTATACATCCCAATAACAGAGGGAGGACTGGGCTGCCCCTCAGTGGTGAGATACTATAGAGCAGCCATATTATACATCCCAATAACAGGAGGAGGACTGTGCTGCCCCTCAGTGGTGAGATACTATAGAGCAGCAATATTATACATCCCAATAACAGGAGGACTGGGCTGCCCCTCAGTGGTGAGATACTATAGAGCAGACATATTATACATCCCAATAACAGAAGGACTGGGCTGCCCCTCAGTGGTGAGATACTATAGAGCAGACATATTATACATCCCAATAACAGAGGGAGAACTGGGCTGCCCCTCAGTGGTGAGATACTATAGAGCAGTCATATTATACATCCCAATAACAGGAGGAGGACTGGGCTGCCCCTCAGTGGTGAGATACTATAGAGCAGCCATATTATACATCCCAATAACAGGAGGAGGACTGGGCTGCCCCTCAGTGGTGAGATAATATAGAGCAGCCATATTATACATCCCAATAACAGGAGGACTGGGCTGCCCCTCAGTGGTGAGATACTATAGAGCAGCAATATTATACATCCCAATAACAGAGGGAGGACTGGTCTGCCCCTAAGTGGTGAGATACTATAGAGCGGCCATATTATACATCCCAATAACAGAGGGAGGACTGGGCTGCCCCTCAGTGGTGAGATACTATAGAGCGGCCATATTATACATCCCAATAACAGAAGGAGGACTGGGCTGCCCCTCAGTGGTGAGATACTATAGAGCAGACATATTATACATCCCAATAACAGAAGGAGGACTGGGCTGCCCCTCAGTGGTGAGATACTATAGAGCAGACATATTATACATCCCAATAACAGAAGGAGGACTGGTCTGCCCCTCAGTGGTGAGATACTATAGAGCGGCCATATTATACATCCCAATAACAGAGGGAGGACTGGGCTGCCCCTCAGTGGTGAGATACTATAGAGCAGACATATTATACATCCCAATAACAGAAGGAGGACTGGTCTGCCCCTCAGTGGTGAGATACTATAGAGCGGCCATATTATACATCCCAATAACAGAGGGAGGACTGGGCTGCCCCTCAGTGGTGAGATACTATAGAGCAGACATATTATACATCCCAATAACAGAAGGAGGACTGGTCTGCCCCTCAGTGGTGAGATACTATAGAGCAGCCATATTATACATCCCAATAACAGAAGGAGGACTGTGCTGCCCCTCAGTGGTGAGATACTATAGAGCAGTCATATTATACATCCCAATAACAGGAGGAGGACTGGGCTGCCCCTCAGTGGTGAGATACTGTAGAGCAGACATATTATACATCCCAATAACAGATGGAGGACTGGGCTGCCCCTCAGTCGTGAGATACTATAGAGCAGCCATATTATACATCCCAATAACAGAGGGAGAACTGGGCTGCCCCTCAGTGGTGAGATACTGTAGAGCAGACATATTATACATCCCAATAACAGAGGGAGGACTGGGCTGCCCCTCAGTGGTGAGATACTATAGAGCGGCCATATTATACATCCCAATAACAGAGGGAGGACAGGGCTGCCCCTCAGTGGTGAGATACTATAGAGCAGACATATTATACATCCCAATAACAGAGGGAGGACTGGTCTGCCCCTCAGTGGTGAGATACTATAGAGCAGCCATATTATACATCCCAATAACAGGAGGAGGACTGGGCTGCCCCTCAGTGGTGAGATACTATAGAGCAGCCATATTATACATCCCAATAACAGAGGGAGGACTGGGCTGCCCCTCAGTGGTGAGATACTATAGAGCAGCCATATTATACATCCCAATAACAGGAGGAGGACTGGGCTGCCCCTCAGTGGTGAGATACTATAGAGCAGTCATATTATACATCCCAATAACAGGAGGACTGGGCTGCCCCTCAGTGGTGAGATACTATAGAGCAGCCATATTATACATCCCAATAACAGGAGGAGGACTGGGCTGCCCCTCAGTGGTGAGATACTATAGAGCAGACATATTATACATCCCAATAACAGGAGGACTGGGCTGCCCCTCAGTGGTGAGATACTATAGAGCAGTCATATTATACATCCCAATACCAGAGGGAGGACTGGTCTGCCCCTCAGTGGTGAGATACTATAGAGCAGCCATATTATACATCCCAATAACAGAGGGAGGACTGGGCTGCCCCTCAGTGGTGAGATACTATAGAGCAGACATATTATACATCTGTTAGGTTGAACAATTTTATTAAATGTTCACTTAAGTTGCCTACTCCTGGCCTAATGGATATTGATCAGGTGCGCACCAAAGAAATAAACATATAACAACACACAGTCATATGTAAACTCTCCATGATCAATCTATGGCCCAGCTGCAAGGGAAAAGAGACTTTATTCAGTCAGAACACATGGTTACATATCCCCTGTAAGGGGGCTCGGTTAGCTCTAAAATGGGAGTGATCGGATGCATTCCATTGGTTAGTGGGTTGGGCAATGAGCAAGTCCATGGGAGGATCCATGAGGTCATCAGGGTGGGTTGGTCCATGAGGTCATCAAGGTGGGCGTCACTGTGGGTGGATCCATGAGGTCATCAGAGTGGGCGTCATCTTGGATACCAGCCAGGCAGCCACATGGCTCTCTGATACAGGAAATGGCAGCCATCTTTAGTGTCTTTTAATCTAAGAAAGCTTGTAAGGTTAAACAATACACGTTATGGGTCGCTTCTCTCAACCTCTTATGTCTTGGGGTTAATTAAGTATTTGATCTTATTTCTCTCCTCAACAGTCCCCCCTAAATACTTTATTAACCTTTTTTTTTTTATCTTGATCCCACCGTGGTTTCCTAACCCACCAGTGTTAAGTGTCACTATGACATCAGAGGCTTCATGACAATACAGATGCTATAGACACCAGAGAATGTGTGACCAATCATGGATATATCAGGAGGTACCTCGGAGCGCGCTACCAGCGTCCTCGGGACTTTTCTACCTGCTGGATCTATTACTCTCCAATCTCCATGGTTACATAAACTACACATGTCACTCACCCTGATGTAACACATCCTAGATCTGACCGTCTCGCCCGGGAGGGGGGAATTGGAGTTTTCACCAGTTTGAGACAAGTTTTCCCTTGTGGAAAACCTCCCTTTGTAGCTGGACTTTGACAAGCAGGTCAGATCCTACTCTGTCCCTAACTGTCTAACAAGTTTATAATGTGAGAGATGGATTAAATGGCGCTATAACAATAAACAATAATAATAATAATAATATGGATCCAGGAGACGCTCAGCAATCCTGACTGAAGTAGGAGTAGTCAGGAGCACTTGGTAGGGACCCTCAAATCTCGACTGCAGGGATGTCTTTCTGATGAACTTCTTTACCAGCATGTAGTCACCAGGTTGGAAATCATGGGTACCTTCACTGGAATCTGGAATGGATGATAAAACTTGTACATGTGTTACTGACAGTTCTTTTAGTAAGGACAATTACATAATTTACAAGAGTATCACTTCCTAAAGCTAGTTGTTGTGGAAAATATTGACCCAACCTTGGAGGCTCCCCCAAAAAGAATCTCGTGTGGTGTGAGTTTGGTGGGACCCCTTGGGAGTGTTTCTGACTGAGTATAAGGCAATGGGCAAAATGTCTGTCCAAGTCTGACCTCCTAACTGGCTTTCAGTATTTTATTTTTCAAGGTGCCATTCAGTGTTTCTACTTTCGCACTGCTCTGTGGGTGATATGGAGTATGTAAACCCAAATCAGCTCCCACCAATGTCCATAGTTCCTTAGTCAGTGCTGCAGTGAACGCAGGTCCTTGGTCACTCTCAATTACCTCTGGGACCCCATATCTGCATACTACTTCAGTCATCAGTCTCTTAACAGTCACTCTGGCAATCATGTTTATTACTGGATAGGCTTCGGGCCATCCTGAGAACATGTCAGTCACTACCAGTACATACTCGTACTTCCCTACTTTTGGCATTTGAATGTGATCAATCTGAATCCTCCGAAAGGGATAGAGTGGTTTAGCCAATGTTTCTGAGTAACTTTCTGGGGCGGTGCTGGATTGCATGTTGCACACACAAGGCAGGAATTGCAGTATTTTTGGGTGACAGTAGAGATCCCAAGTGCCATGTAAGTCTTCCAAATCAGGTCAATCATCTGATTCCGGCCTCTGGGCGATACCGTGTGCCCATTCTGTCTCCGAGGAATACAGATTACGGGGTAGACAGAACTTTTTGTTCACCCTCCAGACTCCATCTTCATCCTTTTTTAGCTCCTCCTTCTTGTCATGGCTTCTTTTCATCATCCAATGTCTTGATGTAGATGGATAATCCTCATAAGAGAGCCTTTAGTCCCTTCTTCAGTGTTTTGTGACACGTACACCGCTGCTTTCTCTTTCCCAAATGGATCAGCAGCATAGGTTTTTACTGTTTTGTCAGCAAAGAAGTTCCTCCTTGCTTCTGGAGAATCCAATCTTCCGTGAGCTTTGATCTTGATCACTGCAACCTCCGAACGTAGATCAAGAGCGGCCACAAGTTAGTTAGGTATCCTCTGGCTGCCCAGATACTGCCGAAGTCATGAGCCACTCCGAAAGCATATCTTGAATCCGTGTAGAGGTTGACCACCTTCTCCGTTGCTTCCTGACAAGCCAACGTCAAAGCTTTAAGTTCCGCTTCTTGTGCAGACATGTGCGGTGGTAGTGATCCAGCTGAGATGACCTGGTCATGTGTAACCACGGCATATCCCGTATGGAACCTTCCCGTTTCATCTGCAAATCTGGAACCATCAGTGAGGAACGTCAGGTCAGCATGTGGGAATGGGTCTTCAGACACGTTTTTCTTGGAGGCTACTTCTTTCTGCATTTGTTCAAGACAGTCATGATCCTCCTTTGAGTGTGTAGAGGCATCTTCTCCGAGAGCATGAGCATCATCATCCACATCCCCCCTGGAAAGAGGAAGCAGCATGGACAGTTTGAAGATGCTGCAGCGGACAAGAGTGACATTATCCGGAACCAACAGCGAATATTGTAGTCTCATATGACGCTGCACCAACAGATGTTTAGGGCTGCAGGAATAGCAATTATGTCGTGTGGAGCCATTAAGAGAACTGGATGTCCTCAGATGATATCAGAATTTGGGATTCCAAAAGCTGGTGCAGACTGTATGGCCTGTTTAAGAGCGTAGAAAGCTTCCACGGATTTGGTACATAGTGGAAACGCTGATGTCTTGAGGTCTTCGTACAATGGCTGCATCAGCTTTGAGGCATCTGGAATCCTTTGGCGACAATAAGTGATAGGTCAGCCAGCTCATCCGAGGCCCATGTCTTGGGTTCTTGGCAGAACTCAACACCAGAGTCCCATGTCTTGTCACTGGCAAGTGAGTCATCATTGAACACGATATCCATAACAGGCCAATATGCATCGACTGCTTTAAGATTTGCCAGGGAAATTAGATCTTGCCACGTAGCTGGGTAAGTACTTTGGATTTGAAGCATGCTTCTGTAGAAAGGCATCGGCTGTTTTTCTGGATCTGGAGCTTGGTACAACAGAGTAGCAGCTTGCTGGGGTGTAAACTTGACGTAGAGGGTGGGCTCCTCAGACATGAGCATTGGCACTGTTGGTGGTGACACCTGAGGCGGGAGTAGAGATGGCACCGGAATTGTCAAGGTCTCAATTTGCTCACTAATATTCTCATACTCTAAAATGCGAGTTATTGCTGCATGAAGTTGTTGAGCACTAACGTCTGGATGAATAGGGTCAAAAGTAGGGGTCACAGCGTGTATGATCATTCTACATGGAAGATTGCCAGCTTTAGTCACCACTATGTCCCCAACAGCTATCTGACCATGTGACTCAACAATGATTTGACTGTCAGCTTGAATAGTCGTCCCTCCTGCTTACACTATAGCTCTAGCTACACCTCCATTATGCTCTAACCGAGAATTGGCAGCTTTAACAATAGCGTCTGTTTCCATTGTCGTTATGTCACCCTTTCCCACCACTAACAAGGGTCCCTCAGGAAGTTCTTTTTGAAAACAGGTTGTCAACATTCCCTCCCCTTTGTGCTTCCTGTGCTATTGACATCCCCCTCCCAGATTGAGCCCCCCCCTTGATACAGTTGCCACCGTCCCATACAGGTGTGCACTTGGCTGCAAGAGAGCCTGTGAGGTACCGGGCATAGGGTTATGTAGACTGTGTGAGAGTGCTATTGTAGTGGAAGCGTTGGGAGGAGAGGCCATTGCTTGGAGCATCTTGTGTGGGTTGTTGTGAACAGGTAATTCAGAACCACAATGGACATTGAAGTTCAGAGCACACAAAGTGACCTGACAATTACCAAAAACATAGGACGAGCTCTGAGACGTGGGAACTCCGCTGACCGCAATCCCCAATCCTATCACACAACACCAGAGGTAGCCGTGGATTGCGCCTAATGCTCCCTATGCAACTCGGCACAGCCTGAGAAACTAACCAGCCCTGAAGATAGAAAAATAAGCCTACCTTGCCTCAGAGAAACTCCCCAAAGGAAAAGGCAGCCCCCCACATATAATGACTGTGAGTAAAGATGAAAACACAAACACAGAGATGAAATAGATTTAGCAAAGTGAGGCCCGACTTACTGAATAGACCGAGGATAGGAAAGATAGCTTTGCGGTCAACACAAAAACCTACAAACAACCACGCAGAGGGGCAAAAAGACCCTCCGCACCGACTAACGGTACGGAGGTGCTCCCTCTGCGTCTCAGAGCTTCCAGCAAGCAAGGAAAACCAACAAAGCAAGCTGGACAGAAAAAATAGCAAACAAAAATAACACAAGCAAAACTTAGCTTATGCAGGACAGACTGGCCACAGGAACGATCCAGGAGGAAGCAAGACCAATACTAGAACATTGACTGGAGGCCAGGATCAAAGCACTAGGTGGAGTTAAATAGAGCAGCACCTAACGACTTAACCTCATCACCTGAGGAAGGAAACTCAGAAGCCGCAGTACCACTCTCATCCACCAAAGGAAGCTCATAGACAGAACCAGCCGAAGTACCACTCACGACCACAGGAGGGAGCTTGGCCACAGAATTCACAACAGTGGGTGTGCGGCTAAATTAGCAGTGGAAGTGACAGTAGAAAGGGTTGGTGCCGAGGACGATCCAGGCGGGAGCATTGCTAGATAGGGGAAAGGTTCGGTGCCCCATTGGAAACCACTGAGACAGGATACATGGGTAAAGCTTGTTCACTTCCCAAAGGAAAATAGTATTGGCCGTTAGTGGTCATTACTGGGTAACAAGGATTTGGTGATGTGGTGTATAGCCTTAGTCTAAGATGTTCACCACCAGGAGCAGCACATTTGCCATCCAGAAAATGGCTACCGTCAGAATTACATGTTATCCACAAAATGGCCACCATTAGAATTAACACATTTGCCATCCACAGAATGGCCGCCGCCAGCATGAACACATTTGCCAACCATAAAATGGCTGCTACCAGCATTAACAAATTTACCATCCACAAAATGGATGCTACCAGCATTAACAAATTTACCATCCACAAAATGGATGCTACCAGCATTAGCAAATTTACCATCCATAAAATGGCTGCTACCAGCATTAACAAATTTACCATTTACAAAATGGCTACTACCAGCATTAACAAATTTACCATCTACAAAATGGCTACTACCAGCATTAACAAATTTACCATCCATAAAATGGCTGCTACCAGCATTAACAAATTTACCATTCACAAAATGGCTACTACCAGCATTAACAAATTTACCATTCACAAAATGGCTACTACCAGCATTAACAAATTTGCCATTCACAAGATGGCCGCCGTCAGCACTAACAAATTTGCCATTCACAAGATGGCCGCCGTCAGCACTAACAAATTTGCCATCTGCAAAATGGCCGCCGTCAGCACTAACAAATTTGCCATTCACAAGATGGCCGCCGTCAGGGTTAGCACATGGCTCTGGGCCACCATTATAAGGTGGTGGCCCCTCACAGGATATATTTTTGTAATACACATAACTCAAAACTCTGCCCTTTTCATTCCTTTCCTCTTCTACCCAATTTTCTCTATACAGACTTTCAGAGACTCTCTCCCATGCCCTAGCAGTAGACAACAATCCATTATCTTCTAGGATACCTTTCCTTTCTTTCAAGACAATCTTCCACTCCAGGGGCTGTAACCTTCCCCTTCTGGCATTCCACACAACTTCATAAGCTTTTTACATTGTTTAACATGACTCTTCCCTTCACGAGTCGCTACTAATGTACACGGGTCTAACTTGCCATCTGAATTTGGCTTAGTGCCAATACGGCAGAACTGCATTAATTTCTCCATCTTTCTATAGATATCTATATCTCTATCAAGATAACAAACACCAAACAAACAATAAGACGGGGGAGATGACTCAAACCTGAGATTCTAAAGAGAACTGAGTCTGCAGTACTCAGTTCCTATTCTTTCTTGTCACGTGGTCCCTGTCTGACTTCCGTATTCTGTACTTTACAAACCAATTATTCCCTACTTAGTCAAATTGCTCCCTAACTTACCAGTCCCCGTGCAGAGTCAACTCACTCGATGCCACGGTGCAAAAAAAAAACTATAAATTTATTTATTTGGCTCGAACTGAGTCATCTCACTCCAAGTTTTAATGAGCCGCTACACAATTTATTAGGCGCCGAACTGAGTCATCTCACTCCAAGTTTTACCGGGCCCCCCTAGGCCGAGTCAATCACTCAAGGTCCTAGTCTCTCTTATACAGAACTGAAAATCTTATCACAGGCGACAACCATGTACTGTACCACAGACAAAAATATATATATTTTTTTTCTCTTACACTTGCTTGCTTTTCTTTTCTAAAAACTTGCTTTTCCTGTTCTAACACTTGCTTTTCCTTCACTAAAAAAAACAAACAAAAAAACTTGCTTTTCCTGTTCTACCAGTCATCTCCCCTCCTCACAACACATAACAGGCAGTAGGCAACTAAAACATGTGACGGTTCTTGCAATTAAATGACCAGCAGCGGAGAGACCCTTCTGCCGTCTTACAGATACCACGAAGACCGGACACGGTCAGGCAATCTGCACAGGATACCCCGAAGGACACAGGTAAAGACTACAGATTATAAAAATCAGCAGACTTACCGTGTTCTGATAAGGAGGTGATCAGTCTCCACGTTCGGGGTATTCAGCGCGTCGTGCCATTCCAGTCGCCGGTCCTCAGGGTTCAGGGCTCTTCCTCTGCTGGCCCCAGGTTGGGCAGCCAAATTGTTAGGTTGAACAATTTTATTAAATGTTCACTTAAGTTGCCTACTCCTGGCCTAATGGATATTGATCAGGTGCGCACCAAAGAAATAAACATATAACAACACACAGTCATATGTAAACTCTCCATGATCAATCTATGGCCCAGCTGCAAGGGAAAAGAGACTTTATTCAGTCAGAACACATGGTTACATATCCCCTGTAAGGGGGCTCGGTTAGCTCTAAAATGGGAGTGATCGGATGCATTCCATTGGTTAGTGGGTTGGGCAATGAGCAAGTCCATGGGAGGATCCATGAGGTCATCAGGGTGGGTTGGTCCATGAGGTCATCAAGGTGGGCGTCACTGTGGGTGGATCCATGAGGTCATCAGAGTGGGCGTCATCTTGGATACCAGCCAGGCAGCCACATGGCTCTCTGATACAGGAAATGGCAGCCATCTTTAGTGTCTTTTAATCTAAGAAAGCTTGTAAGGTTAAACAATACACGTTATGGGTCGCTTCTCTCAACCTCTTATGTCTTGGGGTTAATTAAGTATTTGATCTTATGGCTCTCCTCAACACATCCCAATAACAGGAGGAGGACTGGGCTGCCCCTCAGTGGTGAGATACTATAGAGCAGCAATATTATACATCCCAATAACAGAGGGAGAACTGGGCTGCCCCTCAGTGGTGAGATACTATAGAGCAGCAATATTATACATCCCAATAACAGAAGGAGGACTGGGCTGCCCCTCAGTGGTGAGATACTATAGAGCGGCCATATTATACATCCCAATAACAGAGGGAGGACAGGGCTGCCCCTCAGTGGTGAGATACTATAGAGCGGCCATATTATACATCCCAATAACAGAGGGAGGACAGGGCTGCCCCTCAGTGGTGAGATACTATAGAGCGGCCATATTATACATCCCAATAACAGAGGGAGGACTGGGCTGCCCCTCAGTGGTGAGATACTATAGAGCGGCCATATTATACATCCCAATAACAGAGGGAGGACAGGGCTGCCCCTCAGTGGTGAGATACTATAGAGCAGACATATTATACATCCCAATAACAGAGGGAGGACTGGTCTGCCCCTCAGTGGTGAGATACTATAGAGCAGACATATTATACATCCCAATAACAGAAGGAGAACTGGGCTGCCCCTCAGTGGTGAGATACTATAGAGCAGCCATATTATACATCCCAATAACAGGAGGACTGGGCTGCCCCTCAGTGGTGAGATACTATAGAGCGGCCATATTATACATCCCAATACCAGAGGGAGGACTGGTCTGCCCCTCAGTGGTGAGATACTATAGAGCAGCCATATTATACATCCCAATAACAGGAGGACTGGGCTGCCCCTCAGTGGTGAGATACTATAGAGCAGCCATATTATACATCCCAATAACAGGAGGAGGACTGGGCTGCCCCTCAGTGGTGAGATAATATACAGCAGTCATATTATACATCCCAATAACAGAGGGAGGACTGGGCTGCCCCTAAGTGGTGAGATACTATAGAGCAGCCATATTATACATCCCAATAACAGGAGGACTGGGCTGCCCCTCAGTGGGGAGATAATATACAGCAGCCATATTCAAACAACTAAGATTGATGTGGAATGATAAGTATGATAGACACTGGATAGAAATGGAAAAGCATCTAAAAAAATCCCCCAGTGTTGCATCATTTTTCTATTCATATATCATTGCCTGGTATGATGGGAAGTTGTGTCTACCACCAGCGGTGGAAGTGGCACTGGGAGTGTGGAGCAAACTTATCAATAAACTGTATGCTATTAAATTGGCGCTATCTAAATCCCCAATAAAGACTTTAGAGCTGTGAATTCTGGACTTCCAGATCCAAAACTGGAAATCTCTGGGAATCCTACTGATTGGTGACTTGTATGAGGAAGGAATATTGTTCTCCTTCTCTATAATCAGAAAGAAATATCTCCTTCCACATAAAGATCATTATAAACATCTACAAATAAGACATTTTCTACATGAAAAAAAGAAATAATATTCTCACAACCTTCCAAACTACAGTCATGGCCAAAATTATTGACACCCCTGCAATTCTGTCAGATACTCATTTTCTTCCTGAAAATGATTGCAAACATTCTTTAGTATGTGTGTGTATATATGTATGTATGTATATACTGTATGTATGTATGTATGTATGTATGTATGTATGTATCTATAATATAACGCTGGGAGCGTCACTCTGTCCGAAGCCTTTATAGACTGCGCAAGCGCCGGCGCAGTCTGGACCTCACAGAGTGATGCTCCCAGGAGATCGCGGTATGCGTAAGCACTGAACGCACACCGTGATCTCCACCGGAGAGGCAGGGACGTGCCAGGAGGGTAAGTATATTCACCTGTCCCCCGTTCTAGCGCTGCGTGCGGCTCCGTCTCCCGGGTCCTCTGCCTGGGACGTTCACAGTTCAGAGGGCGCGATGACACGCTTAATGCGCGCCGCCCTCTGACTGAACAGTCACAGCCAGAGGAGCCGGAACACGGAGCGGACGCAGCGCTGGATCAGGGCCAGGTGAATATAGCAAGTGTCGGGGGCCTGAGCGAGCGGCGACTCCGGCACCTGACCCCCACAGCGCGCTGGTGTTCCCGCCTGCTCAGGCCCCCCAGCACTCGGCACCCAGCGACGATAGGAGAGTATGGTATTTTTTTTTATATATCGCAGCAGCATACGGGGCATATAATCCTATGGAGCATCTTATGAGGCCATCAACCATAATGGAGCAGTGTACGGGGCATATAATACCATGGAGCATGTTATGGGGGCCATAAACCTTTATGGAGCAGTGTACGGGGCATATACTATGGAGCATCTTATGGGGGCCATAAACCTTTATGGAGCAGTGTACGGGGCATATACTATGGAGCATCTTATGGGGGCCATAAACCCTACTATGGAGCAGCGTATGGGGCATATGGATGGGAGCAGCAAATTACAGAACGGGGGCGCAGGATGGGAGCAGCACATGACAGAACGGGGGTGCAGGATGGGTGCAGCACATGACAGAATGGTGGCGCAGGATGGGAGCAGCACATGACAGAATGGAGGCGCAGGATGGGAGCAGCACATGTCAGAACGGAGGCGCAGGATGGAGCAGCACATGACAGAACGGGGGTGCAGGATGGGTGCAGCACATGACAGAATGGTGGCGCAGGATGGGAGCAGCACATGTCAGAACGGAGGCGCAGGATGGAGCAGCACATGACAGGATGGAGACCATATACCAATATAAATGCTCGCCACCCGGGCGTAGAACGGGTTCAATAGCTAGTATATATATATATATATGTATATATATATATATATATATATATATATATATATATATACACACATATATATATACACACACAGTATATACAATGTGTCCCTTATGTTAAATTTATAATATATTGATTCACATGTACTAGCTGTATGCCCTTTGTCTTCCATCTGCTACATACATTGGCAGCGCTGCCGCGGGCAGTACGCATGCACGCCTTGTCCCTGCCATCCCCACCGGCTTCCTGTGTCTTTATGCAGCTTGGGGCATCGGGTCACATGGGGATTACGTATTCCTGATGCCTCCTGCTACATGATGCGGGCGCTGGCTGGCATTACGGATGCTGAGGTGACTGATGCGTCACTTCCAATCCGGGGCAGCGCTACTTCTGGGACGCTCTCGTACATAAAGTCCACCATTTTAAAATGTATTATGCCCCCTAACGAAGGTGCCATCCGAAACGTGTGTAGGGGTGGACAGGCGGACCCTCTAGGCCTCTGCTGGTGCTATCTAATAGGTATTAATCTAATTAGCATTTGCTCTGTATATATGGTATATTGTTTGCACTATGGCACTTCATTATTATGTGATACAGCTACCAATTTAATGCGGTCAATATGTCATATATTGATCAGGACTTTACTTGCACCAGATGGCAGTAATATTGCAATTTGATGGCACAAGTTCTATTGATAAACTATGTTGTTACTTTGATGCCACACTCTTACTATACAATAGCGCTTAATTTGTGCCTCTGTACATATCCCAAAGTACCCTTACTGCTTTATTCATTGTGCTATTGGATCTTGCCCGTCATTAGTGGTTTAATATCTATGTGTATGCTTCATGGTCATTGTAAATTCCCCTTCTACATTTTGTAAAATAAAGTTGATATTGTTTCCACTACTTTTGGATCTTTTCTCCCCTCTTCTCTTAACCATATCCTGGAGGAGACGTTCCCCTCTCTGGACTCGTATCTTCACAAATGGGTCAGGGATCTAAAATATGGGATCACCCCGGGGCAATGGCAGACGTCCTTCTCAATGATAGGGACACACTGAGTGCACCAACCACCTGGAGAATGGCAGAACTGCTGTACAGCTGGTACTTCACACCATACAGATTGTCCCAGATGGGTGCTGGAGGTGCAGATATGATGCATGTCTGGTGGAAGTGCCATGAAGTAAAGCAGCTCAGGGATGCAATTTCTCGTTTGGTGTCTCAAATTAGTGGCATCCTAATAAAAATTAGGAAAGAGCAGGCGCTTCTGGCCATTGACCTGGATTTAATCCTGTACAAGCTCGGGACAGTGATTGCGCACATCCTCATAGCTAATAGCGGATTAATCTGTTGTCATCACCACTTCCCTTTTTTTGACCATGGCCCACACTTAGGCTCTCCCTCTTCCTTTACAGACATCTGTCCATACACTCAATCACACTCCAACCTCTCCACCATGGCCAAGACCAAAGAGCTGCGAAAGGACATCGGGGATAAAATTGTAGACCTGCACAACACTGGGATGGGCTACAGGACAATAGGCAAGCAGCTTGGTGAGAAGACAACTGTTAGCACAATTATTAGAAAATGGAAGAAACACAAGACGACTGTCAACCTTCCTTGGTCTGGAGCTCTATGCAACATCTCGCCTCGTGGGGTAAGGATGATTCTGAGAAAGGTCAGGAACCGGCCCAGAACTACACGGGAGGACCTGGTCAATGACCTGAAGAGAGCTGGGACCAGTCTCGAACATTACCGCTAGTAACACTACACCATCATGGATTACAATCCTGCAGGGCACACAAGATCCCCCTGATCACCCAGCACATGTCCAGGCCCGTTTGAAGTTCACCATCTGGATGATCCACAGGAGGCATGGGAGAAGGTTATGCGGTCAGATGAGACTAAAACACCAAGGTTACTTACCGGCAGCCGTTTTTTTCCAGAACCCATGACCGCATACCTGAGAGAAGAATCTGACCAGCTAGACCAGGAAACCTATTGAAATAAAAGGGCGGTACCTCTCCCCCAACCTCAGTTGGTTACAGGGCACGAGAGGACCTTCAGGTTAAATTTACATACATGACCAGCACCCAAACTATAGTGCACACCCATAAGGTGAAAAGGGGGTGGTGGGGATATACGGGTGCTGTCATGGGTTCTGGAGCCATCACAGCACACTTGAGAGATTTCTGGAGAATTTGTAACACCTTAGGGAGGGACCACCGCTTGCATGAACCCTTCTAACAAAGGTTAAGTCAGCAGAGGATAGATACAATCTATAGCGGAAGGAGGGTGGATGGTGAGGACCAGGTAGCGCCTTACAATTTTGATCAATTGATGCCTCCGCTTTCTCCGTCCAGGTCGCCACAGCGCTGGTGGAGCCTTGATGCAGTCTGAGATCGGACCACCACTAGCAGAGTAGGCTAAACTAACAGCCTCCCTAATCCATCTGGAAATGGTACCTTTTCTTACCCCGTAACACTTCCTACTACCTTGGAAGGCTACAAACAGGGACTGGACTTTCCTTGAACGTATAGGACCACTCTTCGGTATCTCTGATGGTCCGGATGGATCAGGATGTGATAGTGGTAGTCGACTTAAAAGGATGCGCACTATAAAACAATTTTGATGAAGTAGTTTTATGGCTGTATTCACCGACTCCATCTTGAAAGTGTGATTCTTTATCCAGCGATTGAGACCATTCAGATTTATGATGGTCCTGAAAAAGAGGGGGGAATAAAATCCCATTCCTTTTTGTTCGCCCAAAACCTCACGTAGAACCAGTTTCTCCATCAGGATCAAGATCTCCATCTCTAGGGCAAGTTGTTCTCCTGCTGATTTTCTGTTGGGGGCTTATTACAAATGACTGACACGGCAGATTCCTCTACTGAACTTTTTTTTCATAAAAGGAAGACCTTCTCGACTTCTCCCGAGAACCCAGGAGAGCTCTTATTATCACCGGCTTTTTCCAGGATGTCGTCCTGTGACGTCAGAGGTGCGCACCACTTCTGGAGGTGCGTCCCCGGCTGCGCTCCCACGCTGAGAACTGTGGAGAGCAGTGCAGTGGTCCGAGACAGTACTGAGCTGACTGTGCTGCCCGCACACACACCGAGCCCCAAGGAGACACATGGACGGGGCTTCCAGCCATCTGAAGGCCAACACCACAGGTATGTAGCCTCTTCTTCCAATGCCGGGACAGGCCTGGGAGTAATTCCTCTTCTCTTCACCACAGATTGCAGCAGAGGGATCCCATCAAGGACAGGAAACCAACTGTAGCAGGGGAGAGGTAGCACCCTTTTATTTCAGAAGGTTACCTGTCCTAGCTGGACAGATCCTTCTCTCAGGTGTACTGTCAATGGTGAAGGGAAAATAGAACTTTTTTGGTATCAACACCACTCGCCATGTTTGGAGGAGGAAGAAAAATTAGCACAACCTCAAACACTGTCCCAACCGTGAAGAATGGTGGGGGAAACATACTTTGGGGTGCTTTTTTTGCAGAGGAGACAGGACAACTGCACCATGCCGAAGGGAGGATGGAAGGGGTCATGTATCTTGAGGTTTTTTTTGCTAACAACCTTCTTTCCTCATTAAGAACATTGAAGATGGGTTGTGTGTATGTGTACATATACACTAAAAAAAAAAAAAAAAAATATATATATATATATATATATATATATATATATATATATATATATATATATATATATACACACATACATACACGGTATAATGTCCCTTATCCTGGTGTATGTTCCCCGTACTGCCGCTGTTCTATAATGTATAGGGGAAAAAAAAAACATACTCCCCCTTCTCTCCGCACCCGCACTGCACCCTCTTCTGAAGCCGGCAGCTGACTTCAGTGTGCAAGTGCTGGGAGCGCATGACGACACTAACATGCGCCCTCACTCACATGCACGCTGCCGTCTCTGGGCAGCAGCGCTTATTGCCGCCCACAAACCGGGCCGGTCTCTGCACCGAAAAACACTTTCGCTGAATGTGCATCTGAGAACACACATCCGATTGCAGTTTGCGCTGACATCAATTGTCTCCCACCCGCACGGATTCGGTGGCAACCACTGTGACCGCGGTTGTTATACTACTGCCTACAGTATATCTACAGATCATTGTGCTCCTGAAAACAAATGTGCACCACACGGTTAGTCCACAATTATCCACTGTGTAACCTACCAAGATATAACACAGAAGTCTTCAATTCATTGCCACTTTCCACATCCTCTGTTCTGACTGCTCTGTGACTGGATATTGCCAGCAGCCGATCTGTAGGAGCGCTCCCTGCTCGGGGATGTGCAGTGCCAACGCTGGATCAAAAGACTATACTGAAGAAAGCTGGCCATGAGCCCCCCCCCTGGAGCCAAAGGTGTAAACCCAGATTGCTCATATAATCCTTCGTTTGTTTTTTATTTTACATTTTTTTATCAAAAAAACATTTGTAATTAATTTCACCAGTTTCAATATCATCACCGGCTGGATTAGAATGACAGGTAACACTTGTGTACACTGCTGGTAACACAGGATCTACTTACATTAGTTAATGTCACAGCTGACCCTGCGCTCACAGCCTTCTCAATGACCTTCGCACCCGCTCATTAGATGACCTCTTAATTGCAACTAATGTATATGTAAATACCCTGAAATAATCATAAGTTAGACTCTAAAGAAGACCCAGTGGCCATTGTGAAATTCATAAGCTTTCTAATTCATATTTTCAATAAATATTGTGATATGGAAAAAAAAACCTATATTTTTTGACATATTTAAAGCACCACTTTGGCAGTTTTTATTTCACTCTGGATGTGGCATCAGTAATATACATAGGGGTTTGCAGTCTTCTGCTGTTCTCAGTGCCGCTCCGGGCCTGTTCTGCTAGTTGTGACCTACTGGATCACTCCAGTGTTTGTGGGATGGATCAAAAGTCACTTCTCAATGCAAGTCTATGAAAGTCAGAATGAGGGTGCCAGACTTACGTTAAGAGGTTGTGACCATTAACTCTGACTTCCGATCAGTCACAAGCTGCAGTCACAAGATGGTGGAATGGGACTGGAAACAATAACTACCAAAGTGGTGCTTTAAAAATACATTTTAGCAAAAAAACAAAACCTGATTTAAACAAATAGGTCATTTTCTGACAACTCATTCTCTTTAAATGGATTTTTAACTTTTGGGGATAATTCTTTTTGGGAAACTTTTTTCTAATTATGGAAAAATCCAATTCTGTGCATGTACAGTCTATCGGCAGCTGTTTTGTTACATGCAGGTCTGGATATTGAGGGAACCTTTATTGGGCTCAGTGGTGTCAAAATTTCCCTTTAGGTTCCATACAAGGTAAAGTGTGCGGAGTTAGAAGAAACTAAGCATTTGCCCAGGGACTCCATCTCCAGAAGGATATTTAGCCTCTACAAGCCAGAAACTGCCTCATAAGCGAGATTTCCAAAGTTAGACGTGTAGAAGGACCTTTAGTGACACTATGGTCACATGAGCAAAGGTCCTTTATCCTTCGGGAATATGAAAGGACTGAACAGGGGAGAACCCCCAAGAACCACAATCTGCGAGATCATGCTTCAGGAAGGGTTAAATAAACACAGGGATTGGGAATTTACCCATGACACAGAAAGGGTTTTTTCATTTTGCTTTGGAAGTTAACAAGCTAATGAATATTTTGCAGCTTTGATAAGAAAGGGCCAGATGCAAAGCTATAGAAATCAACAAGATAGCATTCGTTCTTACCTTCTCCGAGAGCTGGGTGTGATGAAAAGCAGGCGTCATTCAAAATGGCAGTAGAAGTCTACGTTCAGATGAGCGCTGAAAGTATCAGAGAAGTCATGTCTGCAATTAGAGGTCGAGACTAGGTCTGTGCACATCGCAGAAGGGAGCACACGCCATCTCAGTGACTGATGCGTCACCCGTCGCAGACCCTTGTGCTGACGGACAGGACGCAAAAGGAAAACATTAACATCAACTTATGCTAATAGCACATTCAGATGACCACCGATCAGCCCATCTAAAGCAACCCTATCAGTAGGTGCACGTGGGGGCAGGCAGCAGATTTTTCATAGCAAAACTTTTACAAGACTGTAAATTGATTCACACCACATTAAATGATGCAAGTTGTGTCCTCTGTAATACGAAGGGGTAATTGAGCACCAAATATACGTCCTTTGCCGAATGGCAGGGGCATCTGCATTAATCGCACCCATCATTGGCCTCCTCTGGGTGCAGGGCTCTAACATATGGTGAAGGGGATGCCATGTACGGACAGGCGGCCGCCTCTTGCTCTGCTCACAGGTCCCATCGGTGCTTATTCATCACAAGCAGAAGTAAATGTCATTTTTAGGCATTTTTTCTCCTTTTGGTAATTGCTTCACATTGTGCCAGCTCGGAAAAGTCGCCATCAGATGTTCACATACGAGACCGACATCAGTTCTTCCCCTCATCAGTGAAAGGGTTAAGAGCCAGAGGGATGAAGGACAAAACCTTAAGTTTTCATCTTGCTTTATTTTAATAATCAAACATTGCATACCCAAATGTGTCAGAAAATGGCACACAACTATACAGGGAGCCGAGCAACCACACCGCATTCAATAAACCCCCCAAAAATCCCCAAACCGAAGACCCCGTCGCACAGTGTATCCAGAGATCAGAGGAGTTGAAAGACCATGGACCAGACGACTCAATAAGAATTTTGCCATTTATTAATAAAACTTAAGTCGCAGAAATCCCGCGGAAAGGAGCGGTCACATGACGGCGCAGGAAGTTCAATACTGAGGATTCTCCATCGCTTCCCTTTCTCTGGTAAATACTGTTGGAGTGGAGTGAAAAGGACATGAAAATCCCAGAACAGAACCAAACTTTTTCTTTTATTAAAGAGGGTCAGTCACATGCACGCGGTGTAGGCAGCCATCGTGCGGGGAGTGGACAACGTCGGCCATCAATCTGCTACAACTTAGTGGAAAATCACCAGGACAGACCCCTTTAAATTAGGAATGACACCCAACTTTCAAAGGGCAAAAAGCAGTCAGCTGACCACAGCTGTCTCTTTAAGAGTTTAAAAAAAAATGGCTGCCTTCCTACAAAAACCAGCGCCACCCCTGTCCACAGGTTGTGAGATATTGCAGCTCAGCCTCATTTCCTTTAAGAGAAGTGGTCCAATACCACACACAACCTGGGAACATGGGTGGCGCTGTTTTAGTAGACAACCGTGTTTATAGATTACTGGACAATCCCTTTAAGGAAACGATGTCTTGCAATGTGCACAAAGCGACAGCCGCCTCACCCCCCACCCCCCCGAAGTTGCCCCAGTAGTCATAGTTAGCATTTTTACAATAGCATCAGTATGGAGGATGCCCGATTTAAAGGAATTGTCCAGAAGCATGGGGGAAAAAAAAAACATGGCCGCTTTCTTCAGAAGACAGCAGTACGCATCTCTATGGGTGGTGGCAGGTATTGCAGACCAGTTGCATTGATGTGAATGGGTAGAGGTCACAATACCGCGCACAACCCTGTAGACAGATGTGGCGCCATCTTCAGAAGACATCGGCCAGGATTTTGAATCCCGGTCAACCCCTTATTAAACAGGCACAAACTGTACCAAAGAACTCTGTCCATAAAGCGAATCTGCCCCGGTGATCAGACCCCCTACTCATTGGCCAAATACCAGTGCATTAGCCCCGATGGCCGCCTGCGTTGTGCTCTAATGACAGGTACTGATCAATGCAACACAGAAATGAGCAGTAGTAACACGGGGGCGCATTCACAGGTGAGATCATTTCGCAAAGCACTTAACACCTTGAGGTAGCTTCTTTTAGGCAAAAAGTCAGTTGTGTGTTGGAATAAGCAAACTGGGGGAGGTAAAAAATAGTATAGTGCATTTCCACTTTTATTTTTTTTTTCCCCCTCAAAACGCACAGTAAGATTACGGAATACGCGGAGCCATCCCCGCATCCCTCAATATAGCCCTGTAGCGTGAACTAAAACGATCGCTATGAACCAAAAGGAAGGCCTCAAGGAGAAAGAAAGAACGGTGACCAGGTAAAAACATCCTGCAGCGGAAAATACAGCGAAACCAACGCTGCAAGACCCCCCTGGAGCTGAATGGAATTTTAACATGCCCCTCTCCCCCTCCCCCCAAAAAAACTATTTTGGCAAAACTTGTTTACATACACGTCGATAAACACAAAAAAAATAAAATAAAAGAATCACAAGTTCATCTGAAAACAGGAGAAGAATGAAGGTGACATTCAGAGTTGTAATTTTTTTCTTTTTTTTTTTTGTAAGTTTTTATCTGTGCAGAACAGTTTGTGTTTCAACAAGAGCAAACTTTATATATTAAATTGTTAAAATGTGAAATCTGTGCGGTGACATAAAAAAACAGAAGTGCGGTCGGCCAGGAAAACGTGTGAACCCTAAAGGGGGGGAATAAAAAATAATCGATAAGAAAAAAAACCTCCTTCCACCAACAGCAAGAACGGCCGACGTTTCCCCTCCCCCAGAGACTTTTTGCTGCTGAGTTCTCCCTATTGACCTCTCTGGTGTTTCTGAAGCCGTCGTGTCCCCAACTAATTAAATCACAAGACTGCAAAGTAAAAAAAAAAAAAAAAACGTGCAGAAAGCAATGCGGAGTGTGAACACGTCTATCACGGCAGCTGACAGATGCATTTGCGGTTATAGGGATATTCTATTAAGTTTTTTTTTTCTCTTTTAACAAGGGAATGTTAGCAAAGGAGTCCTCCAGGAATAAAAAAATAAGCAGGTGTGTCTGGGAAGGGTGGACACAAGGACTGTCATGCTCCTGCATTGAACATGACGTAGTATTAGTTTTCCTGGTGCGCCCCTTTAAGTGGAGAGGCAAGCTGGCCACAACATTAAAGTCTGTTGCGACTGTCAATCCTTGCACATGAGGGTCACCACGTACCTCATTAATACTCCTAAGCTCTCCGGGACAGAATATGGTGGTCCTAAGCTCCGCGACTGCATTTTCAGTACTACATGCACTAGTTGGTTGGCTCTTAGTCGCCGGTCTATGTTACATCCTGAAGAAGCCTAACAAAGAAATGGAAAGGCTTGGAAGTCTGCATAAGGCACTAGGGAAAATTGTAATATGCAGTCAGGCAGCTTAGGAACACGAGGAGGAAGAGATCCCATCAGAGAAGCGCAAGAACATGTGCGCCCCATCTTATGGGGTCAGTGCCGACAGTGTCACCACGGCAGGGACAGTCTTCACCTTTATGTAATAGTGACTACTCACTACCTGTAATGTCAGCACCCGAGCCTTTACCAATCATCTCCAGCTAACCCGAGACAATATGGCGGGGAATTCGCTTCCTGGAAATACTGCACAGTGCGACGCAAAAAAAATGCAAATTTATTACTTATATTAATACTTGACCCAAAGGGGGACAAATAAAGAGGAATGCAGTGAAAACGGAGTAACAAATCCTGCCAGATAAAATGCGTACCGTACAAAAACCAAGGACGGGGGAAGGGAGAGCTAGCAATCTGACTTTAATAAATACTTTCAAGTTTAA
Organism: Ranitomeya imitator; assembly: GCF_032444005.1. NCBI lineage: Eukaryota > Metazoa > Chordata > Amphibia > Anura > Dendrobatidae > Ranitomeya > Ranitomeya imitator. Next base: position 13,924,403 of record NC_091289.1, on the reverse strand, counting down.
AAGTGTTCTAAAACTAGTACGCCAACCCCTGCAGGATGAGCAGAGCCGTCACTGCGCTCCACGGGATGCAGGACCCCCACCGGGTGGCACAAAGTCACGGCCGTAAGACAACGTCACAGGGAAACATCATATAAAAACACTGGTTTCCTCTTATCAGATGGTTTTGTGTTTCTGGCCTTTGGGGGAAGGTCTGCTAAAATACTGACTTGATAAAATCTGAAAAGTGGGAAAAAAAAAGTGCTAACATATAAGGTGGTAATTTTAGTATTTAACAAAGAGCTATTAAAGGGAACCATCATTTCATAAAATGGAAATGTCAGAAGTCCAAATCGGAGAGGATCTTTGTGGTGAAACTAAGTGGCAGAAGTGCTTAGAGGAGCACCGTGCCCCTTTGGTGCGGTGAGAGGTAAGCCCATACATCCACAGGCCCAATACCAGGCTGTGCGCTTCTGCCGCATTGTGGGGGCTCAGCACTTGGTTCCTACAGATTGAAGCTTCTGACGTGGGTCAAGTTTTTGAAAACGATAGGTTCCCTTTTAAACAAATCAGTATTAAAGGTGGATGTGGTGGGAGAGGAATTAGGGGCAGGGGGAACTTGACTCAAAATTGAGAGTCACAAAGCTAAGCAAACCCAACGAGCCCGTAGGGACGGTGGAGCAGCAGGGAGCTGGGGGTCTGCAGGGGTTTATGCGGAGACCCGTTCTGGAGCAGTGCAGTATACTTTTTTATAAAAGGCACATTTATAGATGGTCTTATAATGGGATCTCAGCAGCAAAATGATCGCACAGATTGGATTTCTACCCCAGCCTCTGGTGCTGAATTCTTCCATTTGTAAATTGTTTCCTAATATTTAAAAAAAAAAAAAAATGCCCAAGACGACAGCAGCAGGGTCTGTCCATGGCGGTGCTTTGTCCCTTGTTTTACAGCTGACAGGAGGCTTGTGTCTGTCTTGAACAGAGAAGGCACTGAGGTAACAAGGTGCCTACTTTCCGGGATCCCGGAGGTCCATACTAGAACCAAATAACGCCACCAGCTGCTCCTCGTAATGTGTGATGTTTCTCTTCATAATGTCCTTGCAGGGGCCCAGCAATCGCTCAAAGGCCTGTACATCCATTACTGAGAAAGGAAAAAAAAACAGATTACAATAAATATATTGTTCTCTTAATTCAATTTACTATTCTCTGTTATCAGCCATTTCAACCACAAGAGTGACTAACTTTTTTTGAAACCTATATATAAAAAAAAAAAGTTCACAAAAAATAAATAAATGGTATACAGAACAAATCTCACCTTCCCATTAAATCTACTAACTGGTTACACGTTGTGCACCGTCAAGTTAGAAAACAGAATATAAAAATAATACGATAGTCCAATTTCCCTTGAGATCAATAAAGTATCACAGCAGCACAACAAACAAGAACATGGATCACTTAAAAAAAACCAAAAAAAACGTAGAATTGACAGAAGGTCATCCATTACGATTTTTCCGACCAGATTACACACGCTCATACACAATTATCCACAGGTTATAGACCCTTGGCGGATTTTCCACTCCGGTGATGGTTATACATTCCCATAGCAGTCAGCACAAGATTTCCTGCATCTTTCCTTCTTACACCTAAGGCTACTTTCACACTAGCGTTTTCTGCAATCCGTCACAATGCGTCGTTTTGCAGAAAAAACGCATCCTGCAAAAGTGCTTGCAGGATGCGTTTTTTCCCCATAGACTTGTATTGACGACGCATTGCGACGGATTGCCACACGTCGCATCCGTCGTGCGACGGATGCGTCGTGCTTTGGCGGACCGTCGGGAGCAAAAAACGCTACATGTAACTTTTTTGCTCCTGACGGACCGCTTTTTCCGACCGCGCATGCGCGGCCAGAACTCCGCCCCCACCTCCCCGCACCTCACCTGTGTAGTGCGTTAAACGCTAGCGTCGGAATCTCTGCCCGACGCATTGCGACGGGGAGATTCCGACGCTAGTGTGAAAGTAGCCTCAGTAGGATTAGACGGTTACTGAAGGTGCTCCGTAGTAAGGTGCTCATATAACTTGTGTGTTAAGGTTGATTTCCTCCATTACCTCCTCAAGTGTCAAGATGGCGGCCAACAGCTGAGCTTGCCTTCTCGATAAGCTTCTTAGCATCAGACACCCGCTCTAAACATCCCCAAGGATGGCACTTGCCACTACGGAATGGTAGAACTTTTCTAACATTGTGATGTACACATTATACGACCTTAGCTTCTGTAAGACGCACAGTTTGCTCATCCCCTTGTTGTAAACCTACTCATTATGGCACCTCCAATAAAGTTTACGATCCAAGCGGACCCTTAAATATTTGTAAACTGTCCACCTGCTCCACCTTCCTGACCAGCTATAGTGACAAGAGAACCTTCCACCGTTCACCACCAACTCCTTAGTTTTCTTTAGGTTTAGTTAAAAATAGTTAGCCTGGCACCAGTCACCAAAATCTGACACCACCGTTCTAATATTCCTCATCACCCTGGCCAGCCCTCCTAATATATTTGACTACCACAGACTCATCCAAGAATTTTTGAAAGTGGCTCCTTCCAATTGTTACAAATCCATCAAATCAGAATGAGTGTTCTAAGGTTTTATGCACCTCCAATGCTTCTTAAAGACATTGTGTATATAAACTATCAGACTCCTCTCCTGCCGGATCCGCTCATCCTCTGCACTGTTAAAAAGTACACCCGAGGGGGTCGGCACTATTAACATCTGGATCAAAATCTCCAAGAAGAAATTGTCCCGACGAAAACCTTGGACACAACATGAAGAAAAATCATAGGATAGCTCATGAAAATCAGATCAATAAGGGTTCAATACCCCGAAGCCACTCTTATCAGCTGCAAGTCATGTACGGCTACTAGAGTGGTGCTCGGCTCCGTAAACGGTTTATATCCGGCTACAGCTAATAACCACTCATCACTGGGGATGTCGGATTTCCACAGATCTGATATCGATGAGAAATCCTAAGCTTAAATCATCAATATCAAACACCATTAAGCAGAAGTGTGCACATTTAATCTTTCACGGTTCTTACCTAAACACTTGACGTTATCTACTGCATATGCAGAGGCAGCGCGGGGCTTGTTGGTAACGAGAGCAAGTTCTCCGAAATACTGGCCTCTCCTACAGCGAGTGAGCTCCACTTCTTGGTTGCTTTCTTGGCCAGACTTTGTCTAAAAGAGGAGAACAGCACATTACAAGCGACGTCACCGCACCGTCCTGGGGTCCAAGAAATACTTTAATCTGACATCAGTTTCTGGCAGACATAATTGTGACGAGGGACGGATATAAAACAATGAGAAAACTCCATGGACTGCTAGCATAGTGTTCATTCCCCTAATACAGTTTCCAAAGGAATAAAAGTGACTTTATAGAGTGCACAAAGTGTGATAATCCACATCTGACTGGACTAATAGGCAGCAGATTAGCACCATGCCTGGGTCAATGTCACGAGCACCGTTTACCTCCCGATACAGAAGAGAACAATGCCAAACAAACAATCCTATTAATGAGGGACCTTAATTACACCATAATAGCGTGCTGTATGTTTTCTCTCTGGCAGAGGATAGAAGAAATAACCCCTCCCCCGCTCACCTTGCTTTTCATCATTATTTTTACTTCTCCCGATTCGACGATGTAGAAGCAGTCCGCCTTGTCACCCTGCAGAATAAAACACAATCTTAGGATCGCAGATGACCCTCATTCTCCCGAGCTCTAGGTGCAAAGGTGGACGGCTCTCACCTGTGCGATAATGCGGTCTCCATCTTTATAAATCTTCTCACCTATTACATCTACAATTTTCATTCGCTCAGAAACCTGGGAGGAAAAAAAAAAAATTAATGTGGACAATGAAAGAAATCATTGAGCGCACTGTAGAAGATAAGTGACCGAGTCTCACCTCTAATGACTTTAGAATGGGCACAGATTCTACAAAGATCTCATACATCTTCCTTTTTCTGGCATTGTTTTTCAGAATTATTCTTCTGAAAGTGACTCGATCCTGTTTAAGAAAATAAAAACACATTATATATACATAATATATAAACACACACAAAAATGCTGAATTTTCTAAACTAATGTACAACCTCTATTTTCTTTTGTAGAGCCTACAGATCTAGACAATCAACATGATTTATGGTGACCTGTATTTATTACTGTACATACAGGACTGTTGCCTAAAGCATTTATACAAGAAAAGGAACCTGATAAAATTGAAGAAAATATTACATATGCTGGAAGCATCACATCCTGCAGCCTCTCGTCCTGTTATAAGGGTAGTTTCATTAGTCATCCACCAGGTGGCTCTGTTCCATCACACAAGTCCCGTCAGGTGACCCCCCATCGCAGCCCACAAGCTTATACATCATTTCCTGATGTGGAATATCAGACGGTTTTTCTCCTCCATCCCATTAATGATGATTCTGCACACTGGTGCCCTATTAAGTGGCTGCATCGCTGCGAGGGGCTGGAACTTGCCACCACAGGGGATGTCAAGTGAAGCTCCACCTTTGACAACACACTTTAAATCCATGAGATTATTGTAACAGGCTGGGGTATGCTGATAAGCGAGCTGTTAATAAGCGGAGACCTCATCTATGAAGACCACATGGTTTAATAAAGTGGAGACTACCAACATTAACATTCCCGGGATAAGGTCTAAATTCCTCGGAAACACCGGGACATCACCCTCCAGCCAGTCTTGTACCAATCTGTCCCGTGTCTGATCATTTGCCGCTAACAAAGGCTTTCCTCCACAATGGCAGAAACTGAACCACTTCATTCATTCCGATTCCACACAGAAATGGTAAGAATACAATGGATCTACTGTTCACTTGCAGAACACAACCCGCCCCTCTGGTAGCAGGAGGAGGTGAGGCCGTGGGCACACAATACCAGCAAGGATGCACTTCTGGCACAATGTAATGGGCAGTAGCAATATTGAACGTATAGGGTTAACCTATAGCTACAATAAGAGCAAAGACCCTTAAATGCCCGGCTGTGCAGGTATACAGCTGCAACCATGGGGGCCAGAGCAATGGTAGCAGCTCCGCAGAGACCCATCTGGGACACCTATTGCTGGACCCACAGCGATCAGAAAAAGTTACCCCATCCTAGAATTTTCAGATAAGAACCACTCCAGCAGCTTTTTTTTTTTTTTTTTACACCCTTGTTAGCAATCAGTAATTTTGTACAGCACATGGATTAAAATACTCACCGCTTGCAGCCTTCTGCCATTTCCAGCAAAGCTCTGGTCCCCACCTGAATCATCTGATCGCAGTTGTGACCAGCCGACTGACACAATATTTCTTTGTGGCCCGGAAGACACTTTCTCAGTGCAAGTCTATGCGACTTGGCTTCTTTCACACTTGCGTCGGTACGGGGCCATCGCAATGCTTCGGCCCGACGCACGTTGTGAAAATTGCGCACAACGTGGGCAGCGGATGCAGTTTTTCAACGCATCCGCTGCCCATTCTAAAGTCCCGGGGAGGAGGGGGCGGAGTTCCGGCCGTGCATGCAGTCGGAAATGGCAGACACGATGTACGAAAAAACGTTACATTGAACTTTTTTCGTGCAGACGGTCCGCCAAAACACAATGCATCCAGTGCACGACGTGTGGCCATCCGTCGCTAATACAAGTCTATGGGAAAACGCATCCTGCGGGCACATTTGCAGGATCCGTTTTTTTCCCAAAACGACGGATTGCGACGGATGCCACACGACGCAAGTGTGAAAGTAGCCTTAGATCAAAGCACTCATAGGTTTATTCTGAGAAGGGAATGAACAGCAACACAGCCAGGAAAACTGCAATCACATAATGCAGGAGCGGACCGGAGCAGCGCTGAAAACAAGACAGAGACAGGTAAGAATGTTAAGGCACATACTACACATATTACTGACTGTTAACAGAGCGGGCAAAAACTCGCTGGAGTGGTCCTTTAAATCTTGGCACAAGTCCTGTAAGTCTACGTTACCGTCCACAATGCATTAACCTCTCATGCCCCGGCACAATTAGGACTCCTGCTGATTACAGGCATTTGTTATAAAAATTTAAAAAAAAGCTAGAAAGTAAACATTGCCAGCTGCAGAGGGCAAATGCATTTCTCTTTAAGCTCAATCTGTATAATGCATACATTTTTTTTTTTCAAAATGTGTCCTAAGCCTTTACAGTTAGGATGATCTAAGGAACAAAGACCGAATCTAAAAAAATATAGATGTAAAGAATGCCCCAGATGCCACCTGTAGGAGCCTCTGGTGCTTTTGTGGCCACCATGACTTTACTTCTCCACCTGATCTCAGGGATCTGTACAATTTCCTCTCTGAAGATTTGTGGTCTGTGTTACAGATACCATCAGTATTTGGACATAGTGGACATAGAGGCCACGTGCGGTTAGTAAGTCAGATATGACCACCTCAGATAGCCAGCATCTCTTTACTCACCAGCCCCCACAGAGCTCCATCAGTTGTGGCTACAATCGTAGCAGCCCTCGGAGTGTTGTACATCAAGGCGAGCTCACCAAAGCTGCCATGATTATCGTATCTTCCTACACAGCGGGACTGTCCATCTCTAGCTACAAAAATGTCATACAGCCCCCTGGAGAAGAAAGTCAAAGAGACCAAGTTATTATAGTTTCAGAATCTGTTATTACATCTCTAGCAACAGCGACTGAGAAATTGCTGCAAGAAATGAAACCCCGTCACACGTTCATTACCTCAGGCTAGAGAGCAACTTACCGCTCAATAACATAGAAGTTATCGCCGTCGTCCCCCTGGTCGATCACATGTTCCTGAGGTTCTACTCTCCGCTCAAACATTGCATCAAGAACCTGAGAGAGCTGCTCCTAAACGGGGAGATCAAATGTACGGCAGCGTTATACAGGAACCATCGATGGAGCCAGAAACAGGGCACCAAGTATCTACATAGAGCTGTGTGCTGAGCCGCTATGAGCACTGATCTGCGGTGCAGACGGGTGCAGGAGCTGCCCATTATTACATGCGCTGTTCTGGTCTATATGGTCCGTGTGCACCGCAGACAAGACACGGAGGGAACGTTTCGGGTGATGTGCTATACTTATATACAAAGATGTGAAATCCTACCTGGTCGAGGTTTTTAAAGATAAGAATATCTTTACACGCCTCCTGTAATCTACATCTCTGCTCATCTGTTTTCGGGTGAACTATCTAAAGATAAAAATATAAGAATGAAGTACAAGGAAGAGAAAAATAATAAAACCGACATGTATCGATGCACAAAATCAACATAAAAATTACAGGACGTAGAAAAGAATGAGTTTAGATTTACCCGAGGTTCTGTGTCCTCCTCATCTTCATCTGGGTTAAAGGCTTCAGCACAAACTAATTGGAGGAGAAAATAAAACTGGTTTATTCCTGAGTTTGAGGCACTGACAATTTTTAAAGAAAATGTACCATGGGCAGCACGGTGGCTCAGTGGTTAGCACAGCAGCCTTGCAGTGCTGGGGTCCTGGGTTCTAATCCCACCCAGGACAACATCTGCAATGAGTTTGTATGTTCTCTCCGTGTTTGCGTGGGTTTCCTCCGGGTACTCTGGTTTCCTCCCACATTCCAAAGACATACTGATAGGTATTCTAGATTGTGAGCCCCATCTGGGACAGTGATGATAATGTGTGCAAAACTGTCAAGCGCTGCGGAATATGTTAGCGCTATATAAAAATAAAGATTATTATTATTACCATGATTAGACGTTACCACCCCCCAGCCCTATACTGGGACCTCCACCAGTCCATGGTTATCCTAGATATATTAGCATCTCGTACGCATTAGAGCTCTGCTGTTTTCACTGGTGTCACTGCAGTACTTTCCTCTCCCAGGGGAGGACACTGGGACGCTGTACCTGCTAAGTACCAACTTTGGGGTGATGTATTAACTACTTTTTCTATTGCTGTGTAGCCTGCTACTATTACGCTATGTTGAATGACATGTTAAATATCGCATTATTTTGTATGACAGATGGCGCTTTTGCACATTGGTCTATTGTAACATAGTAACATAGTTAGTAAGGCCGAAAAAAGACATTTGTCCATCCAGTTCAGCCTATATTCCATCATAATAAATACCCTGATCTACGTCCTTCTACAGAACCTAATAATTGTATGATACAATATTGTTCTGCTCCAGGAAGACATCCAGGCCTCTCTTGAACCCCTCGACTGAGTTCGCCATCACCACCTCCTCAGGCAAGGAATTCCAGATTCTCACTGCCCTAACAGTAAAGAATCCTCTTCTATGTTGGTGGAAAAACCTTCTCTCCTCCAGACGCAAAGAATGCCCCCTTGTGCCCGTCACCTTCCTTGGTATAAACAGATCCTCAGCGAGATATTTGTATTGTCCCCTTATATACTTATACATGGTTATTAGATCGCCCCTCAGTCGTCTTTTTTCTAGACTAAATAATCCTAATTTCGCTAATCTATCTGGGTATTGTAGTTCTTCCATCCCCTTTATTAATTTTGTTGCCCTCCTTTGTACTCTCTCTAGTTCCATTATATCCTTCCTGAGCACCGGTGCCCAAAACTGGACACAGTACTCCATGTGCGGTCTAACTAGGGATTTGTACAGAGGCAGTATAATGCTCTCATCATGTGTATCCAGACCTCTTTTAATGCACCCCATGATCCTGTTTGCCTTGGCAGCTGCTGCCTGGCACTGGCTGCTCCAGGTAAGTTTATCATTAACTAGGATCCCCAAGTCCTTCTCCCTGTCAGATTTACCCAGTGGTTTCCCGTTCAGTGTGTAATGGTGATATTGATTCCCTCTTCCCATGTGTATAACCTTACATTTATCATTGTTAAACCTCATCTGCCACCTTTCAGCCCAAGTTTCCAACTTATCCAGATCCATCTGTAGCAGAATACTATCTTCTCTTGTATTAACTGCTTTACATAGTTTTGTATCATCTGCAAATATCGATATTTTACTGTGTAAACCTTCTACCAGATCATTAATGAATATGTTGAAGAGAACAGGTCCCAATACTGACCCCTGCGGTACCCCACTGGTCACAGCGACCCAGTTAGAGACTATACCATTTATAACCACCCTCTGCTTTCTATCACTAAGCCAGTTACTAACCCATTTACACACATTTTCCCCCAGACCAAGCATTCTTGGTGACATATTGTGACATAGGCTATGCCCCCTATTGATCTTATAACCCTGACCCTATATGTCAATTATCAGAGTTTCCTTACTCTGGGTCAGCAGGCAGTGTTCCTAGTGTCCCGTACGTACCAATTGTTTTTATGCACTATTGGATGACCCTGTTATCACTGTCCTCTTGCCTTGCACTTTAAATAAAGCAATCTTATTATAAAGACAAAAGGTTATCTTTTTTGGATTTATTTCCTCCCCCCTTTTCAGCATTACAGAATGCTGTAGATAAGCCCCTGATGACTGTGAGCTTACCGCACCATCGACTTTGGGGGTGACAGGTTCCCTCTAATGTCTAAGGGTGCGTGTCCACGGTCCGTAATCACGGCTCTTTGGACGGAGCGGAAAACCTGCTCCGCCCAAAGCGCCGCCCCATTCTGTACGCGCGGTGATTCCAGATGTGTTCATTGCACACATCCGGAATCTCTGCACCCCATACATAGGGCCCTGTGATTTACATTGCGGCGACGGAGCATCGCCGCAATAAAACGGACATGCAGCGTTCTGAAAAGACGTGCTGCATGTCCGTAAACGCAGGGCCGTTGGATGCGTGTTCACACGCATATTGGAGACGGGATTTCATAAAATCCCCTCCACTATGCTGTAACATCTGGACGCTGCGGGTTGAAGGCTGAGCTGTGCGCAGTGCTCAATCCGCATGTAATCCTGAACGTGGACACATACCACATGTACATGACTTGAGCGGATACCAATCGAGGTCAGGCTCACAGGATGGGGATTAAATAAAATCCGACAGCGAGCACATCGGCAGTGTGCGGGTATTGCCACATGGTGGTGTACTGATTATAATGTGATTTTCCAGATGTTTAGCTGCTCTTTAACCACATGCTGGGTCTTGCTGTGCTGGATGAGCTCTGCCGCCATTTGTCTGCTGTAGCCCTTCGTTAGTAACTCAAGATGTGCATTTAATCAGAATCGTTCCAGGACAGGACCATAAATAATGTCCCATGAACACGTTGGGTCGCACTAACAGACCGCTGATAGAAGGAGCTCCACCACAGTGAGCAGGAGAGTGTCTCCATCTTTGCGGTATGTGTGTTTATTTTGTTTTGTTTCTTTTATTGAAGGCCGTGCAGGAATGGAAGGTCACTCCAGCTGTTATCATGACCTCAGGATTCTACAGAACAGACTGATATTTTCCCTTTGTATCGGCCTTGAGTGCCAAGAAACTATTTTCTCAGCAAGGTCAAAATCGGGCTGAAAGTTGCCAACGTTATGAAATGGATTTCAAGCATCTAAAGAATAACCAGCAAATTCAAAACCTTTACAAGAAAATTATGTGGCAAAACTGCATTAAAAGCCAAAAATACAAGTCTGTTATTACTGGCCAGTCCAGCACAGGAGACCAGGATGGAGGGGGAACGTTGGAATCTTCTAAAAAATACTTTTTTTTTTGCAATGGGAGTCAATGACAGCGTATGTCCATGGTATATAGAGCGTAAACGTAAATAGACATGAGCAAATTGATTCTCAGGACCCTGGTGCAGCGGATAGGATAGTAGTCCGTGACTGGTGGATGAGGGTCCTCAGACCATCCTCCTACCTGCTGGAACCCCTTCTGATTTGTAGTCCCAGCATGAGGACATTGTTGCGATATCATGCACCAGGCCAACTAATCAGAAGCGTAGGGGATGCCGGCAGGTTTGGGATCCGAGGAACTCCTGACCTGCAGCCACAGACTAATAACATAACCGCTGGACCAGGGTCCAAAGAATATCTGCTCATCTCTGGTAAAAGTAACCTGTATGCCACAAAGTATAGGAGAAACAGATAAGCATGAGTGGAGGACTCCAGACCTGCCCCCATATGATGCCATTACAGCTATAATCAGGTCAGCAATGCGGACACTCACCTGACACTCTTCTACTGTACCGATTGATGACCGGAGCTGCAAAACAAAAACCCAAAACCGGAAATGAAATAAACCAGAAGAGAAAAGAAAGTGACCTGCAAACACACAAAGGGCAGGATTACAAATCCCTATAGTTAGAACAGATTATGAGATTATTACAGGATAGTAACAAACGCAGCTGTAGTCCCATTCTAACCTTACATATTTGGACTAATTTAATCATCTAAAGGGGTTATTAGAACAATATGGCTGCCATCTCCCAAAAAGACCCCCTGACGAAGGCAGACGCCGAAACGCGCGTCGAGGAAGACACTTCATCGCCACACTCATTTCCCTCTGCTATACAGGTACAGTCCACCAAGGGTTCTAGGTTATGTATATTATAGGATATAGCCCTGGGGTAATCCTTATGACATATACCATGTATGTTCTTTTCATAATGTTCCCTTTGTGATATTGTATTCCCTATATATACACTGGCACATGCAGCTTTTTTCAAACACTTTTTTTCAAGTACTTATGCTTCCTTTATTATTACCTGCATGCGTTGATATAGACCAATGGCCAATAAACAGTGTGTTGATATCTTTATACTAATGTCAGCTATAGCACACTTGCACTTTAACAAATTTCTTTTCTCATTTGGATTTATACTTTTATACCAATGTTTATTACTTATAGTAACTATTAAGTATATGTCCTTAATTATACATTTTTTGTGTTTTCTTGAAATCGCATCCGTTCTACTACCAGTTCCTTTTTCTCCTCATACCTTTTAATGTATTTGACTAAACAAAGTTGTATATTTTTAAGTTACACAATTGGACTTGTATCCTCGGTTCTTCCTTCTTTTGCATGTATCTTTACCGATGAGTCCACAATCTATCCATAAATACGCGTGTTGTTAGTAGAGGATATCTTTTATTTAATTTCACACATTGCAGTTGCATACTACCTACATGTGTATTTTAATTTTCATATTCAGTCTCCCTTTTTCTGAACTCTTGGAGCCACTCTTGCCTGTGCGTTCTGTCAGATACCGGAGTTTAATCCACTCCTGTCACCAGATCAAAAAAGTGATCAGTTTTTGCTTGCTTAATTTCTGCTGCTGATGATAACATTTTTGTTTAAAATCATATTAAATAAAAAGGCAAAATCTCCAGAACTGCATGAAAGAACAAGAATACTCAGGAAAGCAGCCGGACTAAAATATGACCAAGAACTGGCCACTTTTGCCTGGTGACGGGTTCCCTTTAACCCCTTCCCGACCTTTGACGCATACGCTGCGTCATGAAAGTCGGTGCCATTCCGACCCATGACGCAGCATATGCGTCATGGAAAGATCGCGTCCCTGCAGATCGGGTGAAAGGGTTAACTCCCATTTCACCCGATCTGCAGGGACAGGGGGAGTGGTAGTTTACAAATATCCAAGGAGAAAAAGGAAAATGCGGCACTCACCCAGGTAGATTGCGAATCAAAGTCCTTTATTCATCATAATGATCCGTTGGACCCGTGGAAGCGCACAAGCGCGAAACGATCGTAGTCCTGCTCTTTCTCCCCGCACCGCTGATCTCTCCCAGCCGCCTCCCCTTACTATGTCCGTTGTTATGTTATGATGAATAAAGGACTTTGATTCGCAATCTACCTGGGTGAGTGCCGCATTTTCCTTTTTCTCCTTGGATATTTGTTCACTGCTTTTTATGCTGAGCACCACCCGAACATTGCAGACTATACACGTGCAATAGGAGTCTTGCAGTGGAATCCTCAGGCTGCGGCTACACCACCTGCTGCGATTACACCTAGTGCCGTTCATATTTTGTGCTTTTTGATTTTTTATGGAGTGGTAGTTTAGCCCAGGGGGGGTGGCTTCACCCCCTCGTGGCTGCGATCGCTCTGATTGGCTGTTGAAAGTGAAACTGCCAATCAGAGCGATTTGTAATATTTGTCCTAAAAAAATGGTGAAATATTACAATCCAGCCATGGCCGATGCTGCAATATCATCGGCCATGGCTGGAAACACTGATGTGCACCCACCCCACTCCTCCGATCGCCCCCCCAGCCCCCCGATCTGTGCTCCGCTCCCCCGTCCTCCTGCCCGCTCCCCCCGTGCTCCAATCACACCCCCCGTGCTCCAATCAAACCCCCCCGCACTCCGATCCCCCCCCCCGCACAGCGATTCCCCCCCCCGTGCTCCGATCCACCCGCCCGCACAGCGATCCCCCACTCCGTGCTCCAATCCACCCCCCTGTGTTCCGATCCACCCCCCCGTGCTCCGACCCCCCCCCCCCCCCCCGTGCCCTGATCTCCCCCCCCCCCCCCCCTTATACTTACCTGGCCTCCCGGGGACCGTCCGTCTTCTTTCCTGGGCGCCGCCATCTTCCAAAAATGGCGGGCGCATGTGCAGTGCGCCCGCCGAATCTGCCGGCCGGCAGATTCGTTCCAGAGTGAATTTTGATCACTGAGATATAACCTATCTCAGTGATCAAAATAAAAAAAAAAGTAAATGACCCCCCCCCTTTGTCACCCCCATAGGTAGGGACAATAAAAAAAAAATAATTTTTTTTTTCCACTAAGGTTGGGGTAAGAACTAGGGTTAGGGGTTCGGTATGTGCACACGTATTCTGGTCCTCTGCGGATTTTTCCGCTGTGGATTTGATAAATCCGCAGTGCTAAACCGCTGCGGATTTATGGCGGATTTACCATGTTTTTTCTGCGCATTTCAATGCGGTTTTACAACAGCGATTTTCTATTTGAGCAGTTGTAAAACCGCTGCGGAATCCGCAGAAAGAAGTGACATGCTGCGGAATGTAAACCGCTGCGTTTTCGTGCAGTTTTTCTGCAGCATGTGTACAGCGATTTTTGTTTTCCATAGGTTTGCATTGAACTGTAAACTCATGGGAAACTGCTGCGGATCCGCAGCGTTTTCCGCAGCGTGTGCACATACCTTTAGAATTAGGCTATGTGCACACGGTGCGGATTGGCCGCTGCGGATCCGCAGCAGACTTCCATCAGGTTTACAGTACCATGTAAACATATGGAAAGCCAAATCCGCTGTGCCCATGGTGCGGAAAATACCGCGCGGGTACGTTTTACACCTGTTCCTCAATAGGAATCCGCAGGTGAAATCCGGACAAAAAACACTGGAAATCCGCGGTAAATCCGCAGGTAAAACGCAGTGCCTTTTACCCGCGGATTTTTCAAAAATGGTGCTGAAAAATCTCATACGAATCCGCAACGTTGGCACATAGCCTTAGGGCTAGGGTTGGGTTGGAATTAGGGTTGTGGTTAGGGTTAGGGGTGTGTTGGGGTTATGGGTGTGTTGGGGTTAGGGTTGTGATTAGGGTTACGGCTACAGTTGGGATTAGGGTTGTGGTTAGGGTTGTGATTAGGGTTACGGCTACAGTTGGGATTAGGGTTAGGGGTGTGTTGGAGTTAGAATTGAGGGGTTTCCACTGTTTAGGCACATCAGGGGGTCTCCAAACGCAACATGGCGCCACCATTGATTCCAGCCAATCTTGTATTCAAAAAGTCAAATGGTGCTCCCTCACTTCCGAGCCCCGACGTGCACCCAAACAGTGGTTTACCCCCACATATGGGGTACCAGCATACTCAGGACAAACTGCGCAACAATTACTGGGGTCCAATTTCTCCTGTTACCCTTGTGAAAATAAAGAAATGCTTGCTAAAACATCATTTTTGAGGAAAGAAAAATGATTTTTTATTTTCACGGCTCTGCGTTGTAAACGTCTGTGAAGCACTTGGGGGTTCAAAGTGCTCACCACATATCTAGATAAGTTCCTTGGGGGGTCTAGTTTCTAAAATGGGGTCACTTGTGGGGGGTTTCTACTGTTAAGCCACATCAGGGGCTCTGCAAACGCAACGTGACGCCCACAGAGCATTCCATCAAAGTCTGCATTTCAAAATGTCACTACTTCACTTCCGAGCCCCGGCATGTGCCCAAACAGTGGTTTACCCCCACATATGGGGTATCAGCGTACTCAGGAGAAACTGGACAACAACTTTTGGGGTCAAATTTCTCCTGTTACCCTTTGTAAAATAAAAAATTGCAGGCTAAAAGATCATTTTTGAGAAAAAAATTTTTTTTTTATTTTCATGGCTCTGCGTTATAAACTTCTGTGAAGAACTTGGGGGTTCAAAGTCCTCACCACACATCTAGATTAGTTCCTTTGGGGGTCTAGTTTCCAAAATGGGGTCATTTCTGGGGGATCTCCAATGTTTAGGCACACAGGGGCTCTCCAAACGTGACATGGTGTCCGCTAATGATTGGAGCTAATTTTCCATTTAAAAAGCCAAATGGCGTGCCATCCCTTCCGAGCCCTGCCGTGTGCCCAAACAGTGGTTTACCCCCACATATGGGGTATCAGCGTACTCAGGACAAACTGGACAACAATATTTGGGGTCCAATTTCTCCTATTATCCTTGGCAAAATAGGAAATTCCAGGCTAAAAAATCATTTTTGAGGAAAGAAAAATTATTTTTTATTTTCATGGCTCTGCGTTATAAACTTCTGTGAAGCACCTGGGGGTTTAAAGTGCTCAATATGCATATAGATAAGTTCCTTGGGAGGTCTAGTTTCCAAAATGGGGTCACTTGTGGGGGAGCTCCAATGTTTAGGCACACAGGAGCTCTCCAAACGCGACATGGTGTCCGCTAACGATGGAAATAATTTTTCATTCAAAAAGTCAAATGGCGCTCCTTCCCTTCCGAGCCTTACCATGTGCCCAAACAGTGGTTTACCCCCACATATGAGGTATCGGCGTACTCGGGAGAAATTGCCAACAAATTTTATGATCCATTTCATCCTACTGCCCATGTGAAAATGAAAAAATTGAGGCGAAAAGAATTTTGTGAAAAAAAAAAGTACTTTTTCATTTTTACAGATCAATTTGTGAAGCACCTGAGGGTTTAAAGTGCTCACTAGGCATCTAAATAAGTTCCTTGGGGGGGTCTAGTTTCCAAAATGGGGTCACTTGTGGGGGAGCGCCAATGTTTAGGCACACAGGAGCTCTCCAAACGCGACATGGTGTCCGCTAACGATGGAAATAATTTTTCATTCAAAAAGTCAAATGGCGCTCCTTCCCTTCCGAGCCTTACCATGTGCCCAAACAGTGGTTTACCCCCACATATGAGGTATCGGCGTACTCAGGAGAAATTGCCCAACACATTTTAGGATCCATTTTATCCTGTTGCCCATGTGAAAATGAAAAAATTGAGGCTAAAAGAATTTTTTGTGAAAAAAAAAGTACTTTTTCATTTTTACGGATCAATTTGTGAAGCACCTGGGGGTTCAAAGTGCTCACTATGCATCTAGATAAGTTCCTTGGGGCATCTAGTTTCCAAAATGGGGTCACTTGTGGGGGAGCTCCAATTTTTAGGCACACGGGGGCTCTCCAAACATGACATGGTGTCCGCTAAAGAGTGGAGCCAATTTTTGATTCAAAAAGTCAAATGGCGCTCCTTCCCTTCCAAGCCCTGCCGTGCGCCCAAACAGTGGTTTACCCCCACATATGAGGTATCAGCGTACTCAGGACAAATTGGACAACAACTTTCGTGGTTCAGTTTCTCCTTTTACCATTGGGAAAATAAAAAAAATTGTTGCTAAAAAATAATTTTTGTGACTAAAAAGTTAAATGTTCATTTTTTCCTTCCATGTTGCTTCTGCTGCTGTGAAGCACCTGAAGGGTTAATAAACTTCTTGAATGTGGTTTTGAGTACCTTGAGGGGTGCAGTTTTTAGAATGGTGTCACTTTTGGGTATTTTCAGCCATATAGACCCCTCAAACTGACTTCAAATGTGAGGTGGTCCCTAAAAAAAATGGTTTTGTAAATTTCGTTGTAAAAATGACAAATCGCTGGTCAAATTTTAACCCTTATAACTTCCTAACAAAAAAAAAATTTGTTTCCAAAATTGTGCTGATGTAAAGTAAACATGTGGGAAATGTTATTTATTAACTATTTTGTGTCACATATCTCTCTGGTTTAACAGAATAAAAATTCAAAATGTGAAAATTGCGAGATTTTCAAAATTTTCGCCAAATTTCCGTTTTTATCACAAATAAACGCAGAATTTATTGACCTAAATTTACCACTAACATGAAGCCCAATATGTCACGAAAAAACAATCTCGGAACCGCTAGGATCCGTTGAAGCGTTCCTGAGTTATTACCTCATAAAGGGACACTGGTCAGAATTGCAAAAAACGGCAAGGTCTTTAAGGTCAAAATAGGCTGGGTCATGAAGGGGTTAAAATATTTTTGCACCTTGTTTTTATTGCAGCGGATGGTTCAGTTTCAGACGTCTGACTCGTTCTCCGGAGATCCCTGACAAGTATGAGGGGCTTCCCCTTGTACAGAATAAGCACACAGCTACGAGGGATGGACGGATCTCATCCCTCCAAGTGAAGGGGAACACACCATCTAAGGCCAATAACACCGCAGCCATGAACATTCCCTTAAATACTGAACAGGGGGGTCGGGTGCTCATGTTTGCATCGCAGATCCCTGCACGACTGTGAACATCACACAAAGCTGAGAGCGGCAACAGGACAGCCATGCAGACTTGCAGCATTAACAGTCATTTTTAGGGGGAGCTCAGGACAGCCATGCAGACTTGCAGCATTAACAGTCATTTTTTAGGGGGAGCTCAGGTCAGTCATGCAGACTTGCAGCATTAACAGTCATTTTTAGGGGGAGCTCAGGACAGTCATGCAGACTTGCAGCATTAACAGTCATTTTTAGGGGGAGCTCAGGACAGTCATGCAGACTTGCAGCATTAACAGTCATTTTTAGGGGGAGCTCAGGACAGTCATGCAGACTTGCAGCATTAACAGTCATTTTTAGGGGGAGCTCAGTACAGTCATGCAGACTTGCAGCATTAACAGTCATTTTTTAGGGGGAGCTCAGGTCAGTCATGCAGACTTGCAGCATTAACAGTCATTTTTTAGGGGGAGCTTAGGACAGCCATGCAGACTTGCAGCATTAACAGTCATTTTTAGGGGGAGCTCAGGACAGTCATGCAGACTTGCAGCGCTAACAGTCATTTTTTAGGGGCAGCTCGTGTGTCTTTTGGGCTCCACACTAAGTACCAATTTCACTGCAGCCTGCGGACAAACACATGACAGCGCACCTCCTGAACCATTACTGTGATGTCAGTGCTGCAAGATACCGACCATTTCTTGTATGGAAAAACTAGAGGCGCTGAACATATACAGCGCAGCATACATGATCTGGTTGAGCTGTATTTCGGCATAATATGATAGATACCATCTGAATAGACATATGAGGAATACTGGAGGAGAAAATAAAACCTAACCACATCCATTATACTGATCCATAGCCGATGAGTTACCTGGGAAACACGAGAACAAAACTGATGAGGGATAGCGCCGGGGTAAAGAATGAGGACTGTCAGACACATAAGGGGAAGACACTTGAAAGCCGATGACATCAGCGATCTCAGATGGATCCGCCACACTGCAGCTTCGCTGGAGCGATCAATGTTTTACAGGTCAGAATTAACGCTCCGTGTTTTTTGTTCCTCAGAGAACAACATGTTTGACACAGCCACAAGAAGGAAGAAAGTGAAGCTATAATTGCACCATTTACAGCTAATGAGTCATTCACATGATGGGAAGAGAGGAGATGAGTGAAGTTTTCAGAATTTATTCCACCTGGGAAATATGTACTTGCGCAAAGCAGAATCCTCAGAACAGGATGAGCAGCCGCAAACCAGGCAGATTTGTTGCATTTCGGACACTGAGCATCTATAGATCACATTACCATCACCTATACAGGATAATCTTCACCCTCAGAGTGACTACTGAGAATAACTGCACCAAGCACAAACCCATTGAGATGTAGGAAACAGACCCGGTGGCATGCCAAATTGCTGCGGATTTGCAAAAATAAAGCACATATTGGTGTGGTTTGTACAACTATGGAAAATCTGTGGTCCGTCAGTCCCATGTGGTCATAGCCTTAAAATAAATGCATACGGTGCATATTTGCATTGGGAAAAATCAGCAACACATTACATTAGTAGCCATGTAGCTTGATTGATGGCTCAAGGTAAGCGACAAGTCAGGTACCAGGCTAGGAGACCATCAATCACGCTAAAGAAGCTGGTGCTGGGCACAGACAAGTTCAGGGGGCAAAGGCTGTGGATTAAAACACTAATTTCTTGAGGATGCAGCAACAGATGGAAGATATAAAAGTTGTCAATTGCTGCACATTTCAAAGTCATGCATGCAGCTGGAGGGAGGGCTGTGGAGGCAGTAAGCAGCTACGTTCACATTTGCGGTGCGTTGGGCGCAACTGCGGCGACGCATGCGCCCCTATATTTAACACGGGGGGCGCATGGACATGCGTTTTGTGACGCATGCGTTTTTTTAGCGCAAGCGTCAGGGCGCAGAGGACGTGCTTGTTGCATTTTTTTTGCGCTATAAAAATGAATGCATGCATGCGTCACAAAACGCGTTTTGCATGCGTTTCTGCGTGCGTTGTGTCGCCAATGAAGCACACAACAACGCAAATGTGAACGTAGCCCAAGCCAAACCTCAGACTTGTCAATTTCCCTGACTTCTGACTCCACAGCACTGGTCACTACTTAACATGTGCATAAGGTGCAGCACAGATTCATCTCCACTAAAACCTTAGATCAGGAACAGAACAGGCATTTATAGGACATATAATTTTCCAAAATTTGTATGAAAAAAAAAACAATACAGCACATCCTAAACTGAATTACTGTGCCCAATTTATTATATATTTTAGGAGTCTGTCCATTTTATACCGACTTCACCAAAAAGGACACCGACTACACAGCCCTGGTTGGAGGAGGGGAGGGGATTAAACTTACTCTTTAAAAATCTAATTTACACATTGTAGACATTTCCAGTGTGAATACACAAATTTTACAACAAAATCTATATACAGGTATTATATATCTTAAGTGCTGATCTTACATCAGGGGTGAAGAAGCACAGGTAGTATCCAGGGTTTAGCTATGACCTGATCCTTAGGATTCATCATCATTATTGAATCAGGAGATGCAACATCTGGCTGTCCACCAATCACCTGTTTGCAGCTCCCGCGGAGGATGGGCATAACACCACAGCTCCATACACCGTATAGTGGCCGTTTTAAGGTACATCAGCTCGGATCCTATTAACAGCCTGACCTAAGGAAAGCCATCAATATGCAAGTAGTGAGCGACCCCTTGAAATATGACATCACCTCGTGCCTCAGAGGCACAATGTGAACAGAGCCCCAGAAAGCATCAGTTTTGCAGATGTCTATAGGAAGGAACGTGTGTGATGGCAGAGTCTTACAATCCCCTTTAATGCCGCTCGTCTGTTACGTTATTCCTATGTGACTTATGTGCAGAGCCTATGCAGATAGATACAGTTCGCCCAGACGCAGCACCCGTCCTTTCCATTTTAAAGGTCAATATTTGCCTTTATAGATTCCCACTTCCGTCTTGGGCCGAACAAATACCTGGTTGTCATGGGGAGGCAAAAATGCAGCTGGGATAGCACATCCTCATTTGCGCACTGTGGCTCTTGTAACTAAGGCCTACAGCCAGGTACTCCCAACCGGAAGAGACATATGCCAACAGCTCCTTGTAGTATACATTTTACCACTGGACAACAGCCAAAAAGCCAGGATTTATGTTTTGTTGTTTTTTTTTTTTTTTTTGCTTTTCGATGATGTTAGTCTAAAGGGGATTATATTGCAGAAGTCTATAGAGCATCAATTTACCTGCAACGTCCAACTGGTTTCTAAACTACACCTTCTAGCATGCACTGGCGGCCAGTAGCTGCTTTACTTGAATTTTATCACAAATAGATGGCATATGAGCTCCTGGGTCTTTCCTGTAGTTCCCTGAGAAGAGGCTTCATGGCAGCGGCTTATCTCTGTGCTTGCTCAACAAGCCCAATCACTGGGTAGAGGAAAACAGCAGTTCAGATTTATTGCCGATGTCTTTACGCAGTTATCTAGGGAAGTGTATGTAAATCACTGCTACATCATTATGGCGGCTGGTGTGTAGATAATACCCTCAGAGACATGCCAGCAACCCTCATCTGCTCATGTAAAGTGTAAAATACAGACAGCTCCAGGTGCATGACAACGTGACAGCAATCCACAGACTGACCTGCAGCCACCCACACATCGCGCTGCTCAACCACTAAGATATCTAATAAATATATGGGAACGCTTGCAGATCAGCCATTGTTCTCCCTAGCTGATACACCCACACACCTGACCACACTACCTGATCAATGGTGGCAAAAATGCAAATCTGACATTTGCCAAAGAAAAGCAGGATGTGGCCGCACGATGACTGTTGCTATGCAGCGCTGTGGTCCTGGGTTCAGGTGCCACCAAGGACAACATCTGCAAGGAGTTTGCATGTTCTCCCCATGTTTGCACGGTGTTTCCTTAAAGGGAACCTGTCACCCCGAAAATCGGCGGTCCCGCTGCTGGTCAGGTCGGATGGGCGTCTCCGGTCCGCTGCGGCGCCTCCTATCTTCTTTCCATGACGTCCTCTTCTGATCTTCAGCCACGGCTCCGGCGCAGGTGTACTTTGCTCTGCCCTGTTGAGGGCAGACAAAGTACTGCAGTGCGCAGGCGCCAGGCCTCTGACCTTTCCGGCGCCTGCGCACTGCAGTACTATCCTCTGCCCTCAAGAGGGCAGAGCAAAGTACGCCTGCGCCAGAGCCGTGGCTGAAGATCAGAAGAGGACGTCATGGAAAGAATATGGGAGGCGCCGCAGTGGACCGGAGACGCCCATCCGACCTGACCAGCAGCGGGACCGCCCCTGGGTGAGTATAATATAACGTCTTTTTCTCCTTTTTCAGGTAACATCGGGGGCTTATCTACAGCATTACAGAATGCTGCAGATAAGCCCCTGATGCCGGTGGGATTACCTCACCCGCGATTTTCGAGGTGACAGGTTCCCTTTAATGTTCTCTCCCACACTCCAAAGACTGATAGGTAATCTAGATTGTGATCGCCAATAGGGACAGTGATTATGTCTGTACACTACAGAGCTGCAGAATACAATGGCACTATACAAGCCACATAAAAAAAAAAAAAAAAATCTGCAATGGCCCAGTGTGTAGATCTGAAAGCTGTACACAGAAAAGGGTTGGACATTTTTAAAAAGGCATGCCCCCCCGAGGAAGCAACATTGCGAAACGCGTGTTGGGGGTCTGCTTTTCCATGTCCTGCATCCAGGTTGGTTCATTATGGGCATCTCTTCCCCTTTATTATGTTTGACATAACTCACTGCATGTCATTTATGGATTTGTGTTCCAGTATAACCTTATTAGTATCGGCCTTATTCTACAATACGTGTTCGTTGGACTTCGTTATTTTCTCTGCATCATTACTCTGACCCGGATGTTCACCTGTATTACAGTTATTTTATACTCGGTTTCTGTATGAATTTCTGAATAGAAACTTCCAACAGTCACCACTAGATGATTTTGTAATCTACCATATGATTGTCTAAGGGTCACTTCTGTCTGTCCTTTCTGTCGCGGATATTCATTGGTTGCGGCCTCTGTCTCTCATGGAAATCCAAGTCGCTGATTGGTCGTGGTTGTCAACCAGCGACGGGCACAGTCCGGAAGAAAATGGCCGCTCCTTACTCCCCGCAGTCAGTGCCTGACGTCCGCATACTCCCCTCCAATCACCGCTCACACAGGGTTAATGCCGGCGGTAACGGACCGCGTTATGCCGCGAGTAACGCACTCCGTAACCGCTGCTATTAACCCTGTGTGTCCCCAACTTTTTACTATTGATGCTGCCTGTGCGGCATCAATAGTAAAAAAAAAATGTAATGTTAAAAATAATAAAAAAAACAAAAAAACCCTGCTATTCTCACCCTCCGTAGTCCGCCGAGCCGCTCGCGCCGGCCGCCATCTTCCGTTCCTGGCGATGCATTGCGAAATTACCCAGAAGACTTAGCGGTCTCGCGAGACCGCTAAGTCTTCTGGGTAATTTCGCAATGCATCCTGGGAATGGAAGATGGCGGCAGCCGTGCGTGTATCGCCGGAGCTTCGGTGGATCCTAGGGGGTGAGTATATAACTATTTTTTATTTTATTTTATAACAGGGATATGGTGCCCACGTTGCTGTATACTACGTGGGCTGTGTTAGATGCCGCGTGGCTGCTATATACTAGATAGACAGTGTTATATACTGCATGGGCTGTGCTATATATTACGTGGCCACTGTTATATACTGCATGGGCAGTGTTATATACTATGTGGCTGCTATATACTGTGTGGGCAGTGTTATATACTATGTGGCTGCTATATACTACGTGGGCTGTGCTATATATTACGTGGCCAGTGTGATATACTGTGTGGTCTGTGTTATATACTACGTCACCTGTGTTATATACTGCGTGGCTGGCTGCTATATACTGCATGGGCTGTGTTATAGAGTACGTGGCTGTTATAGACTGCGTGGCCACTGTTAAATATTGCGTGGCCTGTATTAACGCATCGGGTATTCTACAATATGTATGTATATAGCAGCCACATAGTATATAGCACAGGCCACGTAGTATTTGTCTGCTATATATACTACATGGCTCCAATATACTATGTGGCTGCTATATACATACATAAATACATATTCTAGAATACCCGATGCGTTAGAATCGGGCCACCATCTAGTATACTCTATACTCTACTATCTGCATTGGGATTATACATGCATGTGTGTATTATTTCTTTTTGAGTACAACCGTACGAATTGTTTTGCGGATGTAGCACCTTGATGTCACTACACCCTGATTTTCTCTGTATTTAATTGCTTTTATGATAACATTGTCTTGTCAGAATTTTTTCAATAAAATTTCTATATGTTTTCAAGAATTGCTCTAAGGCCCACTTTTCTTTTGGTTTAATTTTTAAAAAGGCGTTATACCACTTTCAGGAAAGAGAAGCCCAAGCGATATTATACACCTAAAATAACAAATTAAGCATGTACTAACCCTCCCTGGGGCAGCATCGGCTCCCCGCGTCTCGGCTGCAGCAGTGATGCATCCTGTCAACATGATATCGCCACCGCAGACAGAACATAGACCCGAACAGTGGCAGGGAGCCAGCACTGGCCCCAGGGAGGGTTAATACATGCTCTGTTATTATTATAGGTGTATAAGAGCGTTCGAGTCCACTTTTCTTAGATTGGAAAACCCCTTTATTATAAGACCATTTGCAAGGTTGCATTATAACTAACTTTGGATTTAATGTGGAATTACACAAAATGCTCAGGTTCCAGCGCTATAAGACACAGCCCATAAAATCCAGGACTGTGGAGTTGAAGTCGGTATAAAATGAACCGACTCCAAAAACATAATAAATTGGGTTCAGTAGTTCAGTGCAGGATGTGCTGTAAAGGTTTTCATAATTTGGGAAAGTTATAAAATGTCCGTTTCCTGATCTAAGGTTCTCGGCTTTTAGTGGAGATGAATCTGTGCTGCACTTTATGTACATGCTCAGTAGTGACCAGTGCTGTGGAGTTGTAGTAAGTAGTCAGTGAAATTGAGGAGTCAGTCGGTGGCTTGGCTTACTGACTCCACAGACCTGATACAAACTAGGCGAATATGGCCTTGGACGGCTAAACAACAATATTTTGTATCCAACCCTGCCCGAACTGTCCACAGCCGACAATCCTTACTAATGTAAGTCTGCACTAAGCCCCAGCATATACAAGGCTTCAGTGTAACAGTGAGAAGACGCTGGGTGAAAACACGTCCCTACCACTACAAATATGTAACATGCTAACGACAGGACATATTTGTGTCCCACAAGGACTGGAGCCCAGATCATCTGGTGCACACAACACAGGATTTCCTGCCGTCACTCTTACTGTCTATTACTTCTGAGTGTCGGCCTAAAGGAGGAGTATACACCCAAAAATGATGCACGCCAGAGGGCACGTTGGCTCTGCGGCATTATAGTCTATGGCTACTTCTGAATAAGCATCTGAATCCCGGGATCGGACGCATGCTCTGACAGAACCCACGAATGTGGACGTAAGCAAAATGTGGAAGCACCATTACACACTCCCCCTATGGCTGAGAGGGATTTTACATCTGGCGAAGCTGCTATAATCCCAAATCTTGTTCCTTAAGGCCCCTTCACATTAAGCGACGCTGCAGCGATACCGACAACGATTCGGATCGCTGCAGCGTCGCTGTTTGGTCGCTGGAGAGCTGTCACACAGACAGCTCTCCCGCGACCAACGATGCCGGTAAACAGGGTAAACATCGGGTAACTAAGCGCAGGGCCGCGCTTAGAAACCCGATGTTTACCCTGGATACCATGCTAAAAGTAAAAAAAAAAACAAACGCTACATACTTACCTACCGCTGTCTGTCCTCCAGCGCTGCGCTCTGCATCTCTGCTCTCCTCCTGTACTGGCTGTGAGCCGGAAAGCAGAGCGGTGACGTCACCGCTCTGCTTTCCGGCTCACAGACAGTACAGGAGGAGTGCAGAGCACAGCGCTGGAGGACAGACGGCTGTAGGTAAGTATGTAGCGTTTGGTTTTTTTTTACTTTTAGGATGGTATCCAGGGTAAACATCGGGTTACTAAGCGCGGCCCTGTGCTTAGTAACCCGATGTTTACCCTGGTTACCAGTGAAGACATTGCTGGATCGGCGTCACACACACCGATCCAGCGATGTCAGCGGGAGATCCAGCGACGAAATAAAGTTCTGGACTTTCCTCAGCGACCAACGATCTCCCAGCAGGGGCCTGATCGTTGGTCGCTGTCACACAGAACGATTTCATTAACGATATCGTTGCTACGTCACAAATAGCAACGATATCGTTAACAATATCGTTATGTGTGAAGGTACCTTTACTTCTGAGCCTTTGCTGCACTACATCCAGCCACCAAGCAGGCAACCAAATGCTCCATGAAGTCCCTGTTATCCACAAATGAGCATGACACGACCCAATAGATATCTACCAGAAAGTTTATCTGACGCTAATGATTATTTTTTGTAGTTATAAAGTCATTCATGCCACATAACATGTTTGCATCCCATGAAAGGAAGCCTGGAACAGGCCACGGCAGGGAGCGATCCGAAGCTATAACTCATGGCATTATCACCCAAGACGATGACCTCCAGAAGGATCCCATGCACAAAACACCAGTCTAAAATCCTTAGTGTGTGACCATCTTTAAGTCTATTTACTATTGAAACCAATAAACTCTTTATGCCTGGCACTAGTCAAACCATCTCCTACCATTCATATAAATCGGTTCTCCGACACCTCTCACTTCTATATTGGTAGGCACTGTAGCTGCACGCCTGGTGGCAGGCACATGCTAACGCAAGTACATCAGCACCTTCTAACAGAGACGAGGCATGGGACACCCCTTTAGAGCTAAAAAAGAACAGACTCCAATTTGGAGCCTTTAGAAACAGAGCAATAACATTATCATAGCCAGTACCATAAACAATGACGCTGCTTTTTATACAAGGAAATTAACACTAGGTCTCAAGTTACGGCACTAGCTCTGGTTTCTCAGATGTATGAATGTCGATGCTCCTTTCCTGCACAAGCTCAGCTAGATACCGCTAGACCTGAGCTCCTGACGTCACCACACCGTAGGAATGCAATAGGAGATTATTATTATTATTATTATTATTATAGCGCTATTTATTTCATGGCGCTTTACATGGGAGGAGGAGTATACATAATAAAAACAGGTACAATAATCTTGAACAATACAAGTCACAACTGGTACAGGAGGAGAGAGGACCCTGCCCGCGAGGGCTCACAATCTACAAGGGATGGGTGAGGATATAGTAGGTGAGGATAAAGCTGATCATGCAGTGGTTTGGTCGATCGGTGATTACTGCAGGTTGTAGGCTTGTCGGAAGAGGTGGGTCTTCAGGTTCTTTTTGAAGGTTTCGATGATAGGCGAGAGTCTGATGTGTTGTGGTAGAGGGTTCCAGAGTAGGGGGGATGCGCAAGAGAAATCTTGTATAGGATTGTGGGAAGAGGAGATAAGAGGGGAGTAGAGAAGGAGATCTCGTGAGGATCGGAGGTTGCGTGCATGAAAGTACCGGGAGACGAGGTCACAGATGTATGGAGGAGACAGGTTGTGGATGGCTTTGTACGTCATGGTTAGGGTTTTGTACTGGAGTCTCTGGGCAATGGGGAGCCAGTGAAGGGATTGACAGAGAGGAGAAGCCGGGGAATAGCGGGGGGACAGGTGGATTAGTCAGGCAGCAGAGTTTAGAATAGATTGGAGGGGTGCGAGAGTGTTCGAGGGGAGGCCACAGAGCAGGAGGTTACAGTAGTCGAGGCGGGAGATGATGAGGGCATGGACTAGGGTTTTTGCAGATTCGTGGTTTAGGAATGTACGGATCCATGAAATATTTTTGCGTTGAAGGCGGCAGGAAGTGGAAAGGGCTTGGATATGCGGTTTGAAGGAGAGATCAGTGTCGTGGATTACCCCAAGCTTGTGGGACTGGGGAGAGTGGGCAGCCATTTACTGTAAGGGAAAGGTTCGTTGGGGGAGGGGGGGGGGGGGAGATGGGAGAAAGATGATGAATTCTGTTTTGTCCATGTTAAGTTTTAGAAGTCTAGCGGAGAAGGATGACATAGCAGATAGACATTTAGGGATTCTGGTTAGTAGGGAGGTGATATCTGGTCCAGAGATGTAGATCTGTGTATCACCAGCATAGGGGTGATACTGAAAACCGTGAGGTTTTATGAGCTGTCCCAGGCCAAAAGTGTAAATGGAGAAGAGCAGGGGCCCTAGAACTGAACCTTGCAGGACTCCGACAAATAGGGGGCGAGGTGAGGAGGTGGTGTGTGAGTGGGAGACGCTGAATGTCCGGTCTGTTAGGTATGATGAGATCCAGGATAGGGCCAAGTCTGTGATGCCAAGGGATGAGAGGGTCTGTAGTAATAGGGAATGGTCCACTGTGTCAAAGGCAGAGGACAGGTCCAGGAGGAGGACGACAGAAGTGTCGCTTGCTCTTGGCGGTTAATAGGTCATGGGTGACCTTAGTTAGGGCAGTTTCAGTGGAGTCGTGTGACCGGAAGCCAGATTGTAAGCGGTCAAAGAGGGAGCAGGAAAATAGATGGGAGGACAGTTCAAGATAGACGTGTTGTTCCAGTAGTTTCGAGGCATAAGGGAGAAGTGATATAGGGCGATAGCTAGTTACAGAGGATGGGTCAAGAGAGGGCTTTTTGAGGATAGGTGTGATTGAGGCATGTTTAAAGCTTGAGGGGAAAACACCAGTTGTTAGTGATCGGTTGAAGAGATGGGTTAGGGTTGGGATGAAGACTGTGGTGAGGTTTGGGATGAAGTTGGAAGGGATCGGGTCAAGTGCACAGGTGGTGAGATGCGATCTTGAGAGTAGAGTGGAGAGTCGATCTTCTGTAATGGTGGAGAAGTTGGTTTTGGAGGTGGAGGGCTGGGTAGTTGGGAGGAAGGGCTCTGGGGGTTGTCGACTAAAACTGTCTCTGATGTTATCAATCTTCTGCTTGAAAAATGAGGCAAAGTCTTCAGCTGAGATAAGTGAGGAGGGAGGAGGTGCTGGGGGACGGAGGAGAGAATTGAAGGTGTTGAATAACTGTTTAGGGTTGTGAGAGAGGGAGGATATGAGAGATAAGAAGTAGGTTTGTTTAGCTGTGGCGAGTGTGGTCTTGAAAGTAGTGAGGGACTGTTTGAGCGCGATAAAGTGCTCGTTGGAGTGGGATCTTTTCCATCTCCGCTCAGCAGCCCTGGAAGCTCGCCTCAGTTCTTTGGTCAGGCTGGTGTGCCAGGGCTGTCTGTTGATTCTGCGAGCTTTGGTATGTGTTAGGGGGGCAGCAGATTCCAAAGCTGCAGTTATTGTGGTGTTATATAGAGCGGTAGCGTCATCCGCATTGTAGGAGATGCATTATTTCACTGGTCACTAAGGCTACGTTCACATTTGCGTTCTGCCGGGCTGCGTCGGGCGCAGCCGCCGCGACGCATGCGCCCCTATATTTAACATGGGGGCGCAAGGAGATGCGTTTGCATGCGTTTTGCGATGCATGCGGTTTTTTTGCCGCAAGCGTTAGGGCGCAGCAAGATGCATTTTTTTTGCATCAAAAATTCGGCAAAAAGGACGCATGCGTCACAAAACGATGCGTTTTAGTGCGTTTGTTTGCGGTGTCGCCGACGCAACATCGCACAACGCAAATGTGAACGTAGCCTTACAGGGCAGCTAAACAGGAAAGAAAAAAAAAAAACATTTCTTTGAAGAAGTTCCATTATGTGAACAAGCACGTAATGCCCAGGACACAGATCTACTCCACTCCTTCGCAGCTCTACTTGTCATGTCCTGTATGTAATGCAAAATACAGGGGGCCCCATTAATTCAAGGAGAGCTGTTTGTCTAGGGGTGCACAAAGAAAATGGAAAAAAAATTCCTGCAGATTGTGTTATATGTAGAGAATTTGCTGCAGACTTGTGAATTAAAACCATATACTGGAAGGTGAGAACTTGCAGCACAGTCAATAATGATTTCTGTGTGAAAGTAAGTAAAATGTGTGAAACTGGTCTAATGTTCACTTTTGGATGTCCATCAGGGGGTAAATTTGGACTACCCTGGATCGATCATATGCTTTATATCGCAGTTCAGAGACAAATCTGTGGGTATAATTCATCCACTTGAATTTGCTTATATCAGGCTAGCCCTCGCCACCTGAGATTCCAATCTGCAGGGAGAACACTAATATTTTTTTTTGCTTTGTACACGGGTGAATGTGAAAAGGACAGGATATTTAACCACAGTCAGTCCGTCCCCTCCTTTACAGCTTTGTAAACTTGATCCCAGCTGATTCTGCATCTCCAGTGTTAACACAACGTACAGAACAGACCTAAATATTTATAAGAACATCCTGTCCTTCCTCTATAGGCCCCACATGGAATAAGACAGCAGAGGTCCTAGCACATGGCAGCTCCCTTCTGACCTGAAAGAGCTTGTGCTAACAGAACGCCAGCGCTCTTTGTATGGTCAGTCAATGTGTACACTGTATGCCAACCTTTATCTAGAAAATGTCACATATCCAATTAAGACAGTCTCGCTCATGATGGTGAGCAGGGCACGCTGGGGTATCATGCCAGCTACATTCCTGGAATTAGAGCCATATGTCAGGCACGTAGAGCAGCCAGGCCCAACAGCGGGTAAACACCCTGATTAGTATTAGCAATGGTCCATAATATGTGTTTGCACTTGGCCTACAGTATACGTCAGGAGCTTTTCGTATGTTGCATAGGCCCCATTCACCAGCTGGAGGCCAAAACTGTTCTTTGTGGACTCTATAAAGCCTGTTATGGAGCAGTCAGACTGGGTTACAGCAAAGGAGCATATACGCGTGGCATGTTTCTTTACAGTGGGTATTCCTCGCCATACATCCTGACAGCAGCAACTGCTGAGCCCAAACCCAAGTATGCACCCGACAACCACAAGGGTAATGTGCACCCAGCCTCACTGACTAAGGATGGACATGGGGTGAACGGGATAATGCATAAATGGTTAAGGCTGCAGACGCACATTCCACTCCATCTGCGGGAATTATGAGCATGGACACAAGCAAATAATATAATTACAGATTACCATATGCCACTATGCTGCCAAGCCCTTTAATTATTAACATGCCAACAGGCTGGGAGACTGCGGTTACATATCACAAAGAGGTGATGAGCAGAGGACATGAGGCCCACAACAAAGAACAGTGTCACCCTTCTGGATAACAATATATTACTGACCACATATTATCCGATCTGGTAATGGTACACAGCGCTGACCAGGAAATATGATGCCAATGACAGCAGGAGAAAAAAAAAAAAAAGAGCTTGACAAGTCAGGGCTTGGCTAATCCAGAGATGAAGGGTGACCAATTAGTATTTTAACTTATAAGAGATAAATAGCAGGAAACTTATTCAGAAGAGAGAGCTACACATATTCCGATAAGACACGGTCCTATGTAATGTGTATGAGCACAGACAATGTGTCCAAATCCTAAAGCCCTGGAAAATTACTGGCTAAAGCTGAGGGAAGCCATGGCCGGCCCTATATTTCCTGTATGGGTAATGTAGCATCATACTGCATCCACGACCGTGCCAAGCAACATTACATTGGGCTGGTAGCGGGCTTCCTTCACCTCACTAATAAGATTAGCAATATAATCTGTCTAATCCCCTGTGGAGATGTTCAGTTGCAATCTCACCCCAACTGATACCTAACCCAGCATCCATCAGTACCAAAGAGCTACTATATGGTCACAATACAAGACCCTAACGAGAGAACAGACACTGTATCAAAGCCCCTCCGGCTAAACTGCACACCGGCCACTCCACAGATGAAAAGACTATGGCCACCAAACATCTCAGGGAAGAATAAAGCTTTACTCCACACCTACAGATGCTAGGTGGACAGAGCCATTAGGAGATTTGTACTTAAATCAAATAGTGGTTACTTATCCAAGTTGGGTGTTTTTTTTAGGACAGTGAAACAGGAATAAATCCACACATTTTTATGTACCAGCACTTCAATTACCGGAGATCGGCATGTTATAAAAGGAGCCCCTGCAAATCCCAGGACATCCAGTGCTAGGACAATGCAGAACATTATTATGCTGTGGCCTGCAACAGCACAGGATCGCCAGATCCCAGGCAATAGTAGTGGATCCACGATCTGTACAGCACATGATATAGGCATCCACAGGTTTCACATCCTGTATCAGCCTTACTGTAGAGACGTCACATTACAGGTGGGGGGCAATTTTATGTATTATTATTATAGCGCCATTTATTCCATGGCGCTTTACATGTGAGGAGGGGTATACCAATCCGCCCTTCCAAACTAACAATCACAGGCAGAGTAGTGACTGGTGTCATACAGATCAGTGCTGCCACATTATATAAACCATAAGGCTGCACCAGCCATTCAATTGCAGTAAGACTCCATCCATGTAGCCTGGCATCAGTCTTCAATGCAACCACCTGTAGCATCCACACGATGCCAGCTATGGCCGTGTGCCTATGCGCCAAGACAATGACAGTCTCTCACCGTACAGGAGGGTTGTTCCCATTACTAGGAAGAGATCCCTCTACAGATGAAGGGATCACAGCGCTGCACATTAGCACCATCCATTCACTTCAATGGGCCTAAGCATCAGTTCCCTGCAGCCGCAGAGCCTTCATTCTAAGGATGGTGGAGTTCCAAGAGGTCCGACCTCCAGTGACCATAAAGTGATGACCCCCTTCAGGAGTCATTGTGACAGTTCTACATATACATAGCTAATTTTAAAGGGAGACTCAACTTACAAAGATATAAACTCTCCCCCCTCCTGTACGATAAACAATGGATGATTTCATTTTGTTACAAAGTTCCCAGATACTATACAACCCCAAAAATCATATGGCACCGGCCGATCTCCAGCCACATTAAAGAACCATCTGTCCGATCCTTACATCCTCTGACGCCATCAGTCTGGGACCCCCATAATTGCTAGAGAGCCAGCAGACACGGCCACCATCAGTCTGGGACCCCCATACATGCTAGAGAGCCAGCAGACACGGACACCATCAGTCTGGGACCCCCATACATGCTAGAAAGCCAACAGACACGGACGCCATCAGTCTGTGACCCCCATACATGCTAGAAAGCCAACAGACACGGACGCCACCAGTCTGGGACCCCCATACATGCTAGAAAGCCAACAGACACGGACGCCATCAGTCTGTGACCCCCATACATGCTAGAGAGCCAGCAGACACGGACACCATCAGTCTGGGACCCCCATACATGCTAGAAAGCCAACAGACACGGACGCCATCAGTCTGTGACCCCCATACATGCTAGAAAGCCAGCAGACACGGACGCCATCAGACTGGTACCCCCATACATGCTAGAGAGCCAGCAGACACGGACGCCATCAGACTGGTACCCCCATACATGCTAGAGAGCCAGCAGACACGGACGCCATCAGACTGGTACCCCCATACATGCTAGAGAGCCAGCAGACACGGACGCCATCAGACTGGTACCCCCATACATGCTAGAAAGCCAACAGACACGGACGCCACCAGTCTGTGACCCCCATACATGCTAGAGAGCCAGCAGACACGGACGCCATCAGACTGGTACCCCCATACATGCTGGAGAGCCAGCAGACACGGACGCCATCAGTCTGTGACCCCCATACATGCTAGAAAGCCAGCAGACACGGACGCCATCAGACTGGTACCCCCATACATGCTAGAGAGCCAGCAGACACGGACGCCATCAGACTGGGACCCCCATA
The DNA here is from genome assembly GCF_032444005.1 of Ranitomeya imitator. Taxonomy (NCBI): domain Eukaryota; kingdom Metazoa; phylum Chordata; class Amphibia; order Anura; family Dendrobatidae; genus Ranitomeya; species Ranitomeya imitator. The sequence goes on along the minus strand of NC_091289.1, from coordinate 13,890,973 downwards.
CATGCTAGAGAGCCAGCAGACACGGACGCCATCAGACTGGTACCCCCATACATGCTAGAGAGCCAGCAGACACGGACGCCATCAGACTGGTACCCCCATACATGCTAGAGAGCCAGCAGACACGGACGCCATCAGACTGGTACCCCCATACATGCTAGAAAGCCAACAGACACGGACGCCACCAGTCTGTGACCCCCATACATGCTAGAGAGCCAGCAGACACGGACGCCATCAGTCTGTGACCCCCATACATGCTAGAAAGCCAGCAGACACGGACGCCATCAGACTGGTACCCCCATACATGCTAGAGAGCCAGCAGACACGGACGCCATCAGACTGGGACCCCCATACATGCTAGAGAGCCAGCAGACACGGACGCCATCAGACTGGTACCCCCATACATGCTAGAGAGCCAACAGACACGGACGCCATCAGACTGGTACCCCCATACATGCTAGAGAGCCAGCAGACACGGACGCCATCAGACTGGGACCCCCATACATGCTGGAGAGCCAGCAGACACGGACGCCATCAGACTGGTACCCCCATACATGCTAGAGAGCCAGCAGACACGGACGCCATCAGACTGGTACCCCCATACATGCTAGAGAGCCAGCAGACACGGACGCCATCAGTCTGGGACCCCCATACATGCTGGAGAGCCAGCAGACACGGACGCCATCAGACTGGTACCCCCATACATGCTAGAGAGCCAGCAGACACGGACGCCATCAGTCTGGGACCCCCATACATGCTAGAGAGCCAGCAGACACGGACGCCATCAGTCTGGGACTCCCATACATGCTAGAGAGGCAGCAGACACGGACGCCATCAGTCTGGTACCCCCATAAATGCTAGAGAGCCAGCAGACACGGACGCCATCAGTCTGGGACCCTCATACATGCTAGAGAGGCAGTAGACACGGAAGCCATCAGACTGGTACCCCCATACATGCTAGAAAGCCAGCAGGCACGGACGCCATCAGACTGGTACCCCCATAAATGCTAGAGAGCCAGCAGGCACGGACGCCATCAGTCTGGGACCCCATACATGCTGGAGAGCCAGCGGACACGGACGCCATCAGTGTGTGACCCCAATACATGCTGGAGAGCCAGCGGACACGGACGCCATCAGTGTGGGACCCCCATACATGCTGGAGAGAAAGGGGACACGGAAGCCATCAGTGTGGGACCCCCATACATGCTGGAGAGAAAGGGGACACGGACGCCATTAGACTGGTACCCCCATACATGCTAGAGAGCCAGCGGACACAGACGCCATCAGACTGGTACCCCCATACATGCTAGAGAAGCAGCAGACACGGACGCCATCAGTCTGGGACCCCCATACATGCTGGAGAGCCAGCAGACACGGACGCCATCAGTGTGGGACCCCCATACATGCTAGAGAGGCAGCAGACACGGACGCCATCAGTGTGGGACCCCCATACATGCTGGAGAGCCAGCAGACACGGACGCCATCAGTGTGGGACCCCCATACATGCTAGAGAGGCAGCAGACACGGACGCCATCAGTGTGGGACCCCCATACATGCTGGAGAGCCAGCGGACACGGACGCCATCAGTGTGGGACCCCCATACATGCTGGAGAGCCAGCAGACACAGGCAATACAGGACATTTATCATCGGTAATGGTTCTAGGTCCTTTCTTGTGACCCCTAGTGTTCAGTCCCCCTGCAGCGCCCTCCACAGGAGACAGCGCTCACTGCACCAAACAAGGAAGGCTCCTGTCAGGTTTAAAGGGATCCTGTGAACAGTGGAAAAATACCATTATAAATGCTTTTAACTGCAGAAAGCCATCCCCTTTAAGAGTGATATCTGATTACTTGAGGTGCATGGGGCCCGAGGACATAAGATTGGGAGGTGAGGGGACAGATTTAAAGGAGAAATAGACGCAAACGCCTAGAAATTAGGGCTGCACGTCCCCTTTAAGAGACCAGTGAAGATGAGTGACAGCGGTGAGGTGCCGCAGCAGCCGCGGTCGGGCATAGGTGCTCGGGCTCTTACGTTCGAAGTCGGAGTCGTCGTCTTCCTCGTCGTCGTCGTCCCCGTTGGACTCGGTCTGCATCGGCTCTCCGTCAAAGTTGACCCCGCGGCCGTGAGGCCGTTGCTCGGCGGCCCCGGCGCCATCCTGCAGCCGCTTCTCCTGGAGCCGCGTGAAGTAGCACACGGCGAAATCGACCAGATCGTGAGGCCGTTGTCGCAGAACCTCCACCGTGTAACCCTGCAGCAACTCCGTCAGGCCGGGCGGGATCTCGATGCTCATCGTCCCCCGGGGGGCTGCTCCGTCACCGGCTCCGTACAGACGCGCACCGCACCCTCCCTTCTTCCAGCGGAGAACCCCCCTCCCTCCCGGCCCCCGTCACACACGCGCACACAGCGACCGCTGTGGGGGCTGAGGCGGCAGCGGCTCCGGTATTCACCTCACACACAGCCGCGGCGCACTAATCCTGCTAAACCCAGGAGGTGGAGCGGCTCCGGGTGTGCGCGCAGCAAGAGGGCGGGAAAAAGAGGGCTGGCCTATTGGAGGAGAGGGAGGGACGTAGCACTGACGTCATGAGCATTTCTTCCGCAGGGACTCATTTTTTTTTTATTGGGCATGGCACGTCTGGATGGATTTGCATGAAAAGTTACCGCCCTCTCCACTTGAGCCAATCATAATGGGCCACTGGCGAATAACCACGCCTTTTTGACGTCATCATTACTAGCGTTTAGCCTTGAGGGATGTGTTGTCAGTGCGGGCTGTGATGCGGACGGAGGAGGTTCTAGGTAGTGGCGGGGCGTGAGGGGAGCGAGCACTATGTGGTGGTGGAGTTACTTTCACACATCAGGCACAATCTGGCGAATTTTGAAAAAAAACTGTTTGTTTTTTTCCCACCGGATCCATTTTTTTCTCATTGACTTGTATTAGCATCGGGTGTCCGCCTCACACATCCAGTGAAAAACGAGTTCTCTCCTCCCTCTCTCTCATCTCTATCCCCGGACCAGTTAGTGCCCGGAAATCAGCTAGTAGGATCCAGCAAAAAAACGGATCCAGCAAAAAAACGGATCCAGCAAAAAAACGGATCCATTGCGTCAGTTTTTCACAATTTGCAACGGATCTGGTTTTTTCAAAAGTCGCCGGATACAGCCTGACGGCGAAAACCTGATGTCTGAAAGTAGGAGACAGAGTTAGGGCCTGGTTATAAGGGCCGATGTCCTTGGTATATGGCAGGTCTTGTGGGGTGTTCCCGCTATATGGCCGGTCTTGTGGGGTGTTCCTGGTATACGGCATGTCTTGTGGGGCGTTCCTGATATACGGCATGTCTTGTGGGGCGTTCCTGATATATGGCAGGTCTTGTGGGGCGTTCCTGATATATGGCAGGTCTTGTGGGGTGTTCCTGGTATACGGCATGTCTTGTGGGGCGTTCCTGATATACGGCATGTCTTGTGGGGCGTTCCTGATATATGGCAGGTCTTGTGGGGTGTTCCTGGTATAAGGCAGGTTTTGTGGGGTGTCCCCGGTATACGGCAGGTCTTGTGGGGTGTCCCCGGTATACGGCAGGTCTTGTGGGGTGTCCCCGATATAAGGCAGGTTTTGTGGGGTGTCCCTGGTATACGGCAGGTCTTGTGGGGTGTCCCCGGTATATGGCAGGTCTTGTGGGGTGTCCCCGGTATACGGCAGGTTTTGTGGGGTGTCCCCGGTATACGGCAGGTCTTGTGGGGTGTTCCCGCTATATGGCCGGTCTTGTGGGGTGTTCCTGGTATACGGCATGTCTTGTGGGGCGTTCCTGATATATGGCAGGTCTTGTGGGGTGTTCCTGGTATAAGGCAGGTTTTGTGGGGTGTCCCCGGTATATGGCAGGTCTTGTGGGGTGTCCCCGGTATACGGCAGGTCTTGTGGGGTGTCCCCGGTATACGGCAGGTCTTGTGGGGTGTCCCCGGTATAAGGCAGGTTTTGTGGGGTGTCCCTGGTATACGGCAGGTCTTGTGGGGTGTCCCCGGTATATGGCAGGTCTTGTGGGGTGTCCCCGGTATACGGCAGGTTTTGTGGGGTGTCCCCGGTATACGGCAGGTCTTGTGGGGTGTCCCCGGTATACGGCAGGTCTTGTGGGGTGTCACCGGTATATGGCAGGTCTTGTGGGGTGTCCCCGGTATATGGCAGGTCTTGTGGGGTGTCCCCGGTATATGGCAGGTCTTGTGGGATGTCCCCGGTATATGGCAGGTCTTGTGGGATGTCCCCGGTATAAGGCAGGTCTTGTGGGGTGTCCCCGGTATATGGCAGGTCTTGTGGGGTGTCCCCGGTATACGGCAGGTCTTGTGGGGTGTCCCCGGTATACGGCAGGTCTTGTGGGGTGTCCCCGGTATAAGGCAGGTCTTGTGGGGTGTCCCCGGTATAAGGCAGGTCTTGTGGGGTGTCCCCGGTATAAGGCAGGTCTTGTGGGGTGTCCCCGGTATAAGGCAGGTCTTGTGGGGTGTCCCCGGTATAAGGCAGGTCTTGTGGGGTGTCCCCGGTATACGGCAGGTCTTGTGGGGTGTCCCCGGTATACGGCAGGTCTTGTGGGGTGTCCCCGGTATACGGCAGGTCTTGTGGGGTGTCCCTGGTATACGGCAGGTCTTGTGGGGTGTCCCCGGTATACGGCAGGTCTTGTGGGGTGTCCCCGGTATATGGTAGGTCTTGTGGGGTGTCCCCGGTATATGGCAGGTCTTGTGGGGTGTCCCCGGTATATGGCAGGTCTTGTGGGATGTCCCCGGTATACGGCAGGTTTTGTGGGGTGTCCCCGGTATACGGCAGGTCTTGTGGGGTGTCCCCGGTATACGGCAGGTCTTGTGGGGTGTCACCGGTATATGGCAGGTCTTGTGGGGTGTCCCCGGTATATGGCAGGTCTTGTGGGGTGTCCCCGGTATATGGCAGGTCTTGTGGGATGTCCCTGGTATATGGCAGGTCTTGTGGGATGTCCCCGGTATATGGCAGGTCTTGTGGGGTGTCCCCGGTATATGGCAGGTCTTGTGGGGTGTCCCCGATATATGGCAGGTCTTGTGGGGTGTCCCCGGTATATGGCAGGTCTTGTGGGGTGTCCCCGGTATATGGCAGGTCTTGTGGGGTGTCCCCGGTATATGGCAGGTCTTGTGGGATGTCCCCGGTATATGGCAGGTCTTGTGGGGTGTCCCCGGTATATGGCATGTCTTGTGGGGTGTCCCCGGTATATGGCAGGTCTTGTGGGGTGTCCCCGATATATGGCAGGTCTTGTGGGGTGTCCCCGGTATATGGCAGGTCTTGTGGGGTTTCCCGGTATATGGCAGGTCTTGTGGGGTGTCCCCGGTATATGGCAGATCTTGTGGGGTGTCCCCGGTATAAGGCAGGTCTTGTGGGGTGTCCCCGGTATAAGGCAGGTCTTGTGGGGTGTCCCCGGTATAAGGCAGGTCTTGTGGGGTGTCCCCGGTATAAGGCAGGTCTTGTGGGGTGTCCCCGGTTTAAGGCAGGTCTTGTGGGGTGTCCCCGGTATAAGGCAGGTCTTGTGGGGTGTCCCCGGTATATGGCAGATCTTGGGTGTCCCCAGTATACGGCAGGTCTTGTGGGGTATCACTGGTATATCACATGTCTTGTGGGGTGTCCCCGGTTTATGGCAGGTCTTGTGGGGTGTCCCCGGTTTATGGCAGGTCTTGTGGGGTGTCCCCGGTTTATGGCAGGTCTTGTGGGGTGTCCCCGGTTTATGGCAGGTCTTGTGGGGTGTCCCCGGTTTATGACAGGTCTTGTGGGGTGTCCCCGGTTTATGACAGGTCTTGTGGGGTGTCCCCGGTTTATGACAGGTCTTGTGGGGTGTCCCCGGTTTGTGACAGGTCTTTTGGGGTGTCCCCAGTATATGGCATGTCTTGTGGGGTGTCCCCGGTATATGGCGGGTCTTGTGGGGTGTCCCCGGTATATGGCATGTCTTGTGGGGTGTCTTTAGTATATGTCAGGTCTTGTGGGGTGTCACCAATGTATGGCGGGTTTCGACTTTCCCGAAGTATCGAGGGGCTCTCCCAGTGTATAGTGGGGTGTCTCTTCTGTATGGCGGGTCTAGTGGTGCGTTCCTGATATATGTTGTTTCTTGTGGGGCATTCCTCTGTGCAATGGTGGTGCGAGAATCAGCGCCAGGGTCTTGGTTGACCAGGTCTGGTTGTTGGGAGTAAACATGCAGAGCATTGCAGCACGCTGTGGATCCGCAGACTTTTCAGAGCGCCTGTGCTGACCCCTGTCCACCGCTGAAAGTGCCTACAATGGGCACATAATCATCAGACCTACCATAGATAACGCTTTTTTTTTTTTTTTTTGGCGCGCCACTCGCCCACCTTGTGTGAACCCTGTCTAATGCATTTTTTACAAGCAATCCTGCTGGAGCAGTAGATACCGATCTCATAAAACTCACATCAAGTCTCAAACCAGCAGTCTGCTGGGAGCAGTATTCCCATCTACTCCAATATTGTGCACTAGGTAGTGGGAAAGCGGCAGCTGCTTACCATAAGCAATTATCAGGTTGAGAGTGAATGCATATTGCCCATTATCCCGAGAGTTATCCACGCTGTGACATCACGCAGAAATAAAATGTCCATCACGCCGTGAGCGGAGCTGAGGTGGCAGCTGTTTATTTCAGAAAAGCAGCAAAAGTTTAGTCATAATCCCAATTATTGATGCGATAGGTCTGAAAATCATACAAAAAAACTGCCAAGACCACATCGCTCAGCAGAACACACAGAATGGCAAAACGATTGCTGGAGGGCAGTTGCTGAGCGCCCAAATTACAAAGGTCTGTGAAATAATATAGTCAGATTGTGCTGCTTTCTAGTAAGTGTAAATATCACCCTAGAGCTGGATTCAAAGCTGCAGTGTTCAATACTGCTGTATAATGTTCTCTATATTTCTGCCTCCTGCTACATAGAGGCAGGAATTCCTCATGTCTGTGTGTGCTGTGTATGGGAGACATCATAGCAGTTATTTTTGCTGCTGCTTTCTAGCAAGTGTTTATCTCACCCTGGTGCTGGATTCACAGCTACACTGCTCAGTACTGCTGTAGAATGTCCTCCATGCTGCTGCTTATGAACATCTACTATATAGAGGTAGGAGAGCAGGAATCCGTCATGTCTGTGTGTGCTGTGTAATTGAGACATCATAGCTGGTAGTCTGCACCCACCAGCTGAGTCGATAATATAGATGGTCTTTTTACCAAAGTTTCCATTATTAGGGTCTTCGTAATGGCCAGAAATGGTGTTTTTCCTCATGCACAAAGATTGATTGCTCTCAGTGGGAGAAACAAAGTAATGATCTTATCGTTATGAGACCTTTTAATGGCCGGTTAGAAAATGTGGTATTATTACAAGCAATTGATAAGACTACTTAGGTCTCTTCATTGGGCAAGATATAAGAAAGTATCTGAAGAAACACACACACACATATACAGTTAGGGCCAGAAATATTTGGACAGTGACACAATTTTCGCGAGTTGGGCTCTGCATGCCACCACATTGGATTTGAAATGAAACCTCTACAACAGAATTCAAGTGCAGATTGTAACATTTAATTTGAAGGGTTGAACAAAAATATCTGATAGAAAATGTAGGAATTGTACACATTTCTTTACAAACACTCCACATTTTAGGAGGTCAAAAGTAATTGGACAAATAAACATAACCCAAACAAAATATTTTTATTTTCAATATTTTGTTGCAAATCCTTTGGAGGCAATCACTGCCTTAAGTCTGGAACCCATGGACATCACCAAACGCTGGGTTTCCTCCTTCTTAATGCTTTGCCAGGCCTTTACAGCCGCAGCCTTCAGGTCTTGCTTGTTTGTGGGTCTTTCCGTCTTAAGTCTGGATTTGAGCAAGTGAAATGCATGCTCAGTTGGGTTTAGATCTGGAGATTGACTTGGCCATTGCAGAATGTTCCACTTTTTGGCACTCATGAACTCCTGGGTAGCTTTGGATGTATGCTTGGGGTCATTGTCCATCTGTACTATGAAGCGCCGTCCAATCAACTTTGCAGCATTTGGCTGAATCTGGGCTGAAAGTATATCCCGGTACACCTCAGAATTCATTCGGCTACTCTTGTCTGCTCTTATGTCATCAATAAACACAAGTGACCCAGTGCCATTGAAAGCCATGCATGCCCATGCCATCACGTTGCCTCCACCATGTTTTACAGAGGATGTGGTGTGCCTTGGATCATGTGCCGTTCCCTTTCTTCTCCAAACTTTTTTCTTCCCATCATTCTGGTACAGGTTGATCTTTGTCTCATCTGTCCATAGAATACTTTTCCAGAACTGAGCTGGCTTCTTGAGGTGTTTTTCTGCAAATTTAACTCTGGCCTGTCTATTTTTGGTATTGATGAATGGTTTGCATCTAGATGTGAACCCTTTGTATTTACTGTCATGGAGTCTTCTCTTTACTGTTGACTTAGAGACAGATACACCTACTTCACTGAGAGTGTTCTGGACTTCAGTTGATGTTGTGAACGGGTTCTTCTTCACCAAATTAAGTATGCGGCGATCATCCACCACTGTTGTCATCCGTGGACGCCCAGGCCTTGTTGAGTTCCCAAGCTCACCAGTCAATTCCTTTTTTCTCAGAATGTACCCACCTGTTGATTTTGCTACTCCAAGCATGTCTGCTATCTCTCTGATGGATTTTTTCTTTTTTTTCAGCCTCAGGATGTTCTGCTTCACCTCAATTGAGAGTTCCTTTGACCGCATGTTGTCTGCTCACAGCAACAGCTTCCAAATGCAAAACCACACACCTGGAATCCACCCCTGACCTTTTAACTACTTCATTGATTACAGGTTAACGAGGGAGACGCCTTCAGAGTTAATTGCAGCCCTTAGAGTCCATTGTCCAATTACTTTTGGTCCCTTGAAAAAGAGGACGCTATGCATTACAGAGCTATGATTCCTAAACCCTTTCTCCGATTTGGATGTGGAAACTATCATATTGCAGCTGGGAGTGTGCACTTTCAGCCCATATTATATATATAATTGTATTTCTGAACATGTTTTTGTAAACAGCTAAAATAACAAAACTTGTGTCACTGTCCAAATATTTCTGGCCCTAACTGTATATATACCGTATATACACATACACAAAAAGAGCAGAGACGATCTGTATCCTGTCTGTGCGATGGGATCTGTATCCTGTCTGTGCGATGGGATCTGTATCCTGTCTGTGCGATGGGATCTGTATCCTGTCTGTGCGATGGGATCTGTATTCTGTCTGTGCGGTGGGATCTGTATCCTGTCTGTGCGATGGGATCTGTATCCTGTCTGTGCGGTGGGATCTGTATCCTGTATGTGCGATGGGATCTGTATCCTGTCTGTGCGATGGGATCTGTATCCTGTCTGTTGTGGGAACTGTATCCTGTCTGTTGTGGAATCTGTATCCTGTCTGTGCGATGGGATCTGTATCCTGTCTGTGCGATGGGATCTGTATCCTGTCTGTGCGATGGGATCTGTATCCTGTCTGTGCGATGGGATCTGTAGCCTCGTAACGAAGTGAAGGACAGCATCCAATCCGGGTGAAGATAAGAAACACTTTATTGTGCCATAGGTGCAACGTTTCAACCTCAGAGGGTCTTTGTCAAGCATACATAATGATCAACATGACGGCCTTATATAGGAAGTAGATAACCACCACCTGGCAGGTCCGCCCACAAAAATTTACATACTTATTAACTGGTGATCATAATAACAATAAAAATGTGAAAATTGTGTGACATACATAGTTAAAAATGCATTACAGTATTACTACATCCCCCTATTATGGATAATAACTTTCATAATCAACATAGCAAGCACATGTGGATGATCAAAACGTAAATAAACAGCCTTGCCTGTCATTTCTAAGCCTATCGAAATGCTCACGGGGGCCATTATATACATGAACTACCTATCACCGGGCTTGTATCACTATATTCCTGGTTAACCAATCAATGCCTAAGGTGAAGATCCAATCTGGGGCACCGGTACAGAACCAGCCCCACACAGTGGAGCCAATCCAGGCTCCATGTCTGCTTACCTAGAACCGCCTCCCAGTCTGATCACTTTTCCCGTTCGTATCATTCATGACATCCAAGCTCCCCACAACAGGCTCGAGTCCCAGAACCAGTGCGCACATCCGTCGGCCCCCCGGTGAAGCAAAGCATGAAATGACATGCCGCTCCACCCCGGACCATCGAGAGACACGCCCACCGGCGAAAATATCCGCCCCATGTACAAGAGCCAATCAAGGCTCCTGGCTCACATCGACCACAACGCCCCCATGTTGGTCACCTGACCGACCAACACTGACGTCCGCCGCTCACCTGGCGCACTATTGCGGGAAGGAGTCCCCGACCAAGTGCGCACGCTCACCGGCTCCCAGGCGACACATACACAATATGCAGTGCCGCCCCAAACAGCCGAAGGGCACGCCCACCGGCCGCAAGCCCCACCCCCCACAAAGCAAGCCAGATGATAGCTATGGAAAACGCACATCCACTCGTGGCATATGTACAACATAAAGAGTCACTAGAGGCAACCAAAGGACACGCCCAGATTAAAAAAGTCCACCAGTACCACTCCAGAGTACAATCGCGCGAACCAACCGACCCTAAGGGCCAGTGAAGCAGCATACAATGATATTCCCTAAAACACAAGGGCAAATTGGAGAGAACCACAAATCAGATGGGATGGCTACTGGCAAATGGGATACAGGCTACCACAAATAGCCCTCGAATCTCTATCCCGAATTACAGATAACCAGATTCACTCTAGTACGAGATAACAATATTGAACAAGGGTCGGTAACATAAACGATCTCATGTACTATATCGCCATATCCCTGGCAGTATATTAAATTATTATTAATGGGGACACACCAAAACTGGTAAGAGAACTCTCAATCCAATGAACACGGGACAGTGAAAAATCACTTCATCATATGCTAACCCACATGGCCCTAGAGGTCATCCTAGGGGGTAGAGTAAACTATATAACCAATCACCACTTAAAAACAAAACCATACAGATGCGAAACCCCACAAATCATGCAATGCCAGATTAGGAAACACATAACAGGAGATTGTAGTCAACATTCAACCCTCCCGGCTGACGAGAGCCCAATTTCGATATCCATCTGAGTTCCTTTTTCTTTAATAATTTAACCCTATCACCACCCCTACGGAGAGGAGGCACACCATCGATAACTCTAAATCGTAATTGACTGACTGAGTGTCCACTCTCAATAAAGTGTTTGGGTATCGGTAAATCAACCATCTTGGTTCTAATGGTACTTTTATGCTTGCTGATACGCGCTTTTATTTCCATGGTGGTCTCCCCCACATATGTAAGCCCACAGGGACAGACAATAAGGTAAATAACAAAGCTTGAGGTACATGTGTACCTCCCCTTGATGGAGAACCTCTGTCCTGTGCGAGGATGATTAAAAAAATCCCCTTTAATCATGTTACCACAACACGCACAGCCTAAACAGGGAAAATTGCCAAGCTTCGGGGGGGCCAAAGTCCTCTGTAAACTAACTACCGTTGAACCAATATCAGACTTAACTAATTTATCTTTCAAATTGCGCCCTCTTTTATACGACAAAATTGGTGGTAGGGTAAATTCCTCAATGTCAGGTAGACCTTGATGTAAAATATGCCAATGTTTTAAGATCATATTTTTCACATGCCCACTGACTGTGCTAAAGGTAGTCACAAAGGGGATCCGCTTGTCTCTAACCCTGATTTTTTTCTCCCTTAGAACTGCTCTAGATGCCTCTTTAGCCCTCTCAACATGCTTTCTAACTCCAATTTCAGGATAACCTCGGTTTAAAAATTTACTGCACATCTCATCTAATCTAGAATCGAGGCGCGTGTCATCCGCCACAATCTTTCTAACTCTCAGCATTTGGCTCCAAGGTAACGACTCAATCATAGTCCTTGGATGATGACTGTTAAACTGTAGCACGCTGTTTCTATCTGTGCTTTTCACGTAAAGATCAGTCCTCAAAGATGTCCCAATCTTATATACCATTGTATCTAAAAATTGAACTTGCTCCTGAGAGTATGTGATTGTAAAGCTGAGTTCTGGAAAAATATTGTTTAACTCATGGTAAAACTCCAAGAGTTCACTAAGGGGCCCCTCCCAGACTGCAAACACATCATCGATGTAGCGATGGACTTTTTTAATCTGGGCGTGTCCTTTGGTTGCCTCTAGTGACTCTTTATGTTGTACATATGCCACGAGTGGATGTGCGTTTTCCATAGCTATCATCTGGCTTGCTTTGTGGGGGGTGGGGCTTGCGGCCGGTGGGCGTGCCCTTCGGCTGTTTGGGGCGGCACTGCATATTGTGTATGTGTCGCCTGGGAGCCGGTGAGCGTGCGCACTTGGTCGGGGACTCCTTCCCGCAATAGTGCGCCAGGTGAGCGGCGGACGTCAGTGTTGGTCGGTCAGGTGACCAACATGGGGGCGTTGTGGTCGATGTGAGCCAGGAGCCTTGATTGGCTCTTGTACATGGGGCGGATATTTTCGCCGGTGGGCGTGTCTCTCGATGGTCCGGGGTGGAGCGGCATGTCATTTCATGCTTTGCTTCACCGGGGGGCCGACGGATGTGCGCACTGGTTCTGGGACTCGAGCCTGTTGTGGGGAGCTTGGATGTCATGAACGATACGAACGGGAAAAGTGATCAGACTGGGAGGCGGTTCTAGGTAAGCAGACATGGAGCCTGGATTGGCTCCACTGTGTGGGGCTGGTTTTGTACCGGTGCCCCAGATTGGATCTTCACCTTAGGCATTGATTGGTTAACCAGGAATATAGTGATACAAGCCCGGTGATAGGTAGTTCATGTATATAATGGCCCCCGTGAGCATTTCGATAGGCTTAGAAATGACAGGCAAGGCTGTTTATTTACGTTTTGATCATCCACATGTGCTTGCTATGTTGATTATGAAAGTTATTATCCATAATAGGGGGATGTAGTAATACTGTAATGCATTTTTAACTATGTATGTCACACAATTTTCACATTTTTATTGTTATTATGATCACCAGTTAATAAGTATGTAAATTTTTGTGGGCGGACCTGCCAGGTGGTGGTTATCTACTTCCTATATAAGGCCGTCATGTTGATCATTATGTATGCTTGACAAAGACCCTCTGAGGTTGAAACGTTGCACCTATGGCACAATAAAGTGTTTCTTATCTTCACCTGGATTGGATGCTGTCCTTCACTTCGTTACGTTGGTATGTACTTCTCCACTTGGGTCCTGTGGAGTTAGGACGAGCAACCACTTTTTGCTGCAGTAGTGCTGTCGGCTGCCATTGCTTTACTTGGGATCTGTATCCTGTCTGTGCGATGGGATCTGTATCCTGTCTGTGCGATGGGATCTGTATCCTGTCTGTGCGATGGGATCTGTATCCTGTCTGTGCGATGGGATCTGTATCCTGTCTGTGCAGTGGGATCTGTATCCCGTCTGCGTTGGGAACTGTATCCTGTCTGTGCGATGGGATCTGTATCCTGTCTGTGCGGTGGGATCTGTATCCTGTCTGTGCGATGGGATCTGTATCCTGTCTGTGCAGTGGGATCTGTATCCCGTCTGCGTTGGGAACTGTATCCTGTCTGTGCGATGGGATCTGTATCCTGTCTGTGCGGTGGGATCTGTATCCTGTCTGTGCGATGGGATCTGTATCCTGTCTGTGCGATGGGATCTGTATCCTGTCTGTGCGGTGGGATCTGTATCCTGTCTGTGCGATGGGATCTGTATCCTGTCTGTGCGGTGGGATCTGTATCCTGTGTGGTGGGATCTGCAAATCAACAATGAAGTCACTGGACAGGATCTTCAAATTGAGGAACATTTCACTGGTGATGAAGACATGGCTCGTACGTAGTCTGGTCTTTTCTGTAGTAACATATGGATGCGAAACCTGGACGATAAAGGAACAAGACAGAAGAAGAGTTGACGCCTTTGAAATGTGGTTCTGGAGAAGGATATTATCAATACCTTGGATGGAAAGAAGAACAAACAAAACAATTTTGGAATAAATCAAGGCAGACCTGTAACTTGGAGCAAGGATCACCAAGCCATGACTTGCCTACTTTGGCCATATATGAAGAGAGCAATCACTGGAGAAGGACAAGGTGAAGAGATAAGACCAGGAACCTGATGGCTTGATAGTATTAAAATAACGGTGTAGAAGACCCTGGTGCACAAGATCGATTTTCCTACAGAGTGTTCATCCATTACGTCGCCATGGCTTGAAACTGACTCAAAGGCCATTAATAATAATTCATCTTTTCTTTGTCTACTTTGCTTGTTAAAACTTGAATATTTTGTGCGTATTTTGATTGTTACCAATGTATAAAACTTAATACTAATTACAGTTATCAAAAAAAGTACAAAAAAAAAATCAGATTCAGTTCAGATTGTTAAGATGTCATCAATGTAACCGAAACAGGCCGAGGGTTTGATGGCGCAGGATGCTAAAGTTGGCATATCGGGGTGCCATCTTGCTGCCAATAGCAGTTCCAGTGCATTTTAGATATAGCTCCTCGCCGAAAGAGAAAAAGTTACGCATGAGGATAAATCTGGTGAGTCCTAATACAGATCCAGAAAGGATCAAGAAACATTTGGCAGGTGGTTAGTCCTTCTTCATGTGGGATGTTAGAATATAGAGTTTCCACACGATGGCTTAGATGTCACTTTTTGGAGCGACCTATCGTAGAGTCCTTGGTGTCCTGTATATCGGCTCCTTGTGTTGCTTGGTTTATGAATCTTTGGAAGCAGATAGAAAACTTCTATCTTACGATATCATTCTCGGGTATAAAGTCCTAAAAGATTGTGGAATCTGTACGCAGGTCTCTGATGACCCTTTTCAACTGCCCCATATATTTTGGAGTTGGGTCATCCCCCAGTTTGCTGTAGGACTACGTCTGGCCGTTGTCTGGGTGCTTCTTTAATTCAATCTGTTGTACACGCAGCGACAGCTTTGCTTTACAAAGGACAGTCGGGGAAGCGGTGCTACGTTCTGCCGCTGCAGTCTGGAAGATGTCCACCGAGATTTGGGCGAGTAGATGAAGGGTTTATGCTTGAGCATTTAAGTGTCACGCCATGGTGATTTACATCACTGTGTTCTCTGATTATACTTTTTAGGCTTCATCATTTTTTTTTTTATTTCACGACTTGGAATGAGATGATTTTAATAAATGGTGTAAAAGTCAGGAGTGGACTAGGAATGTGCACAGTGAGAGCGGGACTTGGCACTTATCTGGGCAGCCATCGCTTGCTGTCTTATCTATTGTAACCCAACGTGCGTTTCTGCAAGAAGACAGTTGTGGCATGTTACTGGGCACATCATTATAGGGAGGCATTGCCTCATGGAGGCACCATATGGCAGCACAATGTAGGGTCCATGCACACAGCAATGTCACGCATCGATCCGCAAGACATTGTACCTACACTTGGAGTAACAACAAATATCAAAAGGAGAACATATATAATCCATAGGGATACAGCCCTGGTCAAACCACAACCACCATATGTCCCCATTCAAACTTTTTTGGCACCAACCCACCTACATTTTTTTGTCCTCCGCTCCTATACAATCTAAACAAACTTTGTGTAGTCACACTCTATTCATCCGTCCCATACATTTCCTTCTTGCTTATCTAATAACTTCTTGTGCTGTTCCTCCTGAAAATTAATAAATTGACAACTGGGTGTTGTCATTCCTCTAGATAATAAGGTATACTATGAGTTCGGCTTCATACATCCAACATTCACTGTCGGGAGTACGGACCGGCTCTGGGTCTCCTGACTTGTGGCCGCTCCCTACTTACATCTTGAATGTAGGACGTGTGAATCCAGCTCCAATGACAAGGGGAATGGTAACGCCCAGTTGTCAATATATGTTATACCTTTCCAGGAGAAATAACGGGAACAGCACAACAAAGGGATCTAATTGAATTGCTAAGGAAATACTAATATTTGCAAATGGTGGGAGAGTGTAATGATCCAAGATCGACCATCGCTGGAAATGATCGGGGAGGGCGGAAGTGGCAAATATTTGGCATCTTATCATAATTTGGGTGGAGATCTCCTCTAATGTGAAGTGTCACGCAGAACATCATCCCTTGTAATTCTCTGTAGACCGTGCTAGGACATAACAGGATCTCGTTGTTTCTGATAAAAGACCTGCTCCGCACAGGAAGCAGCCAATGACTATCAGCGCGCCGCTGGGAATAGGCTCTCTGGGATAAATGACATTTTCTGCGCTGATCAGGAAGCCTGGATCGGCCTCGACGATTTCATCATACAGCAATAATAACAAGGTACAAGGCGAAATTATAGCCCGGCCTCGGCTGAGTAAGGAGGATTGCAGCATGGAAAACTTTACAGCAAGAAGAGTCGTGAAGGAGCTGAACTATCCAATATTATTATTCTGAACTGTTAAATATTGTCAGAAAAGTATCAAAAGTGATATACTGCAATGCAATGGGACTTGCTATCACTTTCTCATTACAGGGATGTGAGAGATGCGGCTCCCTGCACAGCCAGCAGGCAGACTTAATCCATAATGCATGATAATTAGCAGCTTAATACCTAATTATTAATATGTTAATGAGCTGGGCATCTAGGGGGCATTAAATGCAGCGGCTTAACTAGAGTCCAATGGGCCCCTGCCCCAGCATGCTGGTCAGATGTATGGGCCCTTGTAGTGTTCCACATCTTGGTATATATTTCCTCCATCATGGGCCCCTTCTTTGTCTATATGCTGCCCATCATGGGATACAGTATATGTCCTCCATCATTGACCCCTTCCTGGAACATACACCCCCCATTCTATGCCCCTTCCTTATATATATATGTCCCTCATCCTGGGCCCTTTCCTGGTATATATGTCTCCATTTTGTGCCCATCCTGGTATATATCTCCCCCATCCTGGGCACCTTCCTGATATATATGTCTCCCAATTCTGGGTCCTTTCCTGGTATATATATCCTCCATCCCAGGCCCCTTCCTGGTAAATATACTCCCAATCCTGATATTATTATTATTATACATTTTTATAGCGCCATTTATTCCATGGCGCTTTAGATACATGTTCCTCCATCCTGAGTCCTTTCCTGGTATATATCTCCCCATCCTGGTATATATGTCCCCATCCTGGGTCCTTTCCTGATATACACGTCCCTATCCTGGTATATATGTCCCTCTATCCTGTGTCCTTTCCTGGTATATATGTCCCTCTATCCTGTGTCCTTTCCTGGTATATATGTCCCCATCCTGGGTCCTTTCCTGGTATATATGTCCCCATCCTGGTATACATGTCCTCCATTCTGGGTCCTTTCCTGGTATACATGTCCTCCATCCTGGGTCCTTTCCTGGTATATATGTCCCCATCCTGGTATACATGTCCTCCATTCTGGGTCCTTTCCTGATATACACGTCCCTATCCTGGTATATATGTCCCTCTATCCTGTGTCCTTTCCTGGTATATATGTCCCCATCCTGGGTCCTTTCCTGGTATATATCTCCCCATCCTGGTATATATGTCCCCATCCTGGGTCCTTTCCTGGTATATATGTCCCCATCCTGGGTCCTTTCCTGGTATATATGTCCCCATCCTGGGTCCTTTCCTGGTATAGATGTCCCCATCTTGGTATACATGTCCTCCATTCTGGGTCCTTTCCTGGTATACATGTCCTCCATCCTGGGTCCTTTCCTGGTATATATGTCCCCATCCTGGGTCCTTTCCTGGTATATATGTCCCCATCCTGGTATACATGTCCTCCATCCTGGGTCCTTTCCTGGCATATAGATCCCTCATCCTTAACCCCTTCCTGGTATATATCCCTGTTCTGCTGCTGTTCTCCAATGCATAAAAAGATAAACTAAACCTATAACTCACCTTCCCTGCTCCCACGACGTGTGGCATTTTCTTCTGGACCCGGCGAGCCTCTGAGCCTCAATACATTTCAGCTGGATTGGCGTTAGACACACATCCATCTGCAATGGGCCGGTGCCAGCATCAGCAGGGCCCCTTCCCCCACGGGGCCACAATTATTGCACCCCTGATTAAAGGCATTCTCCGGGGCTTCTCACATCAGCATTGAGAGGTGAGAGACGCTGATGATGGGGTATTCGAAGTCTACATGTCATATTTTAATTCACTGGCCAATTGCATAATATCAATTGAATGACGGATGTCAGGTCAGCCGCGCCTCCCGATGCAGGAGTGATAGGAGCTGATGCTCACCTTCAGGCTATGTGCCCACTTTCAGGATTGTTAGTGTTTTTTTAGCGTTTTTTCGGCTGTATTCCGCTGCAAAAACGCTAAAAAAAACGCTTACTTTAAGCATCCCATTATTTTAATGCATTCTGCAATTATTGTGCCCATGCTGCGTATTTTTCCGCCCAAAAAAACGCAGCATGTTCATTAATTTTGTGGAAATTCACTATATTATTGTGTTAGGACGCTCCGGGAAAAAAAAAAAAAAACGAAAAATCCGCAAAAAAAAAACCAAGAAAAACCCAAGCAGATTTCCTGCGAAAGGAGTCCGGATTTGTTCAGGAAAATTCTGCAAACAATCCTGAACGGGGGCACATAGCCTTAAGGTGCTAAAGAGGATAGATAAAAACTAAAAGAAAAAAAACGGACTGAAAATTGCAGAAGGAGCGATAGATACATGTTTAGAAGATGTCGCAGCTTGGTGTCGGCTTTTTGATCCTGTCGAATTCTTTCTGTTGCATTTTTACCGTGACCTCGGCCTCTTCTTTGTTTTACCGTCTCTTGCACATTTCCAGTAAGTTTCACCGTCTGGACAGCGGCCCGATGTATTTTTAGTAGCCGAGAGTTTATAGAATGAAATTAATCTGTTTGTTTAAAGGGATACGCAGAAAGAATCGAAGGCTTGATAAAATCATAAGGGCAAGGTGCCATTGTCATAACTCAAACTTAAAGGGGAGGTCTCATCAAGCACAAATCCTACAGATCACAGCGGATCTAGTGATCTGGCTGCGATCTGCTTCTAACAAGAGAAACCTCTGTCAGGCAGACAATTCCCCGACAGCGGCCACTAGAGGACAAATGCGGTATTGCTTGGCGGTCATTTAAATAAATGGTCAACCATGTAATGTACAGATCAAATCTGACCTTACTCTGGTTCATGAAAGGGGAGCTAATCTGCAGGACTTACCTCTATAGACCACAACAGGAGTTTCTTGTGGAGTAAATCTTTTAGGATGTGCCTAAAGTAAAATTTCACTCAATTTTACGGTATCTGAATGCAATTTTGAGTGGTAGCAAATGTCCTTGTTTTACTTACCTTGGACTGATTTTTAATGTTTTTTTGCTCTAGTCACATCCAAAGCAGCATTTAGAATTGCCAGAGAGCACTGCATTCTGGGAGATTGGAGGGCAGGTGCCTTTTTTAGGGCTAATAGTGAAAGATGGCATAGTAGAGTACCCCTTTATTGCCATTCCAAAGCTGGGGTCCCTAAACGTGCTAGAGAAGAGTAGTCGGACCCCATCGGAGCCTCTCAGGAAAAGCACATCCAGAAAATAAGAAAAAAACAGCGTTATATAGGAAGAGGAATGGACGTGTGCGCACAAGTGTGAAAAGATGCTTCCTTCTCTTCGCCACCGCATCACTGGGGATCTGCTTTCCTCTTGCCCCTGCCACATTTAGGATTAAAATAAATGTTAGTTTCAGATCACCCCTTTATTTTTAATAATTGCCAGGTCTGAGCTAGTTGGACGTTGGCTTCATTTCTTTGCACTACTGTCACCACTCCCTTTAATCACTGTACACTAGCAAGTTCTGCAATTTTTCTCATATACCCTGTGTTTCATTTCCGCCCCCTCCGATATCTGAACTTGCCATCAATGAATGGAAACATGCCTCTTTAAAACCCAAAGGCTGAAAACCAGTGCGGAGCAGGGCGCATTACATCGGAGCAGAGCGAATTACATCGGAGCAGGGCGCATTACATCGGAGCAGGGCGCATTACATCGGAGCAGGGCGCATTACATCGGAGCAGGGCGCATTACATCGGAGCAGGGCGCATTACATCGGAGCAGGGCGCATTACATCGGAGCAGGGCGCATTACATCGGAGCAGGGCGCATTACATCGGAGCAGGGCGCATTACATCGGAGCAGGGCGCATTACATCGGATCAGGGCGCATAACATCGGATCAGGGCGCATTACATCGGATCAGGGCGCATAACATCGGATCAGGGCGCATAACATCGGAGCAGGGCGCATAACATCGGAGCAGGGCGCATAACATCGGAGCAGGGCGCATTACATCGGAGCAGGGCGCATTACATCGGAGCAGGGCGCATTACATCGGAGCAGGGCGCATTACATCGGAGCAGGGCGCATTACATCGGAGCAGGGCGCATTACATCGGAGCAGGGCGCATAACATCGGAGCAGCGCGCATTACATCGGAGCAGGGCGCATTACATCGGAGCAGGGCGCATTACATCGGAGCAGGGCGCATTACATCGGAGCAGGGCGCATTACATCGGAGCAGGGCGCATAACATCGGAGCAGCGCGCATTACATCGGAGCAGGGCGCATAACATCGGAGCAGGGCGCATAACATCGGAGCAGGGCGCATAACATCGGAGCAGGGCGCATTACATCGGAGCAGGGCGCATTACATCGGAGCAGGGCGCATTACATCGGAGCAGGGCGCATTACATCGGAGCAGGGCGCATTACATCGGATCAGGGCGCATAACATCGGAGCAGGGCGCATTACATCGGAGCAGGGCGCATTACATCGGAGCAGGGCGCATTACATCGGAGCAGGGCGCATTACATCGGAGCAGGGCGCATTACATCGGAGCAGGGCGCATTACATCGGAGCAGGGCGCATAACATCGGAGCAGGGCGCATTACATCGGAGCAGGGCGCATTACATCGGAGCAGGGCGCATTACATCGGAGCAGGGCGCATAACATCGGAGCAAGGCGCATTACATCGGAGCAGGGCGCATAACATCGGAGCAGGGCGCATTACATCGGAGCAGGGCGCATTACATCGGATCAGGGCGCATTACATCGGAGCAGGGCGCATTACATCGGAGCAGGGCGCATAACATCGGAGCAGGGCGCATTACATCGGAGCAGGGCGCATTACATCGGAGCAGGGCGCATTACATCGGAGCAGGGCGCATTACATCGGAGCAGGGCGCATTACATCGGAGCAGGGCGCATTACATCGGAGCAGGGCGCATAACATCGGATCAGGGCGCATAACATCGGAGCAGGGCGCATTACATCGGAGCAGGGCGCATTACATCGGAGCAGGGCGCATAACATCGGAGCAGGGCGCATTACATCGGAGCAGGGCGCATTACATCGGAGCAGGGCGCATTACATCGGAGCAGGGCGCATTACATCGGAGCAGGGCGCATTACATCGGAGCAGGGCGCATTACATCGGAGCAGGGCGCATTACATCGGAGCAGGGCGCATTACATCGGAGCAGGGCGCATTACATCGGATCAGAGCTCCCTCATTAACAAGCCTTACACTTGTGTTTCTCCCTTCTACTAACCTCACTCTACCCAACATCGAAATTACCCTGGAGGGTTCAACCATAACTCCCAAGCAGCATGCCCGCTGTCTTGGGGTCATATTCGACACCAAACTTTCCTTTACTCCCTATATCCGATCACTCACTCGCTCTTGTCACCTGCATCTTAAAAACATCTCCAGAATCCGACCTTTTCTCACCTTTGAAACTGCTAAGACTCTTAGGCTATGTGCACACGTACAGTTTTTTTCGCGTTTTTTCGTGCTAAAAACGCTATAAAAACTCATTAAAAACGCATACATTATGCATTCTATCATTTAGAATGCATTCTGCATGTTTTGTGCACGCGGAAAAAAAACGCATCGCGGTAAAAAAATGAGCATGTTCATTATTTTTGTGGATTTTCTGCGTTTTTCCCGCAATTCTATGCATTTGGGAAAAAACGCGTCAAAATCGCGGTAAAAACGCATGCGGATTTCTGGCAGAAATGTCCGGTTTTTGTTAGGAAAATTTCTGCAAGAAATCCTGACGTGTGCACATACCCTTACTGTCGCTCTCATTCATTTTCGTCTGGACTACTACAACTCTCTTCTGATCGGTCTCCCTCTTTCCAAACTTTCTCCTCTCCAATCCATCTTGAATGCGGCAGCCAGGGTCATATTTCTGTCCAGCCGCTTCACCGATGCCTCCATCTTGTGCCAGTCATTACACTGGCGCTACCAATTCGCTACAGGGTCCAGTATAAACTCCTCTCTCTCACCCACAAAGCTCTCCGCAGTTCTGCACCACCTTATATCTCCTCTCTCATCTCCGTCTATCGCCCTACACGTGCCCTCCGTTCTACAAATGACCTAAGACTAACATCCCCCGTAATCCGAACCTCGCACCTCCATCTCCAAGACTTCTCTCGTGCTGCGCCAGCTCTCTGGAATGCACTTCCCCAGACGATCAGACTGATACCTAGCCCCGACCTATTCAAGCGCGCTTTAAAAACCCATCTCTTCAAACAAGCCTACCACATCAACTACTCAGTAAACCAACTTTGTCCTGTTCCCTCCTTCCAAATATTTCTCTGAATCTGCCCCCTACTATTCATCTGTCTCCACATCCTCCATGCACACGATAACTGCACTTGATACTTGACTATTGCACTTAAACACACGGGCTGATGACCGGATCATGCAGCTTTATATGAAAATCCCTATTTATTATAATTGCCAGACCTGAAATAACAAGCACTTTACACCTATTGTGTCCCCCCATTTCCTTGTAGATTGTAAGCTTGCGAGCAGGGACCTCACCCCTAATCTCACTGGTTAAATTGTCTTAACTTGTACTGAATTTATTGTCTGCACATGTCCCCGCTTAATTGTAAAGTGCTGCGGAATATGTTGGTGCTATATAAATAAAAATTATTATTATTATTATTGTGCCAGTCAGACATTACCCGGCCGGACTGGCCATCGGGCAGTTCTGGCAAATGCCAGAAGGGCCGGTGGCAGTAGTGGGCCGCTCGAGTGTGCCGCTGTCGGCACACTCCCGACCCCGCATTCAACTATACCGGCCAGTTGAATGCAATGATGGGGAGAGAGCGTCTGCTGTCGCTCCCTCTCCCATCATTCCCCGCTCTGCCTGCCGCTGACACTGCAGGTGCGTGATGACGTCATATCATCGCGCACCTGCTGTGTGACCGGGCGGGCAGACTGCAGCTGCTGAGACCGGAGCCAGGAGCAGCGCGGGGCAAGAGGAAAGGGGAGTAGAGTGTTTTTTTTTAATTATTATTATATATCAATGAGTGATAACTGGATTGTGGGGCTATTGGGGGGGCTGCATTATATTGTATGGTGGCTGTGCTGCATTACATCCTATGGGAACTGGCTGCATTACATTCTATGGGGGCTGTGCTGCATTACATTCTATGGGGGCTGTGCTGTATTACATTCTATGGGGGCTGTGCTGCATTACATTCTATGGGGGCTGTGCTGTATTACATTATATGGGGGCTGGCTGCATTACATTCTATGGGGCTGGGCTGCATTACATTCTATGGGGGCTGGGCTGCATTACATTCTATGGGGGCTGGGCTGCATTACATTCTATGGGGCTGTGCTGCATTACATTCTATGGGGCTGTGCTGCATTACATTCTATGGGGGCTGGGCTGCATTACATTCTATGGGGGCTGGGCTGCATTACATTCTATGGGGGCTGGCTGCATTACATTCTATGGGGGCTGTGCTGCATTACATTCTATGGGGGCTGTGCTGCATTACATTCTATGGGGGCTGGCTGCATTACATTCTATGGGGACTGGCTGCATTACATTCTATGGGGCTGTGCTGCATTACATTCTATGGGGGCTGTGCTGCATTACATTCTATGGGGACTGGCTACATTACATTCTATGGGGCTGTGCTGCATTACATTCTATGGGGGCTGTGCTGCATTACATTCTATGGGGGCTGTGCTGTATTACATTCTATGGGGCTGTGCTGCATTACATTCTATGGGGGCTGTGCTGTATTACATTCTATGGGGCTGTGCTGCATTACATTCTATGGGGGCTGTGCTGCATTACATTCTATGGGGGCTGTGCTGTATTACATTCTATGGGGCTGTGCTGCATTACATTCTATGGGGGCTGTGCTGCATTACATTCTATGGGGGCTGTGCTGCATTACATTCTATGGGGACTGGCTGCATTACATTCTATGGGGACTGAGCTGTAATGCTGGATACAGCTGTAATTATGTTATATAGTCGTGTTACACTCCCCTCACTTCTTGTAACCTACAAGTGTAAAAAGATATTATACAGTCACCATATGACAAGTGGGCCTGTGTGACTTCAAATGCCAGGGCTGAATTTTAGTCCCAGTCCGGCCCTGGACATTACGTGGGCAGGTCTCCATCTCCAGGTGTAATCGATGATATTTCCATTCACTGACAGCAAGCATTGATTTAGAAAAATAGTGAAAACTGAAACGTAGAGGGGGACTTTTATCATTGCGTCTGCGCCAACATTTTTGTGAAATTTGCAACATTCGAGATGAAGTTATCTGTGCCAGTTTTTTCGTGTTCTCATTTCAGCGCCGCCACTTTATGGTAAATTTGCAGCTAATTACATTAGCACAACTTTTTAATCAACATTTTACACTTTCGAATGTTAGAAAAGAGCGGGAGACCAATGTGTGAAATGTCGGGCTGCAATGTAGAATTTGTACTTTTTGCAACTTTTTATGCGTTGGAAAAATGGTCACAAAGGAAGCGTATTCAATCCAGGACTCTTTAAGAGCACTACGACGTGTGTAGAATATGCAAATTTTCTGCAATTATGAACATGTTGCACTTCACACCAAAAGGTTAATTACACCCCCTTTTCTCGGCATTTTTAAGATTCGGCAAAAATACTAAACAAAACGCAGTAAAAGAATAATGAAATAATAAAATGTTGCAACTCGCATCAACATTTTGGATCAACTACAATAACAAATGATTCCAAAGTGTGTCAAAAAGTTGCAAAATTTGCAGGTGGAGAGCTATCTTCAACCCCCATTCACATCATGGGAACATACCTTTAAAGGGACAAATGTCTGCACGCCTGAATCGGGGCGTGATGGGAAAGAATTGCGCGGCTGTATGGATCTTTGCTATCCGTTCCCCACACTTTGTAACTAAACTGGAAATATCAGCGCCCAGTAATGTTTACTGGCGAGACCTCGGAACCGCAAACCACGGAAGTCTCTCTGTACCTTCCAGATAAGAGCTTGCATCAATAACCACGTTAATTAGAGAGTGGATACTGCCCGACAACATTTACAGAAACATCCTCTGTTTTCACTTACTGAGTCATTAAAGAGAAATGTGCAACATGAAGAAATTCTGATAAAGACGGCTGCTACATTGTAGTATGTGCGGATGAAATACTGAAAGTGTTGGCACCCTTGAAACTGATCCAGAAAATTAAGTATTTCTCCTAGAAAATTAGTGCAATTACAAATACGCAAAACATCTCTGACTCTCCACTATATTTGACTGTAGGTATTGTGTTTTTATCTTTGTAGGCCGCATTCCATTTTTGGCAAATGATGTGCTTTACCAAAAGGCTCTATCTTGGTCTCATCTGTTCACCAGATGACTTCCCAGAAGGATTTTGGTTTACTCACATTTTGTTAAACTGCAGTAATTCAAATGTTGACGGATAGTTCACACTGATGCACCGTTAGCTTGCAGAACAGCATGGATTTCTTTGTAACTTGATTGGGGATTATCCACCATCCGGACTATCCTGCATTGCAACCTTTCATCAATCTTTCTGTGTCGTCCACATCCAGGGAGATTAGCTACAGTGCCATCGGTTGTAAACTTCTTGATTATATTGCGCACCGTGGAACAGGGAACATCAAGATCTCTGCAGATGGACTTGTAACCGTGAGATTGTTGATATTGGTAAAAAATGTTGGTTCTCAGACAGTTATTTTCTTATTCTGTTCTCCATGTTTAGTGTAACACACACAGACACACAATGCAAAGATTGAGTCAACGTCTCTTTTTTTAAAAATCTAGTTTCAGGTATGATTTTCATATTACCTGCACCTGTTACTTGCCACCAGTGAGTTTGAACAAGCATCAAATGCTTGAAACAAAGTTGTTTAGCCACAATTTTGGAAAGGTGACAACAATTTTGTCCAATTTACCTTTTTTTTATGTTTTTTTGTTTTGTGTTGCTCCAATACACACAAAGTAAATAAACATGTGTATCATAAAACAGGTCTAACTGTAATAATTTTCTGGGAGAAATAATTTATTTTCTGGAACATTTTCAAAGGTGCCAATACTTTCGGCCATGACTGTATGTATGTGGTTAAATGGCAATATCATGGTGGTCCACTTCTAGTTTTCTTAGATGAGGTCCTTTGGCATTACCTGATCACAGTCAGAAGCAGTGAAAGTATCAATTTGTGTTTTATTATTCTGCAGCGCCACCACAGGAGATAAGAAGTATTGCACAGATTCTCTTGTGTCTACATAATGCTACCATATAGCTCAAGATATCAATACTATTAAACTTCCATATAGTGCAGAAATAATGTCATACAATTAATTGTCTGTGCAATAAGAACAGTTGGATCTGTAAAAGAAAAAATAATAATAATTCTCACCTACCGGCATCCACCTGGATTCAGCGCAGGCTACTCTATGGTCTGCACCGACACAGGAAGAGAAGTTACCGTTCCACTAGCAGCAGGAGAGGTGTGTGGCTTGTGATTGGCTGCAGCGGTCAGATGACTTGAGCAGCACGCCAGCAGAAAAAGAACTGATCATGCACTGCTCAAGCCACCTGACCGCTGCAGCCAATCACAGGTCAAAACAATTATGCACTGTTCATGTCATCTGACCACTACAGCCAATCACAGGTGAGAACCAATGACGCACTGTTCAAGTTATCTGACTGCTGCAGCCAATCACTGGATGAACAGTAGCGGATCGACTTCCTAGGTCAGCGCAGACCACTGAGCGGCCCATGCTGGATCCAAGTTGGTCTCGGTAGATGGGTATCAATTAGTCGCTTTTTTTTTTAATAGATCCAAGTCCCTGGGAAATTTCTTTTTGCCCAGACAGTCCCTTTAAGACATAAATGTACATTCATACATACAGGGCGGTACCTGCCTATAAATTAAAGCGTGACTACCACTTTACTTACTGTTAGTTCACGGGTGCACACTCCCACTCTCATAGAAGTGAATGGAGCAACATTTATGCATGCACATTACTGCTGCAGGCACCATGGAGGTAGAATGTGGTACAGTTAGGGCCAGAAATATTTGGACAGTGACACAATTTTCGCGAGTTGGGCTCTGCATGCCACCACATTGGATTTGAAATGAAACCTCTACAACAGAATTCAAGTGCAGATTGTAACGTTTAATTTGAAGGGTTGAACAAAAATATCTGATAGAAAATGTAGGAATTGTACACATTTCTTTACAAACACTCCACATTTTAGGAGGTCAAAAGTAATTGGACAAATAAACATAACCCAAACAAAATATTTTTATTTTCAATATTTTGTTGCAAATCCTTTGGAGGCAATCACTGCCTTAAGTCTGGAACCCATGGACATCACCAAACGCTGGGTTTCCTCCTTCTTAATGCTTTGCCAGGCCTTTACAGCCGCAGCCTTCAGGTCTTGCTTGTTTGTGGGTCTTTCCGTCTTAAGTCTGGATTTGAGCAAGTGAAATGCATGCTCAATTGGGTTTAGATCTGGAGATTGACTTGGCCATTGCAGAATGTTCCACTTTTTGGCACTCATGAACTCCTGGGTAGCTTTGGCTGTATGCTTGGGGTCATTGTCCATCTGTACTATGAAGCGCCGTCCAATCAACTTTCCAGCATTTGGCTGAATCTGGGCTGAAAGTATATCCCGGTCCACTTCAGAATTCATCCGGCTACTCTTGTCTGCTCTTATGTCATCAATAAACACAAGTGACCCAGTGCCATTGAAAGCCATGCATGCCCATGCCATCACGTTGCCTCCACCATGTTTTACAGAGGATGTGGTGTGCCTTGGATCATGTGCTGTTCCCTTTCTTCTCCAAACTTTTTTCTTCCCATCATTCTGGTACAGGTTGATCTTTGTCTCATCTGTCCATAGAATACTTTTCCAGAACTGAGCTGGCTTCTTGAGGTGTTTTTCTGCAAATTTAACTCTGGCCTGTCTATTTTTGGTATTGATGAATGGTTTGCATCTAGATGTGAACCCTTTGTATTTACTGTCATGGAGTCTTCTCTTTACTGTTGACTTAGAGACAGATACACCTACTTCACTGAGAGTGTTCTGGACTTCAGTTGATGTTGTGAACGGGTTCTTCTTCACCAAATTAAGTATGCGGCGATCATCCACCACTGTTGTCATCCGTGGACGCCCAGGCCTTTTTGAGTTCCCAAGCTCACCAGTCAATTCCTTTTTTCTCAGAATGTACCCAACTGTTGATTTTGCTACTCCAAGCATGTCTGCTATCTCTCTGATGGATTTTTTATTTTTTTTCAGCCTCAGGATGTTCTGCTTCACCTCAATTGAGAGTTCCTTTGACCGCATGTTGTCTGCTCACAGCAACAGCTTCCAAATGCAAAACCACACACCTGGAATCCACCCCTGACCTTTTAACTACTTCATTGATTACAGGTTAACGAGGGAGACGCCTTCAGAGTTAATTGCAGCCCTTAGAGTCCATTGTCCAATTACTTTTGGTCCCTTGAAAAAGAGGACGCTATGCATTACAGAGCTATGATTCCTAAACCCTTTCTCCGATTTGGATGTGGAAACTATCATATTGCAGCTGGGAGTGTGCACTTTCAGCCCATATTATATATATAATTGTATTTCTGAACATGTTTTTGTAAACAGCTAAAATAACAAAACTTGTGTCACTGTCCAAATATTTCTGGCCCTAACTGTACCTTCGTTCTCAATGTGGGGAGGTGTCCAACAGTCATAAAATATATTTATATCCAGCGGAAAGGTGATCTCGTTTTTGAGACAATCCATTTTTAATAGGAACAGAAAAGACTGATTTCTGCAACAGCGCCACACCAATCAATAGGTTGTGTCTAGTATTACACCGCAGCCCTATTTCCTTTATTGGAGTTGCAATACCCTATACATCCTATGTACAGATGTGGCGCTGTGTTTTTTTATTATTATTATTATTGTGTTTATTTTAAAGACAGCCATGTTTTTCTAAATCCGATGATCAAAACGACAGACTTTTATAAACAATAAAGAAAACCGGACCAAACGATGAACCTAGAAAATGAGGCGCTTGAACGTCCTTTACTCCTGTTTTATTTAATTATTAGTTGCAGCCAAGTGAAATAAAGACAATAAATAATAATTACGGCCGCTCCCTCCCTGCTCTCTGCCCCATTGTTGTGGAAACATCTCTTTCCTTCCGTCAGTTTCTCCACGTCGTGTTTTGGATACACATTCATAAAGAGAAAAAAAACGTGAAAAAGACGATCCTGTAAGGGGGAGCCCAAAATGTCTGCTTACCCTATAAAATCTCCAAGTAGAAGAATACGCAGAAAAAAAGGGGGGCTGCAGAGATGACTAATGCCCCCCTTGGTCATGGTGCAGGTCCACATTCCCTCCTTCCATACTTTGCTGCCGCCACCACCGAGATCCGGTCTTCCAAGGAGATCCGCAGCTGTATACCTCCACTGCTGGATCCCAGTAAAATATATAGAACCACCCATCCAGAAAAATAACCGCTTTATATGTGCTCAGAGTAATATTTACCTCCCTGCCCCACTAACTATTGCAGCTGAAGCTAATTGAATTATTTGGCAGGAGAACAAGGAAAAATTGCAAATATAAAAATGAAACATTCACATATTAATGATAATATCAAGTGTGACTGACAATACTCTTTAAATTGAATGTTATAACGTGGGTTTTCTAATACAGAGTTCCAAACTCCCTGCATAGACATAAATTGGAAAGATAAGATGTTGTCTACAGGCAGCCACCACTAGGGGGAGCTCAGGAGCATACTGCATACTGGGTCTTCATTCAGCTCAATGTAAAAACAGTATGCAGTAAGCTCCCTCTGGTGGTGACCTCTGGCACTTGCAGGTTATAAAAATATATTTTTTTATTTTTTTTTTTTTTAAATTAATGAAAGTTCTAAATATTTTTTGGATATTCACTTTGTAAATTGAAGCAATTGTGCCAGGACATCTTTACTTTCTGCAAACGAATAAAAAAGTATTTCACAACTTCGGCAGTCGGAATAAAAGCTGCCTTCCCACACAACGCAAACATTATTTACAACCAAAACACTCATTATCTATTGCACCATTCTGTGTTTTTCCCTAAGCAGCACAGATATTAATCCACCATTTATCCCGCAGCTTCACTCGTCCTTGTTGTTTGTACCTGCTGAAAGGATACGGACACCTTCTGTGCCACTGTCTGCTTGTATTGCTGGCTCCAGAATGAGTTAACTGAGGATCCAGGAGTGAGCGCGCTCTGACTTTTTAACTCTTATCTTCCTTGTACTGAGCCTTTCTCTGCTGATTTATGACCTTAAAGGGACTTTGTCACCTGAATTTGGCGGGACTGGTTTTGGGTCATATGGGCGGAGTTTTCGGGTGTTTGATTCACCCTTTCCTTACCCGCTGGCTGCATGCTGGCTGCAATATTGGATTGAAGTTCATTCTCTGTCCTTCATAGTACACGCCTGGGCAAGGCAAGATTGCACCTTGTGCAGGCATGTACTACGGAGGACAGAGAATGAACTTCAATCCAATATTGCAGTCAGCATGCAGCCAGCGGGTAAGGAAAGGGTGAATCAAACACCCGAAAACTCTGCCCATATGACCCAAAACCAGTCCCGCCAAATTCAGGTGACAGGTTCCCTTTAAGAAAGTGAACTGAACCTTTAGGTGGTAAATCAGCCAAGAGGAGCTCACAAACAAGAGCTCAGGAGAATGAGCTCACTATTGGATTCTCAGTTAACTCATTCTGCAGCCAGCAAAACAGAGACGATCAAAGGCAAACAATGCTAAACTTTTCATGAAATCCATTCAGAAAAATGATTTTCAGCCCAAAACATAGATTTCCCCAAAGGTGTCCATATCTTTAAAGTATCTAGTAGTGCCCCCCAGTAATTAGCTGATTACCAATTGTCACTGGGACCACCAGCAATCAATTGTGATCTGTGGAGCAAGTTTTCACTCTCTCTTTAGCGCCACCATCAGGTGAAACGAAGAATTACAAAGCGTCTAAAGAAATCAATGAATTGTTCATGTAAAGCGTAGACAGGTTGGGTCCTCCAGAGTGAGAACAGCTCCATGTAGCTGTTCTCTGCTAATAGCCGAGGGTCCTGAATGAGGAGCCCCCTTTATTAATCAGAGCTTCCTAATAAGGTATTTATTCATGTATTTTTTTTATAATTTATGAGTGCATTTAAATAATTGTATAATGACCCATTTTGCAATGATACTTTTAGAAACAGAATGTATAACCGAAGGCTGAAAAATGGTCCTGTTCATACACAGGTGCAGGCGTCGTTACAATGTATCAGAGAGTCATTGGCATTACACTGTATATATAGTATGCCATACAACAACAAAAAAAGACCCCCGTGTTCATGCAAACCTTCCTTAGCGCCCCCATCCCCCATTCACAATGGCCACCACCATTACTTAGCATTTTTACCCTCCGACCGGCGACAGTGAAGGATTATGGGAGGACATTAGAAATCATAAAAAATGTATTTCTGGCTATTTATTATTAATAAAAAGAGCATCGTACGTGTTTGATGCACAAGATGTTTTTTAGTGAATGGATTTGCTCTCGGGCTGTACGCTTTAATTCAGTTGTCTCAGTCAATCGCAATCAAATAAAAGGGGGGAAAAAGTTTCTATATATTGGTGAAAAAAAAGAGAAAATAATAAAAAATCTGACCACCACGATTGTTTATAAAATGATTTTTGGCTCTGTGTGTTTAGATTGATATACTCAATTAAATCCAGGTTATTAAAAAATATTAATATTAGTTATAAGGAGGAAACTTCTTCCCAGGTGCTTCCAATTTTTTTCTGATTCAGTGAGCAGTGCAGATGTGAGTCTAGCACCAGGGTAAGATAAAACACTTACTAGAAAGCTGAACAAAAAAAAAAAAACATTACACAGCAGTGTAGTTGTGAAGGAAACACTTACTGGAAGCAGCAGCTTGGATGATGTTATATAGCAGTAATGTGCAGTGTAACTGGGAATCCAGCTCTAGGGTGAATTAAACACTTACTAGAAATGTGCATGTCTGTGCCATGTTCTTTCCTTCTTTTTTCCCCCCCATCTCCATAGACGTCAATTAACAGCTTTATTCTGATCCCTTAGTAAGCTGGATGTCCATCACGTCTCAAACAAGCCAAATATTAACAGGTTGTTTTTTTTTTTTCAGAATGAATGAATTCATTAGAAGAGGGAATAAGTGGCCAATGATGGTTTCTATTATCCAATATGTATAAGTTTGTTATACTAGCTTGTAGTATTGATTTATCCAATGTACAGCAGTATACAGTTTGCTCTGGAGCTCCCCCTAGTGGTGGCTGCATGCAGTCAGCATGTTATGTTTTAATTGTTATGTCTATGCAAAGGATTTGGAACTGGGAAGTTTTGCTCTTCAAATATAGAAAGAAGCTTTGTTGTCTTGAGTTTCATTACATCGCTGATGCCTGACAGGCCTGGACAGATCCCAATGAATGACAGGAAGAATGACAGCACATGCAGAGCGCTGTTCTTAATGTCAAATCTGACTTTGCAGTGGAGTCTCAAATGTAAATGTGAACAAAGGGGCTATGGAGCTGATTAGATTCCATTTATGTAACAGATTTACTGCCACTGAAGGTTAGTGTGATTCACTAGTCCCGGCTCCAGCATTGGACCTTGCAATGGGCCTTGCGCCCTTCTCCTATGACAAACTCCCTCTGCACTAGTCCATCTGTGTTATCAACAGCCAAGGTCTTTTAAGGCCAGCTCGGGCAACCTGAGTATTCAGGAAAGTATATCACTGTGCTTTTGCAAGAGATAGCCTCATCATCCTCTAGTCTAGACTCTTCTAATTATCCTCCCTGCAACTCATACCTGCTTTCCTGCATCCAACTACTACTTCTTAGTCTACGTTCACATTAGTGTCGCGTCGCCGTTGCGTCGGCGACGCAGCGGCGACGCACGGAAAAACGCACGCAAAAACGCGTGCGTTTTGCGACGCGTGCGTCGTTTTTTGCCAAAATCGGACGCAAGAAAAATGCAACTTGTAGCGTTTTCTTGCGTCCGACGCTAGCGTCTAAAACGACGCACGTGTCGGAAAACGCGTGCAAAAAGACGCACGCGTCCCCTATGTTAAACATAGGGGCGCGTCGCCGCTGCGTCGCCGACGCAACAGCGACGCACATTAGCGTAACGCTAATGTGAACGTAGCCTTAGCTCAGATCAGAGAATCCTGTTGCTCTTTCAGCTCTGCTGACTCAAGCTACAAGTTAGAAACTCAATTCAAGGTACTTAATTACATATATATTCTTGTGGTTAAACATATCACTGCTGAAAGTTACTGCTTGCATATTCATCTCTTCCAATACATTATTTAACTATATCCCTGCTGCAAGTTTCTGATTGCATGTACGTTTCTGCTATTCCTGAGGTTAACTGTGGCCCTGCTGCAAGTTTCTGATTGCATATACAGTACATTTTCTGCTATTCCTGAGGTTAACTGTGGCCCTGAGGAAAGTTTTTGATCGCACATACGGTACATTTTCTGCTATTTCGGAGGTTAACTGTGGCCCATGCTGTAAATTCTGATTCCATATACTTTTCTGCTATTCCTGTATATAACTACTATCCAGTTTAATCTACTGCTTCCAGCAACTTACAGGTTAGAGAATCCACTCCACTGAGTGAACCCATAAGAGAATAATCATCTATTTAAAAATGACCTCCAAACTGAACATGGACCTTTCACAGAATACAAAATACATTATAATATCATGTTTTGTTGCTGTGATAACTTTTTGAAGCCTCTGAGTAATTTTAGAAAAAAATCACAAATCTGGAAAGTTTATTAATGCAGTAATATAGAATATCAGAGCTATTCCAGGGAGCGCCCACAGATTGCAGGATAATAATGACTTCAGAAACATTTTAGGTAAATGCTATCTTTTGTTATAGCAATCCAATCTCACCAGCTGCTCATCCTGAGCCTCCAGATTCATGGATAAAATTCCGACCTATGGGGTCAAAGCAGTAGGAGGGAAGCAAAATGTGACTATGAAAGCTGCGTGTTATAGGAGAGGGCAATGTTACAAACATTGATTGTTACCCATCAGTTACCCCTTGAGGGATACATTAAAAAGTTATACACGGAAACAAAGTGATGAGGTTTAAAGTAAAGCAGTATTTCAGCCCATGGTGTAAGACCCCTACCAAGCTCCAGAATGCAGGATTCAATTCCCCCATTCTGCACTGGTCCTTTAAATTTAAAGATGCAGGCACTTTAACCCCTTCATGCCTTGGTTGCTTTTCATTTTCGTTCTTTCCTCCCTGCTTCCAAAAACCAAAACTTATTTATTTTTCTGTCAATATGGCCGTATGAGGTCTTTTTTTTTTTTTTTTTTGCTGGACAAGTTGTACTTTTTAATGACACCATTGATTTTATTATATGGTGTGCTGGAAAACGGGGAAATAAAATTCCAAGTGCAGTGAAATTGCAAAAAAAAGTGCAATTCCACAATTATTATTATTATTTTTTTTAATTTACCATGTTCACTATACAGTAAAACTGACCTGGCAATATTGTTCTCCAGGTCAGTACAAGTATGCCGATACCAAACATGTATAGGTTATTTTTTATTTAAGTAGTAAAAAATTTTGGGGAAATTTGTATGAAAAAAAAAAGTTTTTGCATTTGTCGCCATTTTCCGACACCCGTAGCGTTTTTATTTTTCAGGATCTGGGGCTGGGTGAGGGCTTATATTTTTGCGCCCTGAGCTGACGATTTTATTGTCACCATTTTGTGGTAGATACGATGTTATTAACGCCTCTTATTGACAAAAAAAACCAAACATAATTCTGTTTAGATTTTTTTCTTGTTATGCAGTTTACCAATTTGATTAATTTACTTTATATTTTGATAGATTGGACATTTCTGAACTTGTGCATTTGTATATTGTTTTATTCTCAATGGTGCTAAAGGAGATGGTTTGAACTTGTGTTTTTTTTTCCATATTTTTAAAAACTTTTTTTTTTTTTACTTTTTCCTTTATTTAATGGTCCCCCTTAGGGGACTTGAAGCTGCAACCGTCCAAATCACCTTTTCTACACATAGCAGTGTATCAGCACAGCTATCTCCTATGAACGTCGGCCCCGAGCTGGCATTCACAGGACATTCACAATGACAGGCTCGGGGGTTTTCTGCAGACCCCCGGTTATCATTATAACCCATTAGCGCCCTCGACGGGCTGGCACGTATTAAATCCCACTGTGAGAGATTGACAGTGTGATTTAACTGGTTAACAGCCGCGGGTGGAGCTCCTGCAGATATATAATAACTTGCTATTAGTGGACAAGCCATGTAAAATTGCAATTCTCAGCACATAGGGACTGACTTGCATTATCCAGTTTTATTTTGACGCTGACATGGACTTCCTTCCTCTCATCACCCAGAGTGAAACTTTGAAGCCAGAGAGGCGTGGAGAGGTGCCAAGCAGACTGTGCGCAGAGAGAACAGCACAGACCCGCGGTAAGCCAGCGCACGGAGTATAAATATCATCATTTGTGTTCATAAAACAAAGAAGGAAATTATTATCTCCCAGATTGTTTCCAAAGAACCCTTGGCAGCAACAGAAAAAATAACACACGAGCAGCAAACTTGGCTGCGGACGGGACTAAAAAAAAAACCCCGTAACGACTCCATGGCCTGAGCCTTATGGCGGATGTGCAGATCTCATATTGTCCATTTATAAAGAGGAACCAATGTGACAGGACAGAGGGCAAGGAGCCAAGGGGAAGTGGGAAAAGTTGTCCACCATCAACCTCGGCGCCATACTGTGACCCCTGACCCATAATACTAAACACTGGGCTCCATGTTCCTCAGATACAGCCGGTTAGAGAAAGAAGGAAATTTACTGCGCTGCCATCAACTCCTCTGGATTCTTCAAGAAAGGGTTAACTAAGTTCAGCATTGACAGATCTGGGATCCTGAATATTTGAACACTGCATAGCAGCATTAATTCTGTACTACATGGCACTACTTTGATAAACTACTATAGTATTAGTTGGGCACTTGCACCATATCATGGTATTGTATAAGCTCGTTGTTGCACTATAATGTGGGCACTTTATAGCGGAGGTCTTTTATTCATGTACAGTATTATTACTTGGGCATTATATGTGTAGTAATATTTGTATACGGTCACAGGTTTACCGTGACAGAGAGGAGCCAGAAGACCAAAGCGTCCGATTTCTCCTACTCCTGCACTGATTAGAAGCACTTCACCTTCGTATTAAACATTGCAGGTTTCTTTTAGCAGTGCAGGGGTTATTCTGCTCAGTTGAGAGCTCCTGGAAGCTTTCCTGCATTAAGGCTCTCAGCTGTTCACTCTTAGCCACTCATCTCCTATTTAATCTGGGTCCTGGCTAGCACTCATTGTCAAAGTGAGCTTATGCTGCATGGCTGATGGTTGTTGTTGGTGGTTGTTTCTGGAGAAGGCGTTTGGAGGATTTATCTATAACTGTTGCTAGGTTTTGAGGGTGTGACAGTTCCCGTTCTTCTCCTACTTTGGTTTAACCCAGTCTTCCACTCCCACGTGTTTACCCCTGTTATTTGTGAGTATATTTGTATAATTGGTATTTTCCTTTATCCCTGTTTGTAGTACCTTGTTAGTCTGGTTGATGTATTACTCTACACTACTGCTCCCCTCTTCCCTGAGCGGGGGAAGTGTGCAGACTAAGGGCGGATTCAGGAGCTAAGGCAACAGTCATCCAGATACTATACGGCTGCATTATTGACTATAGGATGATGATACTATTGTAGTGGTAATTTGGAACTGGCTGCATAATTTGGATGCTTGATATTTTTGATAGTATATCGACACTGCCTGGCAGTATTATTGATGATTGCTTGGTGGCATTATTTTTTGCTCAATATTAGTTATATTAAGACTCCATATGATGTTATTTTTCAGGCGCTGTGTAGGGCTACAATTTGATTTAGGCACTATATGGCAGTGGTTTGTTATTTTGGGCATATTTTAGTGATGTAATCTGTGCAGTGTATGCAGGGCATTGTTTAGTGTGGTGGTATTATTGTACAGCTCTGTTGATCTATGGCAAAATATAATAGAATTTGGACACCGTATAGCAGTGGTCTTTTGGTTCAGTATTATACTGTTATATAGGCATTTTATGATAGTGCTATCTGGGCACTGTATAGATGGAATTATTTAGACACTGCGTATGGTGGTAACATTTGGCTACTATATAGAACTATTATTTGGTGACCTATAATGGCAATATTATGGCACAAACATTACATACGGTAATCATCTGGACACTCAAGTGCGGATTTGTTGTTTGCTTTTTGGGTGCTGTATGAACTTTACATGGCTGTATTATTGAATATGGCAGTGTATAGCACTATTGTTTGAGGTTATCACTTGGATACTGTCAAGTTTTGATTTTTTGGGCTGTTATATTGTAATTTGGGCGCTGTATTAAGGGTATGACGTTAACACTACATGGCAGTATTACTTAACACTGCACTGTACAGCACTATTATTTAGACCTATGAATGAGGTATAATGGGTGCACTGTATAGCACTGCGACATGGCGATTGCCTTGTATAGTTATATTTATGCTCTCCCTAATAAAAAAAGAGACAATATATAGATTTTTTTTTTGTTTTGTCCATGATGGAACGAATAGCAAAAAGTTCTACAACTTTCGCCGCTATTATTTTAATACTTTTCAAGTAAATGAAACATAGTCATCATACAGCTCTTTACCATCAGGTTGGCCAAAGAAAACTGCAAAGACAATTTTTTTTTTTAGTTGGCGGCAGAGATGTACGTCTGAGCGGTTCATCAACAATTAACCTTTAAACTGTGACATCAAAGACTGAACTCGATGGCACAAGCGACTACATTCACTTTCCAGTGCTTGTTCAATAATTCTGTCAAGTCACTCGTCAACAGTAATAAATCCAACGGCATGCACCTTATCTGGTGGGAAAAATGAGAATGTGGAGATCACCTGTAAACCTCGGCCTCACAGAACACTAGAATATTCAATAAAGGCGTCCTTCTACCCGGCGCTGAACAATAGTCACTTGTGTTCTCGCTGAGGCCGACAACCTTATGATTGAATGTGGTGTTTAAATATACCACCAGTAAAGCACAAAGCGTTCTGATAGAAGGTGGTTGGACTCTCTATTGCTCACATCAAGTAGGTCCCTTGCAAAAAATAAGTCAAAATATGACTCAGGCGGGCGTACAGGAGCTACATCCTTCATTCATTGGAGCTGGATATCCCACGATCACTGAACCTATTTGGCTCTTGGAAAGTCTCCAGAACTCCAAACCCTTGGCGCTGCGCGCTGATTTCTATCGTTGTACTGGGCTTTGGGGGCTCATTTTGTTGGGAATTTCCATTGATGAAAATATCTGAGCAGTTCAAAAAGTCATGTTGAAGACATCACAAAGGTGGCTTTGTTTGGGAAATTGATCGGGTTCTCGGATGCATTAAACACGTCAAGATAAGTTACGTAAAATTGGGAAGCACCATGGGAACAAACATGGGTCTGAGTTATCCAAGCAGTTTTTGGTTTCAAGCTCAGGTTACGGAAATCAACTAGTAATGAGCAAATATACTCGTAACTCGAGATTTCCCGAGCACGCTCGGGTGTCCTCCGAGTATTTTTTAGTGCTCGAGAAATCTCAAGTAACGAGTATATTCGCTCATCACTCAAATCAACCATTGTAATCCTATTCATGGCCAAAAATGCGTCATCCGTAATGTGGCCATGCACCTAAAATACATACCTGCTGATCAAACTACACTGACAAGCAAAAAGGTAACAATGTTTTGAACTTCTGACCTTCAGGCTTCATATCTCACCATTCACTACAGCTTTGATCGTGAGATGACCATCATTTTATAGACAATTATCTTGGACATTACACAAGTCTGGAATGGTACCCAAAAAAAGGTGACGAAGCCTCAACTTCAATGTCAAGAAGTGTTGGGTCGAGTTTGCAAAAAAAGTGCGAAAAGTGGACAGTAGAAAATTATAAATGGGCGATTTGGAGCGATGAGATAAGTCAATAGACTAGGCTCTGATGGGTGCAAATGGGTCTGTAAGACACAAGGAAAAAAGGGACTAACGGATCGAGAAATTGAAGGAACTGTTAAATTCGGTGGAGGACGACTGATGATATGGGGTTGTTTCACAGCCATTGGTACTTGATCAGGATCGATGGTGCAGCTGCGAGTTACTTCGTAGACCAGAGTATTGTGTGTCACGGTGCTCCTTCAGTGTGTCTGGGATGCAGTTACTGACAGCTCAGCTGTCCAATCTGGTACAGGGGCGTGCTGAGCGGTCAGTGTGTTGATTGACAGCTCTGCTGTCTAGTCTGAGACTGGGAGGTGCTGGCTGTCTCCAGGTGAGACATACTTTCAGCTACTGTATGGTTTGACTCTCTGTGCCTTGCGTTCTGTTGGTAGATCTTTCATTGCCTGACCACTGACCTCTTGACCCCTCTGCCTTATGGCTAGTCCGTGAGTAGTGACTAGCATCACACTATGGGTATGAAAAACGACAACATAGTGTTCGAGCAGGACAACCACCCAAAGCATACGTCGAGATTGGCGAAGAAATGGTTCAATGACAATGAAGTAGAGGTACTGGATTGCCCCGATAGTCCCCAGACCTGAACCCAATTGAAAACTTGTGGGTAGAGTTTTAGAAAAAGCGGTATACAGACCCAAGTGAGGCGACCAGTATGCACCAACTTTGAAGAGAACTGAGATGAGATTTCAGTGGAGACATGCTTGAATCTGATCGAGAGCAGAGTACTAACCAGACCACTGGACCAAGGTCCTGCAAAGTCAATTATCTTGTTTCTACTCCTAACATATTTTGACATGTATGCTCGGCTCAGTTCAGCAAGCATGTGTTTAGTAGGAAGCATGTCCATTTGAGACATGAATAGCTATGGGTTAGTTTGGTGAAGAACTGAAAGATTGAACATCTTGACAATGCTTGTTACTGTCATCGGGAAAAATCAGAAAACACTTTCATACACATAAGGTCGGCCATTCCCGCTTCATAGGCAGAATTCTTGCATTGTCTACTGGGGTCTTCGGTTGTCCGAAATCCACAAACTGCAGCTCTGCCCGTTCTGATTGGCTGCTGCGTATTAGGACAAGCCCAAGAGAATCTCAGCTGGAAAACTGCTGACTATATTAAGGAACTGGAGCCTCAGATAATGGGGTTTTTGTAGCTCCTTCTTACGCATGGATGACTGTCTCATAGTGATAACGTAGACACAAGGAACAGGGATACAATAACTCATGTAACTTGGGCTATTACAACGTCTTTAGAACATTTCCAAACCTTTTACAATTGATGAACACGCCCGCCCCTGCAGCAAAACTGCCCACACGTCTGCCAAGCCAGGATGCCAACACACACAAGGTGTATGCACAAAAACTCAATATTTGCATTATTGAACGACTACCCTCCCCCAATAAAAAAAAACAACTGTTTGACAACCAATATGGCTGTTTTTACAGGTTATCAACCAGTTCTGAAACGTTATATTTGTGATATCGGCCATATTGGCACAGTTGCTATGTTTCCCAACAAAAGAGAGCTGCCAGTAAAAAGAGCAGACCTCCTTGAAGGGCTGTCAAGCCTCCCGCGCACTACAGTGTTATTTTCACACTCCTGCATATTTTTTTTTAAATTTTGGCACAGGGTCTGTATTAAGGGGTCTGGTCTGAAGTATTTTGAATTTAGAGGGTCTGGTCTGGAGTTTTAATTTGTTTTGGCTGATCTGGGGGGAGGGGGGTGTATTTATTTATAGATTCTGGTCTAAGTGTCTGTATTTATTACGGGGGGGGCCTGGTCTGGGGGTCTGTATTTGCTCAGAGTCTGTTCTCCTGTCTCTATTTATTGATTGATTCTGGTCGGGGGGGAATGGGGGATCTGTATTTAAGTGGTCTGGCATGGTGTCTGTATTTATGTAGATATCTAGTGTGGGGTATTATTCATTTAGCGCTTCTAGTCTAGAGTCTGTATTTATTTTGGGGGTCTGGTTTGGGGGTCCACTTATTTAGTGGGTTTATTTTGAAGTTTGCATTTGTTTAAGGGGGTCTATTTATTTAGGGCTTTGGTCTAGTGTATATTTTTACGTAGGGTCTGTATTTCTTTAGAGTCTAGTTTGGGGTATTTGTTTAGATTAGTTGGGGGGGGGGGCTGTTATTTAAAGGTTGTGGTTAGGTGTCTATCTGTTAAGGGATCGTTTGCGGGAATTTATTTTTGAAGTCTGGAGTTTGTATTTATTTAGGGGTCTTAAGACGTGTCTTTTATAGGCTCCCACTTTTCAAAAGTAGGGAAGTATACAGATACTTAAACGGGCGGAACAATATCGGAACATTCACTGATGGTGCTGTCTTCCAAATTTTGCACAAAAACTGCTCATCTGTGACCCTGAATATAATCCACTAGTCATGTCTGGATGTAACAGAGACCTGTGAACTTGCCCTTTTCTATACCATGCTCCGCTCTAGAGTCTGTTGCTGTTTTTGCTCTGTTTTAGCTTGAAAATGAAAGTCTTCCTTAAGGTACCGTCTCACAGTAGCACTTTGGTCGTTACGACGGCACGATCCGTGACGCTCCATTATCGCTCCAGCATCGTAGACTGCGGTCACACTTCGCAATGCACGGCGCTGGAGCGATAATTTCATGACGTGTTTGCGATGTAGAAGCCGTTGGTTACTATGCGCACATCGTATACAATATCGTGCACACCTTTGTTACACGATGCGATCATGCCGCGACAGCGGGACACTTGACGACGAAAGTTTCAGACGATCTGCTACGACGTACGATTCTCAGCGGGGTCCCTGATCGCAGGAGCGTCAGACACAGCGAGATCGTAAGTATATCGCTGGAACGTCACTGATCGTGCCGTCGTAGCGACCAGAGTGCCACTGTGAGACGGTACCCTTACTTTGATGATTCCTACCTTTGATGTGTCTGCCAGGTTTGATCACTTTTTCCCTAGGCTAATCTCAAAAATTGGATTGAATTTGGTGCACTTCTCTAGTGTTCCTCTTTTAATTGGTTGCTTATTTTGTGATTTTAATGCGATTCTGATAAAAATCAAAAAGTTTTTTTTTTTACTTCTACTGATCCAACTTTAAAAAAAATAAACTACTATTAAAGGGTCAAGTCTGGCTGGAAAGTGAGCGGAAACTCCAAATCTGGCTGGAAAATGAGCAGAAACTCCATGTTTTTGAGGAGTTTTTTTTTTTTTAGGAAGATTTTGAAGAGTTGTAGTTTATTAATAGGAGCTGCTGTGAAGAAGAAAAAAAAAAAATGGATTGCACATGGATGACAAGCGAGAAAGAAAATCATCCAACTTTTTTTTTTATACGCTCATGTGAAACTACCCTTAGGCCACGTGCACACGTTGCAGAAAGTGGTGCGGATTTTTCTGGACTGATTTTGGTAAATCCGCAGGTAATCCGCACTGCAGATTTCCTGCAGAATTACTGCGGATTTATGGTGATTTTTTTGTGGATTTTGTGCGGATTCCCATTATGGGGCAGGTGTAAACCGCTGCAGAATCCGTACAAAGAATTAACATGCTACGGAGTAAACAACGCTATGTTTCCGCACGTTTTTTTTTTCCACAGCATGTGCACTGCAGATTTTGTTTTCCATAGGTTTACATGGTACTGTAAACTCAGGGAAAACTGCTGTGAATACACAGCGGCCAATCCGCTGCGGATCCGCAGCAAAATCCGCAACGTGTGCACATAGCCTTAGAATGAGCTCACTGAATGGTTCTCAGATAACTCACTCTGTAATCCACAATGTGCAGGGAAGTAGAGTTTGGAAGCAACAAAGTGTAAAAACTTCAATGAAACCCAATTGCAAAAAAATATTTTTACTTCACAATATATGCATTTAAGAAAAAAAAAAATAGAAAAAAATGGAGTCACAAAGATGTTCATACGCTTTGGAAAACATATCTTTACTGTCAATCCACCCATTATAGTCATGAATTACAGGAAAACCTACAACTGAACAACAATCTTTGGGCCCCCCCCCCCCCCCCAATTTTTTATTTTTGAGGGGAGTGTGGCATTTCTGGAAGTTTTGTGGTTGTTAAACTTGCATATCTTGGTGATAATTGTGGCTAAATATGGCAGCACCTAGCATATGCAGTCCTGCGGCTCAGTAAAACTTCTTTTTGAAATTTTGTGGTAAATTTTGTGGTAAAACTAAGTGTTGGGGGTAGATTTTGGTTGCACCTCAGCTAAAAATGGCGGACTTTCTACCTGTTTACACTAGGCCTCACTGCTGTTGTATCCATAACGACCATGAATTATAACTGGGTACTGTATATAAGCACGGTAGTACGAGGCATTAATCCCATCTTCTCTTTCGACATCCCTTTATTGGGACACCCAAGTAGAACAAAAAAACAAGGCCTAATTATGAAGGCTTCATGTGCAGTGACATTTTCCTGGTTGCCATAGCGACTCTGTGTCACCTATGTCTTTAATATGGGCTCATGATATAGCCTCCTCAGCTTCTGTAGAACATAAAGAATAAAAAGAAAACATGATAACAATGAGCGGCAGATGGATAAGATAACACCGCTGCTGCTGAGAATTACCGTAATTTATGTGTGGAAGCTACGTGCAAAAAATGCGGCGTAACTGCTATTTAGTGGTATCTAATGGCGTCTGCTCCAGGCTGGATGTGAGTGATTACCGCATACAGGCAGTGTAAAATGTGATTTAAAATACGACATGAATCCAAGGAGAATTTTAATAAAATGGCGGCAAAGACATGAGGCCCTCTTTTTTTTTTTTTTTTTTTTACTTCAGGTAATCTGGGAGCGAGGGAAATTTCTGACGTCATGGGGCGTTAGACCGCTTGTCAGGCATCAGGAGGAAAAAAAACGTGTGGAAAATCCACAACAGTAGAGTTTTTCGCTGCTGATTTTTTGCATTAAGTTCATTTGCAGTGTATTTGGTGGTGTTTTCTGCGCAGATGTGCGTGCAGAAATTCTGCTGCGTAAATACAGTACCAGACAAGTAGATGGGATTTTCTAAATGTACGGTAACTTGACCCGCCATGCTGATTCTTAGGCTAAGTTCACACGTTACATATTTGGTGTGGATGTTTCTGCAGCAAAATCCATGTTTCTCTACTGTACACTCAGATTTGCTGCAGATTTTTTTTTTTCAAACAAAAAGGTGAAAAGTGAAACCAGAACCAAAAGTAGCCCAAAGAATTGCTTTGCCGCACCTCCTGTTATTTCTGTGGAGAAATTTTCAGAAATGACCTTTGAGTCAAATCTAGTTAACTGGTACTGTATTCTACATGCAAAGAAACAAAAAATCTGCACCAAATCTGCAACGTGTGAATTAAGCCTAAATCTGCAGCATGTCAATTATTTGTGCGTAAAGGGTGA
Source organism: Ranitomeya imitator (assembly GCF_032444005.1). Classification (NCBI taxonomy): domain Eukaryota; kingdom Metazoa; phylum Chordata; class Amphibia; order Anura; family Dendrobatidae; genus Ranitomeya; species Ranitomeya imitator. The sequence goes on along the minus strand of NC_091289.1, from coordinate 13,846,148 downwards.
AATCTGCCCGAAATCTGCATGTAAAAACTGTGGATTTTGATGCAAATCAGCTGCAGAAAAAAAACGCACAACAAATCTGCAACTTGTGAAGTTAGAAAGCTTACTGATAGCAGTAATAGTGGCAATATAGCTTCTAATTTTGCAGTATTACAGTATTCTGAATGATGCTCTCACAGCAAACTTTAAAAAAAATTCTGACTTTTGTGGTTCATGCACAATTGGTTTGTACAGATTTGCTTTTACCTTTTTTTGGTCTCATGAGGCTTGTTCACAAGTTGCGTTTCTTTATGCAAATTTTCAGCTGCGTTTTACAGTACCAGCAAAGTCTATGAGATTGCAGAAATCTCATGCACTTTTTTTTGTCCTCAGTATTTTGTGCAATAGCTTAGTTTTTGTCAAACGCGGGATGTAATTTCTTTCAGTGTTTTTTTCCAGAATTTTTCACCCATTGAAAACAATAAATGGGTGGTGCAAAAAAAAAAATGCTGGAAAAAAATGCAGGTATCAGTTTTTGCTGCATTTTTTTGTGGCAAAACCTGATGAAGTAGAATCAGATTTTTTTTTACTGCACATGCAAAGGGGAAAAAAAAAAAAAAAAAAGATCCAGCGATGATAAAGTCAAAAAAAGTTAAAAAAAATCTTTATTACTGCATATTAAAAAGTGAATGCACTGGTCAACATGAGAAATCCAAAGTACACAACCGACGCGTTTCAGCTAGAAGCCTTAATCATGGTATTTTGTGCAATACTTTGATTTTTGCCAAATGCAGCATGTCACTTTTTTTCAGCAGTTTTTACCCATTGAAAGCAATGAATTGGTGGTGCCCAAAAAAAAGCACAAAAAAAAAAACACTGAAAAATTGCAGGTATCAGTTTTTGCTGCGTTTTTTGTGCCAAAACCTGATTAGGCATGCACAAGAGACAAATGTATCATTACAAAAATGAAGGGAAAAAATGCACAAAAAAACTAAGCAAAATTTGCTTTTTTCAAGCAATTTCCTTACTGCCAAAAGAGCAGGTTTTCCCTGCGAAAAAAAAAATCCACATCAATAACAGCCTAAGTGATGATGGGATGCTTCTTTCTGCACCTACCGTAATTTCTCCCCTATATTTGCCAATCTAATGTATGTAATTTTTTTCCCCTCTTTGGAGCACATTTCATCTGGCAGTGAGCGCACGCTATAGGAGTAGGGTTTCCATGGAGACTTACAGAATAGGGGGCTCTTAACAAAAGTGAATGGAGAACAAAAGTGTAGAGGGGGGGGTGATAGATCGTATTCCAAGCACTTCACGAGATGAAGCCTCATATGCGAAGCGCGTTGGACAAATAAGCTTCGCTCATTCAGAAAATGACATTTATTCGGAGGGTGATGTATGAAAGATGGGGGTTGTAAAGCGTGATATTGGTCCCATGTAGCGCTAAGACTTGGGCCAGACGGGGTGATAGTGAGTCGCTATGGATATGGCAAGACCCAGAATGAAATATATGTTAGGAGCGCTTTTAAAATGAGCATCAGGGTGAAAAGAAAGCGGCCCGACTCCTAAATTATTGGGCAGGACAGTAGGGAAAAGGTGTCTCCTATTCCTGACCTCCCACGAATTTGCCTATGTGTCACAGTATTTTTGCCAATTCTCTAACATTAGTATCATATATATGAATCAGTATGATCAGGATGAGCAAAGTTACCTACAGGTAAGCTTAAAAAAAGAAAAAAAATAAATAAATAAAGGGGGGGGGGGTTGAATAGAAATGCGGACAAGGCAAGTTCCGAGTTGGGGATGTAGTATCAAAGGGGTTAATCACTAGAGATTTTCTTACAAGACTCGGCAGCACATGGCTTTCACAAGTTACGGTATGCGCTCAAGACAAGTACAGGTCCTTCTCAAAAAATTAGCATATAGTGTTAAATTTCATTATTTACCATAATGTAATGATTACAATTAAACTTTCATATATTATAGATTCATTATCCACCAACTGAAATTTGTCAGGTCTTTTATTGTTTTAATACTGATGATTTTGGCATACAACTCCTGATAACCCAAAAAACCTGTCTCAATAAATTAGCATATCAAGAAAAGGTTCTCTAAACGACCTATTACCCTAATCTTCTGAATCAACTAATTAACTCTAAACACATGCAAAAGATACCTGAGGCTTTTATAAACTCCCTGCCTGGTTCATTACTCAAAACCCCCATCATGGGTAAGACTAGCGACCTGACAGATGTCAAGAAGGCCATCATTGACACCCTCAAGCAAGAGGGTAAGACCCAGAAAGAAATTTCTCAACAAATAGGCTGTTCCCAGAGTGCTGTATCAAGGCACCTCAATGGTAAGTCTGTTGGAAGGAAACAATGTGGCAGAAAATGCTGTACAACGAGAAGAGGAGACCGGACCCTGAGGAAGATTGTGGAGAAGGACCGATTCCAGACCTTGGGGAACCTGAGGAAGCAGTGGACTGAGTCTGGTGTGGAAACATCCAGAGCCACCGTGCACAGGCGTGTGCAGGAAATGGGCTACAGGTGCCGCATTCCCCAGGTAAAGCCACTTTTGAACCATAAACAGCGGCAGAGGCGCCTGACCTGGGCTACAGAGAAGCAGCACTGGACTGTTGCTAAGTGGTCCCAAGTACTTTTTTCTGATGAAAGCAAATTTTGCATGTCATTCGGAAATCAAGGTGCCAGAGTCTGGAGGAAGACTGGGGAGAAGGAAATGCCAAAATGCCTGAAGTCCAGTGTCAAGTACCCACAGTCAGTGATGGTGTGGGGTGCCATGTCAGCTGCTGGTGTTGGTCCACTGTGTTTCATCAAGGGCAGGGTCAATGCAGCTAGCTATCAGGAGATTTTGGAGCACTTCATGCTTCCATCGGCTGAAATGCTTTATGGAGATGAAGATTTCATTTTTCAGCACGACCTGGCACCTGCTCACAGTGCCAAAACCACTGGTAAATGGTTTACTGACCATGGTATTACTGTGCTCAATTGGCCTGCCAACTCTCCTGACCTGAACCCCATAGAGAATCTGTGGGATATTGTGAAGAGAAAGTTGAGAGACGCAAGACCCAACACTCTGGATGAGCTTAAGGCCGCTATTGAAGCATCCTGGGCCTCCATAACATCTCAGCAGTGTCACAGGCTGATTGCCTCCATGCCACGCCGCATTGAAGCAGTCATTTCTGCCAAAGGATTCCCGACCAAGTATTGAGCGCATAACTGAACATTATTATTTGTTGGTTTTTTTGTTTGTTATTAAAAAACACTTTTATTTGATTGGATGGGTGAAATATGCTAATTTATTGAGACAGGTTTTTTGGGTTATCAGGAGTTGTATGCCAAAATCATCAGTATTAAAACAATAAAAGACCTGACAAATTTCAGTTGGTGGATAATGAATCTATAATATATTAAAGTTTAATTGTAATCATTACATTATGGTAAATAATGAAATTTAACACTATATGCTAATTTTTTGAGAAGGACCTGTATTTGCCGTCATGAGAGCAAGCCGCCATTGTCAGCTGTCCCCCCCTGGGCCTGGCATGAAAACATAACCAAAGAGGGACATTTCACTATAAAGCTATGCTGCCCCCCAACTTTCTCAATCAGAGGAGAGGGTCCCCGGCTGACCTGCCAGACCTATTTATGGGACGTTATTATATTCAATAATTACAAGAGCTGACTCGATATTAAGGACAATTACATAATTTACACCCAAAATAAAATAAAAAAAAAGGAGTTCTGAAAAGTTCTAATTGGCCCTTTTAGGCTAGGTTCACAGTTCACATGTTGCGTATTTGATGCAGATTTCCCGTCCATAAAATCTGCAGCATTTTACAGTGGCCGCAAAGTGGAAGAGTTTTAATGTAATTTCTTCCCCATGCTGCGTTTTTTTTGCGTGAAATCTGCTTTTTTTTTTCTTAATTGCCAGCAGGTCAATTTTTGTTGCAGAAAAACACATTGTTTATGCAGATTTCACCTATTCATTTCAATGGGGAACATAAATCTGCGAGTTAAAAACACCATTTTTTTTTTTTGTGCAAAATCTGTAAAAAGTGGAGGAAAGTTTCAAACACTTCCAGTCATATGACGCTTGTGTCGTGACCAAAAGCAGATTCTCTAATGACCACCATTACCTCTAAGGAGCCCTGCGGCGAATCATCTGCAGGGAAACATTTTAAGAACAGGTCTAACCGGTCCGATCTCTGCGTAAAAAAAAATGAGTTTTTTTCTGCTCATAAATGCACTTCACTGGTACATTTTCTGCATAGTTCCTGTTATAAGTGAAGATTCCCACAGAAAATATTAACTGTAGACCATTCACAGTGTTTAGACCCCAAATGTGATGTAAATGTCTTCCCACCATATATTTCATTGCCCCTGTGCCTCCAAAATAAAAAAAAAAAAAAAAAATGAAGCAACAGTGGAAATAGTCCATATTTTAATATATCCTATTGTTTTGTGTGATGATCAAGGATGTGACCGATAGGATACCAAAGCTCTTCAGCTCCAAGGACGTCCACCCATTTCTTCTGATACATGTTGGCACCAATGACACGGCAAGGAAGGACCTACCGACAATCTGCAAGGACTTTGAAGAGTTGGGGAAGAAAGTAAAGGAACTGGATGCACAGGTAGTTTTTTCTTCTATCCTTCCAGTAGACGGGCATGGCACCAGGAGATGGAACAGGATCCTTGATGCAAACAACTGGCTAAGACGATGGTGCAGACAACAAGGATTCGGATTCCTGGACCACGGTGTGAATTACTGGTATGATGGACTCCTCGCCAGAGACGGACTACACCTCAACAAACCTGGGAAACACACATTCGCCAGAAGACTCGCTACACTCATCAGGAGGGCGTTAAACTAGAAGAAGAGGGGACGGGAAGAAAAACATTAGACTCGAACAAAGACGACCCAGGAAAACATACTCAGAAGGGAGGTAAGAACATTTCTAAAACAATCCACAGTGAGGAGATTGGAACAAAACAAAATCCTCTAAACTGCATGCTCGCAAACGCCAGAAGCCTGACAAACAAGATGGAAGAACTAGAAGCAGAAATATCTACAGGTAACTTTGACATAGTGGGAATAACCGAGACATGGTTAGATGAAAGCTATGACTGGGCAGTTAACTTACAGGGTTACAGTCTGTTTAGAAAGGATCGTAAAAATCGGAGAGGAGGAGGGGTTTGTCTCTATGTAAAGTCTTGTCTAAAGTCCACTTTAAGGGAGGATATTAGCGAAGGAAATGAGGATGTCGAGTCCATATGGGTTGAAATTCATGGAGGGAAAAATGGTAACAAAATTCTCATTGGGGTCTGTTACAAACCCCCAAATATAACAGAAAGCATGGAAAGTCTACTTCTAAAGCAGATAGATGAAGCTGCAACCCATAATGAGGTCCTGGTTATGGGGGACTTTAACTACCCGGATATTAACTGGGAAACAGAAACCTGTGAAACCCATAAAGGCAACAGGTTTCTGCTAATAACCAAGAAAAATTATCTTTCACAATTGGTGCAGAATCCAACCAGAGGAGCAGCACTTTTAGACCTAATACTATCTAATAGACCTGACAGAATAACAAATCTGCAGGTGGTCGGGCATCTAGGAAATAGCGACCACAATATTGTGCAGTTTCACCTGTCTTTCACTAGGGGGACTTGTCAGGGAGTCACAAAAACATTGAACTTTAGGAAGGCAAAGTTTGAACAGCTTAGAGATGCCCTTAATCTGGTAGACTGGGACAATATCCTCAGAAATAAGAATACAGATAATAAATGGGAAATGTTTAAGAACATCCTAAATAGGCAGTGTAAGCGGTTTATACCTTGTGGGAATAAAAGGACTAGAAATAGGAAAAACCCAATGTGGCTAAACAAAGAAGTAAGACAGGCAATTAACAGTAAAAAGAAAGCATTTGCACTACTAAAGCAGGATGGCACCATTGAAGCTCTAAAAAACTATAGGGAGAAAAATACTTTATCTAAAAAACTAATTAAAGCTGCCAAAAAGGAAACAGAGAAGCACATTGCTAAGGAGAGTAAAACTAATCCCAAACTGTTCTTCAACTATATCAATAGTAAAAGAATAAAAACTGAAAATGTAGGCCCCTTAAAAAATAGTGAGGAAAGAATGGTTGTAGATGACGAGGAAAAAGCTAACATATTAAACACCTTCTTCTCCACGGTATTCACGGTGGAAAATAAAATGCTAGGTGAAATCCCAAGAAACAATGAAGACCCTATATTAAGGGTCACCAATCTAACCCAAGAAGAGGTGCGAAACCGGCTAAATAAGATTAAAATAGATAAATCTCCGGGTCCGGATGGCATACACCCACGAGTACTAAGAGAACTAAGTAATGTAATAGATAAACCATTATTTCTTATTTTTAGGGACTCTATAGCGACAGGGTCTGTTCCGCAGGATTGGCGCATAGCAAATGTGGTGCCAATATTCAAAAAGGGCTCTAAAAGTGAACCTGGAAATTATAGGCCAGTAAGTCTAACCTCTATTGTTGGTAAAATATTTGAAGGGTTTCTGAGGGATGTTATTCTGGATTATCTCAATGAGAATAACTGTTTAACTCCATATCAGCATGGGTTTATGAGAAATCGCTCCTGTCAAACCAATCTAATCAGTTTTTATGAAGAGGTAAGCTATAGACTGGACCACGGTGAGTCATTGGACGTGGTATATCTCGATTTTTCCAAAGCGTTTGATACCGTGCCGCACAAGAGGTTGGTACACAAAATGAGAATGCTTGGTCTGGGGGAAAATGTGTGTAAATGGGTTAGTAACTGGCTTAGTGATAGAAAGCAGAGGGTGGTTATAAATGGTATAGTCTCTAACTGGGTCGCTGTGACCAGTGGGGTACCGCAGGGGTCAGTATTGGGACCTGTTCTCTTCAACATATTCATTAATGATCTGGTAGAAGGTTTACACAGTAAAATATCGATATTTGCAGATGATACAAAACTATGTAAAGCAGTTAATACAAGAGAAGATAGTATTCTGCTACAGATGGATCTGGATAAGTTGGAAACTTGGGCTGAAAGGTGGCAGATGAGGTTTAACAATGATAAATGTAAGGTTATACACATGGGAAGAGGGAATCAATATCACCATTACACACTGAACGGGAAACCACTGGGTAAATCTGACAGGGAGAAGGACTTGGGGATCCTAGTTAATGATAAACTTACCTGGAGCAGCCAGTGCCAGGCAGCAGCTGCCAAGGCAAACAGGATCATGGGGTGCATTAAAAGAGGTCTGGATACACATGATGAGAGCATTATACTGCCTCTGTACAAATCCCTAGTTAGACCGCACATGGAGTACTGAGTCCAGTTTTGGGCACCGGTGCTCAGGAAGGATATAATGGAACTAGAGAGAGTACAAAGGAGGGCAACAAAATTAATAAAGGGGATGGGAGAACTACAATACCCAGATAATTTAGCGAAATTAGGATTATTTGGTCTAGAAAAAAGACGACTGAGGGGCGATCTAATAACCATGTATAAGTATATAAGGGGACAATACAAATATCTCGCTGAGGATCTGTTTATACCAAGGAAGGTGACGGGCACAAGGGGGCATTCTTTGCGTCTGGAGGAGAGAAGGTTTTTCCACCAACATAGAAGAGGATTCTTTACTGTTAGGGCAGTGAGAATCTGGAATTGCTTGCCTGAGGAGGTGGTGATGGCGAACTCAGTCGAGGGGTTCAAGAGAGGCCTGGATGTCTTCCTGGAGCAGAACAATATTGTATCATACAATTATTAGGTTCTGTAGAAGGACGTAGATCTGGGTATTTATTATGATGGAATATAGGCTGAACTGGATGGACAAATGTCTTTTTTCGGCCTTACTAACTATGTTACTATGTTACTATGTTACTATGTACACAGCTCCTCTGCAGATCTATGTTTCTCTATGGTTACAGACTACTAACAAACAGTGTCAGGTCTGATCTTGCAGTCTTCGGCCCCCCTCTCCTTGCAATCCTGCAAATAATCCATGCAGATAAAACATCCTACAATTTTGTGTATACAGCTCCCATGCAGATCTATGTATCTCCACAAATAATTGGGGTCTGACCCTTCAGTCATGGTGTTACTCTACTCTTCTTGCCAAGTTGCTGACAATGATCCCAAGAAGTGTCTGCAAGAACAAGTTACCTGCAGGGTAACCATAAAGACGCATAGGTCTGGATTGGAGCTGCGTACGCAAAACGGCAGATTTAAAAAAAAACAAACAAAACAAAAAAACTTCAAAACTAGTTATTTTTTTTATTTTAGAGGTATTAAAATAAAATGGTTGCAAAAATATACATACCTGTAAAGGACTCTTAAGTGAAGGCGGCATAGCTGTACGAGTATACTCAGGTCGGGGTCTGATATTTTGGGTACACCTCATATCGATGTCATCTGTGGCGACTTTCCTGCCGAACTATCTAGTTCCTTTAACAGCGGTCTCCAACCTGTTGCAACTATCAGAGGGGATGTTGGGAGTTAAAAGTTGCTGAACAGGCTACAGACAACGTCATCACCTTAACTCCTATATTTTACTCTCACATCGCCTTGATTTTTCTTTTATTTTTAAGACTCAGCAGTTGCGGTGTAATGTCCCTTTAAGATCTGAAAATTTGGGGTAATTCTTGCACTAATCAGCACCCGTGACCTAAAACGAGCGGCTACGACAGTATAAATGGACTAAGAACACAAGCTATACATATATAGCGTCTACACAAAAGCACCGGCCTGCGCGGCCTGGCCGTGACAATGGCGCTGCCTTGTTATTAGTGAGGTCTGCATTCATCGCAGGAGGGACGCCGCTTTAAACGCACATCCTTGTTGCCTAGTGAAACAATTGTAATTGGGATATCATCCAGCTGGGTTAATTACCCCCGTCATGTAATTGCCCCCCTGTCACTCTCCACAATGTGCTCTGACGTCACCTGCCACTTCTTAGCAGTTTATGTAATCCTGTAATACATTAATCCCGCTACAAGCTGTCAGCGTGTCCTACACCCTCAAGGTCTTTTGTTTTGCAGCCCGAGAGCGCGCGCTGCATTATTAATCAGGGCCTCGTAAATCGTTAATTCCAATCACTGCCGGGTGACACGAGACGTCAGCAGCGGCACCGCAGTCACCTGCCCGGATCTCGTACACTTCACCAAACATTTCATCTGCAGCATTAATGGTTTTGCAGTTTTTTATGCTGCGGAAATCCACAATGAAACATCGTGCACAATTTTATATATGGCTTTATCCGCAAAAAATCCAGCACGTAATAGAGTATGAAAGTAGATGAGATTATAAAGTTATATTACATGCATAAACTGCAGGGTTTTTTTTTGTTTAAATCCGCATCACGTTAATAATCGATATCGGAGTAAAGGGCTTGTATGAAGTTTCTATCTTCAGGAGCGCAGCGCTCCACTCCTCTGCCAGGGGAGCAGCGTGCTCCTGAGGATCGCCAGCTCAATGGCTGAGCTGCTTGCCAAAACTGTCTGCTCCCCGCTGTGCAAGGTCACCTAGGCCGGCTGGATCCAGAGATCTGGATTGTTGTAGAGAAGCACTTACAAGCTATACAGCAAACAGCTTGCATGAGCGCGCTCTCAGCCCAGAACAAGCCAAGTGAAAATCCTATTTGCATGGTGGGTGGCTCAGTGGCTAGCACCATGTATAAAGGTAAAACCCGCAGCAAAACCTGCATGTAACACAGACAGACTTTACTATGGAAGCAAAGCAGAAGATCGGCCATATGTGCAGGCACCTATTAGGCTACGTTCACATTAGCGTTGCGTTGGGCGCAGCCGCGGCGACGACGCATGCGTCATGCGCCCCTATACTTAACATGGGGGGCGCATGGACATGCGTTGCACTTGCGTTTTGTGACGCATGCGTCACTGTGGCGCATGCGTCAGGGTGCAGAGGACGCTGCATGATGCAGTTTTTTCTGCGCCAAAAACCATGCAAAAGTGGACGCATGCGTCACAAAGCCCTTCGTTGTGCATGCGTTTACATTTGCGTTGCGTCGCCGACGCTGCACCGCACAACGCAAATGTGAACATAGCCTTAGGTTATGTTCCCACATAGCGAACATGGATTTTCCACTGCGCAGTTGTGTGTTGGGCATAAAGTTCAGTTTATTGGTAGCAAAAAACATTATCTCCACACAGCGAGGAAAAAAACAGCAGCATAAGATGACCTAAGGTAGGGATGTTAAATCCCCTGCGTGTCTTACGGCAGATACCAATGGAAAGGACAAAATCTGCACGATTTGATGGGTTTTTTTGCCACTGCGGATAATGCAGAGAAACGTGAGATAAGATGGATGGATATTTCTCCGATGATGTAGAATTTCATCTCTTACTTTGGAATTACCTTTTACTTGCCGCCCACTCACACCTACAGAGCGGCACATTACTCACTGTGCCGTCACCCTGCACGGATCGTTTTTCTCAGTACCAGTAACTGGCGGTCTGCTTGTCAGCGAATTCCCCCCAAATTAATTACGCACTAATATGATGATCTTAAAAGGGGAAACTCACATCATTATCGGATGAACTGCGCCATTCATTAAACTTAAAGCGTTAACTCATGCAGTGCTGCATCTCGTTAAACAATACGGATGGATGTCATGAAAAATTCGGCATCGTTTGGTTTTTACTGGCTCTTTGTTTCCCTGCACATTAGTGGCTGCAATTTGACAGTGAGCAAATTCTGAGGGGGAAATTGGATACCTATTTTATCCGTCTTTTTCTGAGCTCCTCGCAGCTGAATTATGACCAAAAGGGGATTTTTGGTACTCACCGTAAAATCTTTCTTGGAGCCTTCTTTGGGGACACAGGTAACCTAAAGAAATCACAGTTCAGTTCAACTTTCATGAGGTCTATGGTTGCAAGTGAGCACAGAGGAACTTAAAATTTCCTCCGGGTTCTCCGGTTTCCTCCCACATTCCAAAGACACTCTGATAGGGAATTTAGATTGTGAGCCCCATCAGAGACAGCGATGATAATGTATGCAAACTGTAAAGCGCTGCGGAATACGTTAGCGCTATATAAAAATAAAGATTATACTTATGCATGCAGGGCTTGGCTGAGCGTGCATATGTGCTCAATGGGGAGAGAAGACCAAGTCGCTAATGCACAATGCCAACTTTTCAAAGAATTGGGCATGCTGGATTTAAACATGCCCAATCCTTCTTTCAACCGCAGTATTGGGAGAGTTGGAACAACTTTATATCAAACATTTAGGGTTGGCTTCCACTTGCGATTAAATCAGACTAATGCAATTTGATTGAAAATCAGATTGCATTAGTACCAATTTAATCCTATGATTGTGTTCTCAGTGGCGTTTCTTTTTTCTTGCTCCGATTGGATCGCGACCGGACAGGAAAAAAAAGAAAAAAATCCAGCATGCTGCGATTGCATGCCAAACTCGGATTGCATACACCCATATAAGTTTATGGATGCATCTGAAACATTGCACTGCACTCAGAAATCATATGAGTGCAGTACGATTCCCGCCGACGGCAGCAGCAGCGCATATTGAGAAATTAAGTTCTCAGTCTCCTCCACACCTGTGCTCCAATTCTCACATGCAATATGATTGGAGGATAGAGCACTGACACTTAGATCCAGCTCTTCTGCGAGCGTAATCCCGAGGGTCAACAGGTTATAGGATACCATATGCTAGTGTCCCCCTGCCTGTTGCTGGGCTCATCTAATGTGTATCGGCATCTTAAAGGATAGGAGAACCAGCGAGGACAGTATTATTTTATATATGTATTTGGCAAAAAACAATAAAAAATTGGAAGGGGGGCTGCTGGTTTCATTAAAGCTTTTGCACCACTTGCCCTCTATGGCCTGTGTTACTAGGTCTATTACTCGCTGCAGAATGGGTTAACCGAGTCTGCTGCCATGGAGCTGGTTCTGACAAGTTTATAAGTCCCATCTTCATTTTTCGGAGCTCCTCTCAGCTGACTTATGACCGTATGATATTTGAGCTGTACTTTGTTTTGATAAATCAGCCCAGAGAATTTCAGAAAAAGGAAGATTAAGTGTTAAACTCTCCAGAATAAGTTCACTGACGGATCCTTAGTTAACTCACGGCCAGGAATACACAGTGCGACACACACCGACTACTGAACAAAAACGGTGCAAAATTTTTATTTAAGCCCAATTGGAAATTTTTTTTTTTAGCCAAAAATACATCCAAGTAACAAATATGACATTTTCTTAGATGCATTTTTGCACAGCACCCATCATTTGTCTAGTGAGGCACAGACCGGGAATTATGGAGTCGAAGTGGTTGCATGGTCCTGGACGCACGTAGTCATGGCTGCCTCCAGTGCCCGCGTCAACATTAATGAACGGTGAGCAATGCTCGGATAGAAATAACCCATTACAAAAGCCGTGTGATGAGACAAAACATTTACTTCTGATAGAAAGATCTGTAGAAAATTAAATCTCTTCTCCCACCCTATAAAATCAAGGACTGGAAAACAATTTGTAGGCAGCGAGGAGCTGAGATATGTGCAAGAAGCGCGGCACAAGAATCGACACCATGAGGCAGATATTTAATACGTGCAGCTGTATACGTTTAGAGGTCGCTCTGCTCGGGTTACCCAACGTATGGATGCAAGGAAAGACTGTGCCCGAGTGTGGGGGAGGGGGCCGCAGCACTGTGGGGTAAAGGCTTAGTGCCAGGACAGGTACCGGCCGGTGCTCACCGAATGGCTTACGGTTTGTCAGCTGCAGGTCACCGATCCTTCTATACAATGGGAGAAGAGAGATAGTGTTCTGCGAAGTGCGACGCCAACGCCCCGGAGTAATTAAGACGGAGGTCAGCGCCGGATCGTTGCCTTATTGATCTACTAGATAAAAATAAATTGCCTGTAAATCATCTAATTCATCGCAGTCCATAAAAATCCGAGCAGCTCGTTACATTAACAGGGAGGATTTTAAACAGTCGCATTTCAAGTGTTTCTGCTTTTCCCCGCGAATGGGGGAACTAAGGCAACTTGTTATTTATCAGTCCTTTTCTTGAAAGGTGGCAGCACCAAAGGTGCCAAGTAGCCGGCCGGTCTTCTATAAAGTCCGGAAATTCTCACAAGTTTGGCGCAAGCCAGTTTAGGAACTTCATGGCCACTTCGAATCCAAGGAAACACGCCTGAGGATGAGAAGAGATGAGGGGATTCATTAGTCAGAGTCCTTCAATCAGTATTCTCTGCTAAATAGCTATCTGGTTCTGGGAAAGCTGGGTGACGGAAATCATTGCTGAATCTTAGCTTTTTTTTTTTTTTTTTAAATTTGTCCTTTTCAGGCCATTGATTAAGATATCAGTCTACAGGAGACCCGGACCATATAGGATTTAGGAGATTATTTCCAGCCATGGTTATACTGAGAAATCCAGTAATCCGGGATTATAAGTGGTCTCACGATCGGTCTGGAAATCTGGAGTGATTAAAATGCTTTCAATTAGATTAATGATTGAGCAGGTACAAACTAAGAAAAAAATAAAAATTATACTATAAAATAATATCAATTTTTTGAGGTGGGGGGTGTTTGTTTTACATATGTACATAAAATATTGCTAAAAAAAAGTATGTATAATAAAAAAATAAAAATCAGAAAGTCGTATGGGTCCAAAGTGGCAAGGAAAATATCTACAGTCCATGTCGGAAAAAAAAAATTATATATATATATATATATATATATATATATATATATATATATATATATATATATATATATATATATATCTCTAGGAAGGCAGGGAAGAAAAAAAAAAAAGGAAGGGAAAAGGGGCCCGAGAGCCCGTATGATCCAGACCATTACTTACAGCATTGGCAGGGAAGGCACGGAGCATGACCGGCGTGAAGCCTTTATACAGTGATCCTATTCCTTCCTCACGGATTAATTCACGCAGCACATCCCGGAATCCATTGGGATATTTTCCGGCCGGGGCTGTGGGACAGATGCAGTAAAAGTACAGGCAGGACATTTTGTACTGTAGCAACCAATCACAGAGCAGCTTTCATTTTTCCAGTGGAGTTTAAGAAATTAAAGCTGAGCTCTGATTCGTTGCTATGGGAAACCAAGCCAGTCTCACCATTACACATTTGGGCCTAATTGTTGAGAGCAACCAGCCAGAGTTCAGCTGGAAAAATTATCGGTTGCTAAGGGCAACATCAGACTTTGACAACAGGTTTTATATAATCGGGGCCTACTGGTCACAGATCAAACAGTATAGCGGGTTGCCTCAATGAGTGAAAACCGGCACAAACTGCGCCATATCCACCGATATAACGGGGAGCTTTATGAAAGGGTGTACAGAGAGACATCTTTGTTGCCCATAGCAACCAAACGAAGTGTTGCTATGGGAAACACAGACCATTTCATTTACATCCCTGTTTGCTGCCATATTGCCAGTGTATGCAAATCTAGCCTTGTCACGTGGGCGTGGTCCTTAATACAACACCCATAAAAAGTGAGGATCACGCCCACTTGGCTAACAAGGCTACATTTGTATACATGGGAGAAGTGGCTACGGCGGCAGACAGCGATGTAAATGGCCGCTCTCACCTTTTGGATAATTGATGGGTGTTAATGCTTCGGCCCGAGAATGGGACCCTGAAATGCCCCTCCGGGCTGGAGCGGCAGCCGCACATCCATCCTCTACGGAATTACTGGTGATGGCTGCTGACAGCAGTTGGCTTTTCCGGCAGATCATAGACATTGAATAAAAAAATAAAATGGTGCACATGAGTTTCACTTCAGAGCCCAGTTATCGGAAGGAGCGGTGGTCCCAGCCGTCGGACCCCCACCCATCTGCAACTGATCGCCAATCCAAGCCTTTAATGCTGGGAATAAGCTATATAATGTATCACCATATTGTAATGCTGGGAGTTGTAGTGCAGCGCCAACCCCACCACAGTTTGCCCTGCACAGCTCCATGCTGCATATATAAGAGTATGTTGCGGGTTTTTTTTTTGGCTGCTGCTCCACTTCAGACCCATTACGAGCGCGGCCCCGCGGAGACTAATTCAATTCACAAGAGGCTCAGAAATTATTAGCACTTGAAGAGGTGGAAAAAGAGCGAAGAGAGGAAGAATAGAACGGGATTTACTGAAATACAGCGCTCCTATTAACACGCCGGCCTGCAGACCCTCACAGCAAAGCCAGCACCCACCTGTCTGGAAACGAGATTTTAGCACGTCTGGGGGAATCGCCACAGACCAGTTAAAGATTCCAGCCATTCCTCCGGCGAAAAGAATTCGAGGAACACTCAGCTCAGTGACACTGTCAGGGATGGGGGATGGAGAAAAGGGAAAAATATAGATATATATAAAAAGGTAATTTACAGCAGGACTGCGGCTTCGCACCAGTAATATGAGAGACTGCACTATACATAGGATAGAAGGTTTACAGGGCTCTGAAATGGCGACCGCGGGCTACTAATGTGGCCACTGGACTAGGGGTTCCGAGATATTATTTGATCAACTTTAGTCAATCTTTCCCAACTCCCCTATACTTATGAACCCTCGGCCGAGCCTAGCACTCGTGTGTTTTCAGACACTTCTGGCAATGGAGTATCCCTCCAAAAAAAGTATCATACATAATATGTTGGGAAAGAGTCAGGCGGCCCCCCCATATACATTACATGGTCATCCGCTGTGGCTAAAATCGTCCCCCTTTCATCACTTGTGTACGGGGGCCATTTGTAAGAAGCGTTGTGGCTCATGACCAGTCTGGATACACACAAGTGAGCAGCCAACACCGTGCCAACTATAAAGAGGCAGGATTTCCCTACAATGGCCCGTGTCCATCCCAGCCTGCAAGAAATGTAAACTCCGAGAACAAGCTGCGATCGGCGCTGGTTTAAGGAAGGTTCTTTCAGATGAGCCCATACAAACTGTACGGGGATCATTAGTACGATCCTTGTCGGCAGCACATCCCCCGTTTCAACAGGACGAGGTGCTGCTGAGGATTTTAAAGGTTCACATTCAGGATCCCACTGCTCATCTGTTTGCAGTTTATGGGCGCCGATAAGGAAGGGGATGTTAGCCGTGGATCTGTCATAATTGGCAGCACTTTCCCTTGAAGTGATGGAAAATCATTAGGATTTATGGTTGAATCTCCGGGAACCTTACAGATACTGAGAATAAAGGAGACGTACCCCCCATTTTGATTGGCCATCCCCGTCTTATCTCGCACGACGTATCAGCTATCTTTCTAAGCTTGTCTGACCACCTAGCTGCACATTATATCTTCTATAGGTAGTTAAGCGATATAGCAGAGCTGAATGTGTTTTCCAGTGTTCGTTATGATATCTCTCTGCGTTAATGTAACACGGAGCTGTAATGGCAGTCCGATGAAACCAGGGAACATCGTGTTATTATAATGACCAACTCTGATCTTCTGCATCAGTAATTTTATTCCTCCCCCCCACCCCAGTTACTAAATAAACATGACAAAGGGATAAAGGAGGTTACGTACCATGATTGATCGTCTGTAATACTTGGCTGATTATAGGGATTTACTTACACCAATTATACTTGTGCACACAACAAACCCTCCCCACGTCGGGTTGAGGACTCGTTGGGCCGGATATTCTGGCTCAGCCGATCCGTTCACAGAAATAAGCTAAACTAAGTTATACTAATTCAGAAACCATGAACGCCAGTGTCCCAGAGACAGGAGACGAGGACAAGGAGCGGTGACCTCGAGTGATACCCAAAATGAAGGAGCCGCCCCTCCGTGTCTAATCGGCCCCCTTAAGAAGTCAGGAGATAAAGCTTCTCTGAATTGAAGTGACACAAACAGGAGCGAAGGGGCCTTTGTATTTTATGCACTGTGGAGACCACCAGCAGCTACACCCCACAGAGCATATCTTTACTACCATTACTGGAAGAGGGGTGGCCCAAACCCTCTAATGTGCTTTATATTTTAAACCTCACTGACCGTACATTGTCCTGGTGCAAGTCCAATGAGCCGACCCTGCTCTGCAGCGACTGTGATTACCTGTGGCCCTCAGGTGTCAGGACATTCTTCAGCCATTCGTAGGTCATAAAGTACATTCCACTCGCCGGCACATCTACGGCACAAAGCGGACAATCATTAACCAACAGCAGACAATAGAAATCCCAGCACAAACATGGTTGCCCGTACATCGACCCCAGCTATAGTCACCCACCTTTCCTATAGCCCCGAGAGACAAGTCTGCCTAGCGGAGGATTGATAGATCCACTAATATTGTATCACACCCCAACGATACAGTACTGCTCTTCAGAAGCTTGGGAAAGCTGGATGCAACCATTATAGGACCAGTAATAGTGGCCACTCAGGTTTCCCAGATGCAGCCAGTAAAGAGAATTTTTATAGGTGATATGCTGTCACTTTGAACAGGTTTTACCCCAGATTGATAGTTATCCTCTGTACAGACCTTGCTGATAACTGGGACCCCCAACAACCCAGAGAAAGAGGAGGTGGAGCGTGCGCCCCTCTCCTCCAGTCATTGTCTATACAATGGCCAGTTCGAGTAGAGTGCTCTATTCAGATCTCTCCAGCAGTCCCACAGACAATGAATGGACTGGAGGGGTGCATGCAACACCTTCTAATCTGGATCGGTAGGGGTCCGTGAGGTCGGACCTCCAGTGATCAGCAAGTTATACCTTATTCATATGAAAGGGGATAAACCTCTTAATATTGGCAAGTTTCTGACCTGTGGTACCCCAACATTAGAGAATAAAATGGATGCAGCTCCTGCACTTTTCTCTGCACAGCGGCGCTCAGAGAATAACGTGCTTCTGCATTTCTGAGCCCATCGCGTTTTCGGAGCTACACTGTGCAGACATTAGCGCCATCTCTCCTTTATTCTCAGGCGCTGTGTGCCCCCAAAAGGATCTGACCTCGATCCAATCATCCTTGGCCATTATTTTCTAAGATGGGAATATCCCTTTAAAAAGTTCAGTACATTAGGTGCTAAGCGCCCCGATCCCGCTACACTGGGGTGAATCATGGACCCCCCTTGTTAGAGGACCTCTTCATATCTCACAGATCGGCTCAGGCCCTGGAAAACTATAGATCAGCAGGAAGAATACAATTAGCTACTGGAAGCCGACCTGACCTTGAATCAAGTCATTTACGTCCTGGATTTGTAGAATTGTGCAGCCGTGACTCTGATTAGGATGTGAGATTTAATCAGCGCAATTATCGCTCATCGCTCCTGAATCTCATTATCTACAGAAAGGGGGATGCCATGCTAATGCCAAAGGCTGCGGCCAGGGTAACCCGGTGAGAAATGGTGATGGGTCCCCCTAAATCTACACTTTCTTCCCTGTTGTACCCCTGGAGTATGACATCTTGCTTGGTATTGGCTCCCCCTAGTGTTACTTATGATATCCGCAGTGTGAGGCCCCATGCATCCTCCATCCTATATACCGTACCTCTCATGAGGGTCAGAACCGTCCCCTTGTATATTCCTCGGATTCCAGCCTCTCTGTAGATTTGCTTGGCGCAGTCCATGGGGCCGGCATATTTCTTTTCTCCAGTGGCCGCCTGGATCTGGAAGACAAAAAGCATATTTTCAGTGCATGGTCTCTTCATGAGCAGGGTTCGGACCTTCCTAATTGTCCAGTATATCAGGCGAGGTGGTCATCATCTTTATTCGCTAACATGATCAATGAAGCGACTCCTTACCTTCACGATTTTGATTTATAACAATAAAGCCGTTAGAGGAGGAAATCAAACTTCTAAAAAGTTGTACAGAACTTAAGAAGGAAAAAAAAAAAAAAAAAAAAAAGGAGAAAAAAAAAAAAAAGAAGGCTACTTTTCCACAAAACAGCGCCACAACTTTCCACAGGTTCCACATGGTATTACATCTCAGTCCTATCCATTTTAATCCCTTAAGGACCGCAGATACGCTTTTTAAACGGCAGAAGTTAAGGGTACTTATGCCTCAGCGCAGCTTTTTAACAGCGCTGAAAAAAACTTTATGAAATTTATACAATGCGATTTTCTAGATTTTATTTTTGATAATCTATCTCTCAATGTTAAAATTAACCTACCCTTAAAATTACGGATTGTTCATGTCTTTGTCAGTGGGCAAAATTACAAAATCAGCAAGGGATCAAATACTCATTTCCTTCACTGTATGCATGGACCCCAGCAGAAAAGAACAAAAAAACAAAAACAAAACAATTCTTACCTACCTGTGCGCCCTCGCAGCGTGCTGTGCCAGCAGCTGTTTTGTGCTTGTAAGCAGCACATGGCAGTGACGTCATGCGCTGCTTATAAGCTGCAGAGGACAGCTGCTGGAATATTCACAGTTCTCCACGCCAGGACTGTGTGTGTGGAGCGCAGTGAGTATTCAGTGCTCTTTAGTGAGCAGTGTCAGCAACAGCCGCTGGGTTCCTGCAGCTTCCAAGCCTTCACATGTGTCCCTACTAAAAGGTAAGAAATATTCGTTGCATTCCACGCCTAATGGGAGTATAGAGGAGTGAATATTCATTGCCCTAAGTAGCCTGCACACTCCAAGGCTGGGCAGCTGCCAACACTGTGCTCACTATTAAAGAGAAATTAATATTCACTCCTTTCCACGCCCATGGGCGTGGAAGGGAGTGAATATTAATTTATCTTTAGCAGCGGGACCAGGAGTTAGGAGGCAGGAGCCGGTTGCTGCTGCTGCTGTCACCCGCTACTCTGCCGCTCTCCCACCACAGATAGATTAGGGACATCTGGACTATAGACGCACCTCCCATTTTTGGAGAAAAAAAGGTCTTCTAGTCCAAAAAAAAAAAAAAATAAGATAAATAGATAGATATTTTTTATTTGTTTCGCCCTAATTGCATTTTTCTGATTGAAAATCTGCCATTTGATTTGGATTTTTTTTTTTTAAACTGCATTTACCTTACAAGTTAAAAACATTAATGTGGGAGTATTTTTTCATTGGAAAAAAAGGGGAGAGAAACCTTTACATTTTTTTTTTTTTTTTCAAAAACTGCAAGTGGTTCAGTTTAGCAGTATGTGGTAAAATAGTGAAATTAATGAGCAAAAAAAAAAAAAAAAAGAAAGAAATAGCGACCATGGAGACTTCAATAGGCGTCTAGCTGCCATGTATACCCATTGGCACACAGATTGTGTGCAGGGTTTAAAGGGGGCAATATGCAGCGGACGATAGCGAGGACCATGTGGCTACAGGAGCTCCTTTTTCTCAAAGAGCACAATGTCACCACCTGCTGCCCATAGGAAGGAACTGCAGGATGACAATTTTTTTTTTTTTTAAACTACATATCCCATAATGCACTGCGGTTACAATGCATTTCACTTCTTCCATACCTGTAATAGACACTTGATTCTCTCACCAGGTGCCATAATCGCTGTTGTAAAGACCCCGGATAACATGCCGGCTGCAAATAGCTGGGGATACCTAGAAACAAGAAAGATAGAGAGTCATACAGCAAAGTAAAGACTGGCATCATGATCTGCAGAAGACTGGGCTAGTACTGGGCAGAATGGAGGGTGAATGTACATATACTATTTACACACGGGTACAGAATATGGACACCGAGGACACATACCTTACACAGCCGGGCGAAGGTAGGGGTGTCAGGAACAAGCCCCTCCAGTATTCACAGCCTAGAAGAGCAGCAATTAAGACAGAGGGGCAACCGGAGATCACGGCATTAAGGTCACGCATGGTATAAAGTGACACTAAAGCCAATTTCTTCTGTGCAATTTACTGTTCTCTGTTACCAGCCATTTGAAATTCGGACAAGAGAAGCCCAGAAATATCTCTGCCCAATGACTACTACTTTATGTCGCATATCCAGAGTCATCCACCTTGATGGGTCCCTTTAGCTGATCGTATCTCTGCCTGCTGTCAGTGAATGGAGCCCGATATATCCCACAGGTCAGGGGGTACTGCTGCGGTTTGTGATGGTGGAATTGGTCCACCGGGTAATGACAACGACCAGCCATAACATTAATAAAAGGTGACGCAAGCGACACTGAACCTGGTTACATTTACGTCAATGGGTGATAAGCGGTGGGGCGCGCAAAGCGTAATAACTGTGATGCAAAGTCGTCAGGACCCGCAGAGCATCGCAGCTATGATAGAAAGGAGTCAGGACCCGCAGAGCATCGCAGCTATGATAGAAAGGAGTCAGGACCTGCAGAGCATCGCAGCTATGATAGAAAGGAGTCAGGACCCGCAGAGCATCGCAGCTATGATAGAAAGGAGTCAGGACCCGCAGAGCATCGCAGCTATGATAGAAAGGAGTCAGGACCCACAGAGCATCGCAGCTGTGATAGAAAGGAGTCAGGACCCGCAGAGCATCGCAGCTATGATAGAAAGGAGTCAGGACCTGCAGAGCATCGCAGCTATGATAGAAAGGAGTCAGGACCTGCAGAGCATCGCAGCTATGATAGAAAGGAGTCAGGACCCGCAGAGCATCGCAGCTATGATAGAAAGGAGTCAGGACCCACAGAGCATCGCAGCTGTGATAGAAAGGAGTCAGGACCCGCAGAGCATCGCAGCTATGATAGAAAGGAGTCAGGACCTGCAGAGCATCGCAGCTATGATAGAATGGAGTCAGGATTCGCGGAGCAATTAGGAAAAAAAAAAAACTGGAACAATAAGGGGCAACAAGGTTCTTATCCGAGACACAGTGGGGAGACCAAAAGTAATGATACTCACCTCCTATGGTTGTGTACACACAACCACTGAAAAGTTCAAGGCTGCTGCAGACCCACGGGGATTGGAAAAGGTAAAAATGAATGGAAGGGTTAATCTCCGCTGCCAATATAGTAGAATGGAGGAGGAGGAGGAGGAGAACAATATCCAAACTTCTTCATCAGCACAAACGACTATAGCTAGTCCTGATGACAAAGTTTTGAACTTCGAAACGCGTCGACTAAAACCGCATTCCTGGATATTGTTCTCCTCTTTCAAGATACACAGAGCACCACAGCTGTGATAGAAAGACCAAATTAAAAACAAAAATTCCCATTCTACAAACAAAAAAAAAGGGACAAAACATGTCGCCATCACCACTGTAATACCTAAAAAGAAAACCTCTCCTTTTGGAGCTTGTAGCTGCTGTTCAATCATTATTATTGCTTATGGGATAAACATGGATCATATCTCTCGTAATCCTCTTTATTAAATCAAGCCCAATCTATATCTCACTAATTCCCTCGACAGGATCCCTGGTTCATCCATCCAGGAAGCCCAAAGCTGTTCAAACTTATTAATATTGCCTCTTTTATTCGGTCTCCCATAACAGCACCATGAGAGAGGGGATCCGCCTTTCAGGGACAGGAAACCTACAGACATAAAAGGGCGGCACCTCTCTCCCAAATCAGTTGGTTTCCTGTCCTTGACAGATGAACCTCTTCAGACATACCTGTGAAGAAAGTAGAAGATGTCTCTATCACCGCTGCAGTA
Organism: Ranitomeya imitator; assembly: GCF_032444005.1. NCBI lineage: Eukaryota > Metazoa > Chordata > Amphibia > Anura > Dendrobatidae > Ranitomeya > Ranitomeya imitator. The sequence goes on along the minus strand of NC_091289.1, from coordinate 13,823,682 downwards.
TGATTCCTTTTTACCGTAGCTGTCTTTCCCTTTCCATGTCCCATTCCCCCCCCCTTCCCAGTTCTTAATTTTCTGTGTTACCCAAAGCAGGTAATATGTTCGTGTAAAAATTGTTGGAAAACTTTAATGAAGATCATTTTTATTTTTTTTTTAAATAAAGTAATAGAAAAGTCTGTGTCTTACGTGAGAATTTCCTCCGGATGCTTCTGCTGCAGTTTCTTCCCAAGACCAAACCCAAGAAAGCAAACTGCATACATTGGTGTGACCCCGATGATGGGGGCCAACATTCCCTTGTACAGACCCTTGACGCCCTGAAGCAAAGAAGTTAAGAAAAGAGTCACTTCCCTGAACTACACAGAAGTCATCACTCCAGGATGGAGTCATCTCTCCTGGGATAAGGGGCTGTCAATGAATGTTCGCACCGCTTATCTCAAGCACTCTTTTCTGTTACCTGCGGACTTTTTTCCTTTTTTTAGTGGTGGTGGGAGAGAAACTGTAAGGGCATTCAAAGGACGCTGCATGAATCAGTCACCAGCCAATATACGTGTACAAGTACCGATACCAGTACAAAGTGCTACTGAGTGCGTGGAAGAGAGAACAGGGGATAGATTAGTGAGGCAATAGGCTGGTCTAAACAAATTAGTTTTTAAGGCACACTTGAAACTTTGGGTATTGGGAATTAACAGAATTGTACGAGGTAGTGCATTACAGAAAACAGGTGCAGCACGAGAGAAGTCCTGGAGATGGAAATGGGAGGTTCTGATTATGGAGGATGTTAGCCTTAGATCATTAGCAGAACGGAGGGCACGGGTAGGGTGGTAGACAGACAAGGGAGGAGATGTAGGGTGGTGCTGAACCGTGGAGCACTTTGTAGGTGAGAGTGATGAGTTTATATTTTACTCTGGAGTGGATGGGTAACCAGTGCAACGACTGGCACAGCGTAAAGGCATCGGTGTAATGGCTGGTGAGGAATATGATCCTGGCTGCAGCATTCGGGACAGATTGGAGAGGGGAGAGCTCAGTAAGAGGGAGGCCGATTAGTAGAGAGTTGCAATAGTCCAGGCAAGAATGAATTAGAGCTCCAGTAAGATTTTGCAGAGTCAAAGGTAAGAAAAGGTCAAATTCTAGAGGTTTTTGAGGTGTAGATGAAAAGAGCGAGCGACTGATCGGATGTGGGGGGGGGAGGAATAAGTTTTGAATAATATACTGGGGAGTAATGGGGGAACTACACACGGAAATGGCAGTGTCGGGCATAGGTAGGTTAGAGGAGGGAGGAAACAAGGACTTCAGCTTTAGACAGAAGGAGGACATGATGTCAGAGACAGCGGTAAGACAATCCCTAGTATTTTGTAGTAATGCAGGCGGGATATCAGGAGATGATCTGTATAATTGGAGGTGATCAGCATAGAGATGATAATGAAAACCCGAATCTACTGATGGTTTATCCAATAGGGGCAGGGTACAGGGAGAAGAGGAGGGTAGGGGCAGGGTACAGGGAGTAGAGGAGGGGACCTAGGACTGAACCGTGCCGAACCCTTTATGTTCCAGATGGTACATGTGACCCCAGAATGGTGCAGAC